>NW_022196897.1:110243864-110269916 GCF_008632895.1 Mastomys coucha
ACTTGATTAATCTAGAAGCTGACGTGGAGGTCCAGACAGCAGGATCGAGAAAACTGTGCTATGAAAGGCAAGCATAAAGTGAGTGCAGTGGACGGGTGCCTGCCACAGTCCTCCTTGGTGGTTTTGCCACCATGACATCACCATAGGAGATGTCTGACCGCCATGCACTTATTTTCCCTATAGGATGAATGCCACAACTTCATCAAAGTCTTTGTCCCAAGAAATGATGAGATGGTTTTTGTCTGTGGCACCAATGCTTTCAACCCAATGTGCAGATACTATAGGGTAAGTATGGCTAATATGATGAATTTCTTTTCTCCTCGACTATAATTTCCTCCATGTATGCTATTAGAGTTGAACCTTCTCTGCTGTAACCCAGAAATTTTGTCTTATCTCCATTATAAAAGAATATAAAACAGAATACCTAGAATTTCAATGTAAATAAAGCATTACCTTCAAACAAGTACATTGAACAAACAGGACACAAGCTATTTTTTTTCTCTTGTAGTTGAGTACCTTGGAGTATGATGGGGAAGAAATTAGCGGCCTGGCACGATGCCCGTTTGATGCCCGACAAACCAATGTTGCTCTCTTTGCTGGTAAGAAGCTACAGTGTGTTGACTGTCACTGATTAATGGCACTGAAGGTGCAAGAGACTTTAAAGGAAGACAAAAAACTCATACCTTGGGTATATACCTTGGCATAATCATTTCAAAGGCTAAAGCCTATGAACAAATTGTTAAGAAGAATTCGTGAAAAAACAACAGGTGTATCTCAGTGATGGTATACGTATTCTTACACGTGGCTCTATTATTGACTAAGCCTCTGACCCTGAATACATTGCTTAATTTGGGGTGCTTAGATCTCTCACCTGTAAAATTAGGTAATATTGTAGGACAGCCAGTTAGAGGTTGAGGGTGAGCACTGGTGTAGTTTATTGCATAGGAAAATGGTGCCAGGTGAAACACTGCAGAGGGTAGCTGTGCTAACACACCGTAAGTAATCATGCTTATTTTACCAAATTATAACTTTGGTTTCAGATGGGAAACTCTATTCTGCCACAGTGGCTGATTTCCTGGCCAGTGATGCTGTCATTTACAGAAGCATGGGCGATGGATCTGCCCTTCGCACAATAAAATATGATTCCAAATGGATCAAAGGTGCCTACAGGAGAGTTGCCTTGGGGTTTGGCGGGGGAGTTAGAAGGCTTAACTGGGAGCAGCAGCCAAGGCCAACGGGAAGTTCGGAGCACAACTTTGCTCATCTAGAATAAGCACATGGTGTTTTTCTTATTAAATACGACATTGGCAGGCAATGAACATGCTAGTAGACGTGTCGGGAAGTAAGTTCATCCAGGCAGTTATGCAAGTGGCCAAAACAAAAGTAAAAAACTAGACGCCTGTCTTCATGTGTCAAATTGTCTTAACTCCAAATGCTTACAGCACTACCCGCCCATACCACAGTACTGCCTTCCTGTACACATCTACCCATTCTGCAACTTTATGAGTGATAATCGTTGAGTTCATATTTATAAAGTCATCTTCTTCATTAAATTCTGAAAATCAAGGGTTTTAAAAAATTCTCAATATGAGATTTTCTTTCCTAGATAAATAGGTTAATGAATAAATCTATTGAAACAAAGCCCTTTGCTCTGGTCCCTGCAGGCCTTTTTCTTTTTTACAGTCCATTAGCTGACTTTAAAGACACAGGCCCTTGAAGCTTGAACACACCCATATTGGGACTCCTTAAAATCACTGCTCCAAGTGTGGTTATGCAACAGAGCTGGCAGTTGGGGTCGTACACTAATTGAATCATCCCTTAAGAATGGTTTGTTTTCAATCTTCTTTCAGAACCACACTTCCTTCATGCCATAGAATATGGAAACTATGTCTATTTCTTCTTTAGAGAAATCGCCGTGGAACATAATAACCTAGGCAAGGCAAGTATATGTGTTTGGTGTGCCCTGTGGACTTGCACTGAATGAAATCCCACCCATTTGGGAAGAGTGATGGGTGCTCTCCTCTATTGTTTCAGAGGGCTCACTTCAGTGCATTTAAGGGCGAGTAAGGGAACTGGGTTGCTGACAGTACAGCTAACTGCTGGGAAACACCTCACAATGCCCAGAGAGGGAACAGCTGCCTCTTCGGGCTTTTAAAAGCTTTCATATTTTTATTTCTATCACCATAGAAAGTGGAGCCCTTTTTTACTCTTTAGAAAGCCATTGATGGTCTCATCCTTTCCAGTGTCAAAGGCAGAATGGAGAACGGGAACCCCTGTTCAGTTTGAAGTGTTTCTGTAAAAGCCCATGTGCTCCTTAAGTATTGCAGACTCTTCTATGACCACATTCAAGGACTGTGCATTTTATTAATAATATGAGAAGCAATTGACAAAGTTAGAGGCAGAAGCACAGGCATGGTTTTCATTTAGCCAGGAAGATAGAGAGCTCAGGTCTCAGGGAGCATGTTTGGCAGAGTGAGAACAACTCTTCAAGCATTTTTCCTGTGCGGCAGTACAGGGAGGAGGCGGCTTGTTCTGAGCCAGACAGCTATTTTCTTTTGTTTGCTTTGGTTTCTGTTTGTGTCCCTCCCTTGAGTGGCAGCATTTTGTTGTGCTCCTCTTCTGTGCTAACAGTCTCATGGCTTGGTTCTCTCTCGTCTCTGGGCAGGCTGTGTATTCCCGAGTGGCTCGAATTTGTAAAAACGACATGGGTGGCTCCCAGCGGGTCCTGGAGAAACACTGGACTTCCTTCCTAAAAGCTCGGCTTAACTGCTCAGTTCCTGGAGATTCCTTTTTCTACTTCGATGTGCTGCAGTCTATAACAGACATAATCCAAATCAATGGCATCCCCACTGTGGTTGGGGTCTTCACCACACAGCTCAACAGGTGAGAACAAGCAAAACCCTGGTCCCCCCCCCATGAGGGTTCCGTGCTCCCTGTGGGGACTGGGCTTGGCACCCACTGTCGGCCTCCTTCTCATGATTGTATCTGTTTTTCAGCATTCCTGGTTCTGCAGTCTGTGCCTTCAGCATGGATGACATTGAGAAAGTGTTCAAGGGGCGGTTCAAAGAACAGAAAACCCCAGACTCTGTTTGGACAGCGGTTCCTGAAGATAAAGTACCAAAACCAAGGTAAAGAAAAGAGGTGAAGGTTTCTGTATTGAACAGCCTCCCTGCCCCCATGAACATTGGAACCATCGTCTATCTCTCTGTCATCCAACCTCCTACTCCAGCGGGGCATCCCTCTGAGGCAGTCCCTACAGAACCAAAAAATGTTATCCTGTTATGCCCTGTGCATGTGGCTGTGTAAATACCCATGGAATTCTGGGAAATGACATTACTGCTCTAGTTTTTTGGTCCCTCCTTCCTTCTTTCCAAAATGTGTGCCTACTCCTTAAATCCAGTCTGGGAAAGAATGATTGAAGGTTGCTTTTTTCATTTCAGGCCTGGCTGCTGTGCCAAACACGGCCTCGCGGAAGCTTACAAGACCTCCATTGACTTTCCAGATGATACGCTGTCTTTCATCAAGTCCCATCCGCTGATGGACTCTGCTGTCCCACCCATTGCTGATGAGCCCTGGTTCACAAAGACACGGGTCAGGTGAGACCACCAGTCATCTGCTTCTACCCTTTTCTCCTGTCACAGGCTTCCTGATCTGACCTTGTCTCTTTCTGCCATTAGGTACAGGTTGACAGCCATCGAAGTGGACCGTTCAGCGGGGCCATACCAAAACTACACAGTCATCTTTGTTGGCTCTGAAGCCGGTGTGGTGCTTAAAGTTTTGGCAAAGACCAGCCCTTTCTCTTTGAATGACAGTGTATTACTCGAAGAGATTGAAGCTTACAATCCAGCCAAGTAAGTATGTTTTCGGAGAACTCTCTTTAGCCCTACTCAAAAAAAAAAAAAAAAAAAATGACTGGCGTGTATCTCATCTGGCCATTTTTCTTTCAGACTTCTAAATTAGTAGTGCTTTTTACAGGTTCCATTTGGGTTTTATTTCTTCTTTATTATTTACCTCCCCCATTGAAATGCTTCTCAGGCTTGTTTGTTTTTGTAAGCCCACTGGGGCCAGGAGGGTGGACAGCTGATGAGTTTAAAAATAACGGCATCCCTTGTTCCTCACCTGTGAAAAATGAGAACATTTCAGCACTGTCTTACCTTGCAGATCTATTTTGGGATGCTGCATGTGGCACAGTTGGTCGTAAGCATGCGCACAGAGTTTAGCAAGATAGTTTGGACAATTAAAACACATAAGGAGTGAGTGAGGGAAGTTGAATACATGAGGCACCCGGAGGCCTCTAGCGTGGGAGGATTTAAACGCATTAGAATGTCATCCTTTCTCGTTTTCTAGAGTCTAACAAGTCCTTCACAGCTGCAACCCCATTCAGCCAGGAAAGCAATTTTAAAGACCCTTTGTCCAGCTTGAAGTGTAACCATCTACCCAAAAACATAGAGCTATCTATCCCATAATTATTATTTCTCAAATTAAGCAGTTGGTTTGGTTGGTTGCCAAATCATGCCTCTTGTATAGTTGGTGCAGGCTTGACTTCAGTGTACGTCTTCAAAATGTAACCACCAAATAGGTGCAGCGCCGAGAGCGAGGAGGACAGAAAGGTCGTCTCATTACAGCTGGACAAGGATCATCATGCTTTATATGTGGCCTTCTCTAGCTGCGTGGTCCGCATCCCCCTCAGCCGCTGCGAGCGCTACGGATCCTGTAAAAAGTAAGCCTTCGCGGTTCATTCCTGTTCTGTCAGTGGTATATCCTGTGCTGACGAGAAGAATCCGCATCACGGTTCGTTTGGTTTTTCTACAGGTCTTGTATTGCATCACGGGACCCATACTGTGGTTGGTTAAGCCAGGGAGTTTGTGAGAGAGTGACCCTAGGGATGCTGTAAGTACACTGGACCACCTAGCCATTTTCTCTCAGGGTCTCAACAGCTTAAAAACAAAAATATTAAATTCCCAGTTTTACTGCTTTTCTTTTCCCTTTTTCTTTCTTATTCTGGTATGGGGAAAGTTTTAACAAAGAAGATCTAAAATTTGAGAGGGAAATGAGATTTAGACACCACAACCCTTGAGGGCAGTAGATTGTGAAGAGAGAACATTTTTGCTCTCTTAGACACCCTAGTAAAACTAAGGAGTAATTCCTTTGGCGAGTGTGTTGAATCATTAGTGCGCTCTCTCTGTTTACTCTCACTAACCAGTCTGTGTTCTCGGCTCTGTCCTGGTTGTCCCTTGTCCCTATGAAGGCTGTTAACTGAAGACTTCTTTGCTTTCCATAACCACAGCGCTGGAGGATATGAGCAGGACACGGAGTACGGCAACACGGCCCACCTAGGGGACTGCCACGGTAAGACAGACACCTCCCTGCCCTCCACTGCATCTTTTGGACCACATTTGCACGCAAACATTATTTTACAACCAGCCTTTAGAATGATTAGGGACACATACCACCTAGCATTTAACGTGAACTTCGCAAAAGCTGAGCTCTTTGGTCATGGGGGTCCATTAGACAAGATTCTGAGTTTTTTCTTTTCCTTCGCCATTTGCACTTTTGTAAACAATCTAGAGAAAGGTAGTGTAACCAGTAGACTTTTCGTTTGTAGTCTTTTCTTTGGACTTTTCTCTATTACTTGGAGTTCATGAACTTTTTTGCTTTCTTTCCGTTACTCTTCACTGATGACTTCTTCCTTTGATCCCTTTAGAAAGTTTGCCTACTTCAACTACACCAGATTACAAAATATTTGGCGGTCCAACATCTGGTTAGTTTTTTTTAATTTTTTTGAATTAACAGTCTTTTCTTTCCTTCAGTTCAGCATTTTCTGCCCCTCTTCCCCCCTCCTTTTGCGCAGTTTGGCAGCCCTCCATTTTTCTGCTTTGACTCATAACCCTCTGAAGGTCCTGAGAGATGTTTTCTTACTCAGCCCTCCACCCGTGTGTAGCATGGAATGGTTCATCATTGACCAAGGCACATCCTTAAGGAAAGTCCAATGGGTTGACATATTCTGCATTTCAATTGCACGCCAGCCGCCCAGCTTCCTTCTCTCGACCCTTTGCATTGTGAATGCTCCCTCTGGCCATCTATATCCCATGGATGACAGAATTGCATAATTTTCCCCTTCTCTCCCCACCTTTCATACGAACAAGGAATGAACAATACGCATTTTCAAAAATGTGTATTTTTAAGTTCTAAAGATCTTTTTTGGATGTTTTGTGGCAGTCCCAGGAATCTCTGAATGGTGTGTTCTCAGTGGTGTGAAAGAAGCTAGCTTCAGTTGAATGAAGCTGGATTTTGATTTTTCAAAGATATACAGTGGGCTCTCCATGCACATCTGTCTGTGTTTGTTGAGTAGTCTCTTCCTGTAAC
The DNA here is from genome assembly GCF_008632895.1 of Mastomys coucha. Classification (NCBI taxonomy): domain Eukaryota; kingdom Metazoa; phylum Chordata; class Mammalia; order Rodentia; family Muridae; genus Mastomys; species Mastomys coucha. Next base: position 110,250,231 of record NW_022196897.1, read on the forward strand.
TATTGGATCAGTCCGTACCGTGTCTAAAAGCATATGCTTATATGTTCATGGAGATCTACCAGGTTAAAGCTCACAGTAGACACGGAAAGGTTCAGTTGTTCTTCTGCCCATTCTATGTTTAGGGTTCACCTCCGTTTCATCCCTCAGGGGGGAGAAAAGGATGACCTAGCTCATGTATCCCGACATCCTTATTCAGTGTATAAATACCATTGCTTGTGCATGAGTTATTGCTAACTCTTTGGAAGAAACTCCCCAGGCATTTTGAAGAACACAGCAAGATTTGTGCTGCACTGTGGATAGAGGCTCTCAGGGCACTGAGAAACCTACAAATGGACAGAGGCCTTGGGGAAGCAGAGTGGTGGCCTCTTAGACAGAGCAGGTTTATCAGGTCCAAGACCCAAGTGTTTACTTGGACCTGACCAGGTATTTTCTAAATGTAATTCCATTATAGCTTCTCCAGGGAAGGAAAGGGCATAAAGACCCCAGCCATTCACAGAGGTCCTCTGTACATGACACGCAACAAATAAATGAAACGATTCCAAGAGAGCTAGCTGGAGAGAGCCAGAGTCAGCCCAAGTTAGGGCTTGCGTTCCATTTTCACGAGAAGGCTTCAGTAGGAACATTTCATGTGTCTTTTACTTTGGAAATCTGCATAATGTATCTTCATTGTCAACTTGTAGTTTTTAACTCTTCTCTTAAAAGAAAAAGCATGTGGTCTCATTCCTTCAAGGGGACTTTTACAAATTTCTAGGACAGAGTTTCTGAGAACATGTACTTTGACTTTCAAATGCAAGGAAGCAATCAGAAAAGTCTTCTTGAAGAGAGCCATGTTAATGGTCATCTGTTTGCCACCACAGACATGGAGGCACCCTCATCTTCTGTTACCACTGTGGCAAGTAGCCCAGAAATTACATCTAAAGTGATTGATACCTGGAGACCTAAACTGACGAGCTCCCGGAAATTTGTAGTTCAAGATGACCCAAACACTTCTGATTTTACTGATACTATATCAGGTATCCCGAAGGGTAAGGCCTGGCCAGGCACTTCATCTCCGACTGCATGGAAACCTGATCCCTAGCCCAGCTCTCAGAGGTGAAACTAAGTGGAGCTGCAGTCCCGCTGGCCACAGTGACTTTCCTCTCCTGTGGTTTAAGTCTAAGTGCATTCCTGCCCACGACATGGCTCCTGAGACAGCCACTCAGACAATCTAATCTGTGCTGGGTTCTGCCTGCAGATGCCAACTGAGAGCCTGCTGAATATCAGAGGATTCTAAGGGTCACCCTCTCAATATCAAAGGACAAAAGCTCGCAGATGACAAATACCTGTTACCAAATATTGTCTCTAGGACGCTGCCTCAGGCCTTTCTTAGCTTCATCTGCAGATATACTATGGAAAGGATATGCAGGGTGACAAGTTGTCCAAATGCCACAAGTGACAAAGTACAACATAGTACTTGTCTGTAATTACTACGTTCAGCCCATAATAGGTAAAGTTTAAAAGCTGTATGATCAATTTGTTTCTAAGATTTAATACTCTGTCCCTTTGTGTATAAGCTACGGTATCAGGTTTCCAGCCAGTTCTTATGGCACTGCCTTGTCATTTATGATTTACTTCTGTTGATTTTGTTTTTTGTTTTGTTTATATTTTCATTGCAAACAATTTTATAATCATTATTTCTGCTTTGATTTCTTCAGTAATACCATTTCTTTGTTCTTTTCTCTCCTGGTCTTTCATAATACCATTAAATTCCACAGCTTTGACAACTGACTGAAAGCAACTAACATTCAAGGGCCTTATTACTAACTGAATGCCAGAGAACCTTCCCAGTCCCTCTGACTCAGTTAGCTGTATATATAACATGTAACCGACTTGAATACCTCTTAACCTAACGTTTCTCTACTGTATTGTCAGATGGTTGCATTACAATTTCCAATAATTACAAACTAACTTACTCTTCACTTTCTAGGTCTAATTTAAGTATTTCTCAAATGCCTCCAGATAATTTAAGGATAATTCTTGAACTAATATATAGACAACTATTCTCTTACACTGTCCAGTCTTCTTACATAGTAGATACTTCATGAATATTTCATCCCAAGATGAAATTTCAAAACAGAATGTGAAATCAAACGCACGGGTGTACATTTGAACTTAACACTGACCAAGTACTTGCTTCTAGTTTGTGACCAGTTACGTCTCTGTCCTAGTTAACACAACTGGATTAGCATAGCGATTTGAGCGTGATGTGTGTTTTTGTTAATTCAGGCGTTTCTTTAACCCCAGCAGCAACTCTTTTTAATCCTGGTTTAAGAATTAGGCAAGCATCATAAGGTACATGTTTTCTGACCTGTTCTAACTCTGCTTTTTAGATAGAAACTTAAAATTCCTAACAACTGCTTAAGAGACTGGGTAAAAGGAGAGAGAAGTCTATACCAAGAACTTGTACAGCAAGCAAACATGTTTCTGGAAATCTTATTGTGATTTCAGGGGGGTGGAAGATGGTGAAAGCTGGTTATCCCCTTGCTCTTGTAAGCTAGGCATAGAGTTTGAAGGTAGTATTGATTCAGTATAAGATTTATATTTAATATTGTTTTAAAAGCACTTCGTTCAAAGTCTTCACATGTCTGTTGCAGGCGTGCGGTGGGAAGTCCAGTCTGGAGATTCCAACCAGATGGTCCATATGAATGTCCTCATCACCTGTGTGTTTGCCGCCTTTGTTTTGGGTGCGTTCATTGCAGGAGTGGCTGTATACTGTTATCGTGACATGTTTGTTCGGAAGAACAGGAAGATCCACAAAGACGCAGAATCTGCCCAATCCTGCACAGACTCCAGCGGAAGCTTTGCCAAGCTCAATGGTCTCTTTGACAGTCCTGTCAAGGAATACCAGCAGAACATTGATTCTCCTAAACTCTACAGCAACCTGCTGACCAGTCGGAAGGAGCTGCCACCTAACACGGATACAAAATCCATGGCCATGGACCATCGAGGCCAGCCTCCAGAGCTGGCTGCACTGCCCACACCAGAATCCACACCCGTACTCCACCAGAAGACCCTGCAGGCCATGAAGAGCCACTCTGAGAAGGCCCACAGCCATGGAGCTTCAAGGAAAGAACACCCCCAGTTTTTTCCTTCGAGTCCTCCACCCCATTCCCCATTAAGTCACGGGCATATCCCCAGTGCCATTGTTCTTCCGAACGCCACTCACGACTACAATACATCCTTCTCAAACTCCAATGCCCACAAAGCTGAAAAGAAGCTGCAGAACATTGATCACCCTCTTACAAAGTCATCCAGTAAGAGGGAGCACCGACGTTCTGTGGATTCCAGAAATACCCTCAACGATCTCTTGAAGCATCTAAATGACCCAAACAGTAACCCCAAAGCCATCATGGGAGAAATCCATATGGCCCATCAAACCCTCATGCTGGACCCAGTGGGACCAATGTCTGAGGTCCCACCCAAGGTCCCTAACCGGGAGGCATCTCTATACTCCCCTCCTTCAACACTCCCCAGAAATAGTCCAACCAAGAGAGTAGATGTCCCCACCACTCCTGGGGTCCCAATGACTTCTCTGGAAAGACAAAGGGGTTATCACAAAAATTCCTCCCAGAGGCACTCTATATCTGCTGTGCCTAAAAACTTAAACTCACCAAATGGTGTTTTGTTATCTAGACAACCGAGTATGAACCGTGGAGGATATATGGCCACCCCAACAGGGGCAAAGGTGGACTATATTCAGGGGACACCGGTGAGTGTTCATCTGCAGCCCTCCCTCTCCAGACAGAGCAGCTACACCAGTAATGGCACCCTACCCAGGACGGGACTAAAGAGGACACCATCCTTAAAACCTGATGTGCCACCAAAGCCTTCCTTTGTCCCTCAAACCACATCCGTCAGACCACTGAACAAATACACTTACTAGGCCTCAAGTGTGCTCTTCCTGTGTGGCTTTATCCTGTCCCTGCTGTTGCGAGGAAGCTGTGAGGGTACCTTCAGACAAGATACCTGCTTGTATTTTAAGAGAAACAAGTAGCCAAAGAAACTCTGTCACTTTGGTAACACCAGAACTTGCCACATGTAGCTACTACAGCAAGCCTTCTGTGTACTTGCCGGAAACAAAGGGAGATCCTGCTCATTCCATTTCTTTCGTTTGAAGCTGAAGGGATGTGTAGCCTGGAAGGGCTCCCTTCACCAGTATAAAGAGCTGATACCGTACTCAGAAGATTGAACAAATACTTGAAAATGGGTTCAACGTAGACTGCCATTCTGTGTGGTCTTCCCATTAAATGTGAACATTTTAATATGTATGCATTCACCTTGCCTCTTGCACAAATGTCAAAATGGAAAGATGGGAATGTCTCAAAACAAAATGAGCTTGGAGATTACCAAGCAGTTTGCTGAAAATTCAATCTTTGACCCAAACTGTAGCATTTTTTTTTCCCGAGTGTGGCACTGTTTGGTTTTTTTTTTTCCAATGCCACCAACAAACTGTGTTAAGAGAGGGGTGTGCGAGTGTGTAAGTGAGTGTTCGTGTGTGTGTGTGTGTGTGAGAGAGAGAGAGAGAGAGACAGAGAAAGAGAGAGAGAGAGAGAGAGAGAGAGAGAGAGAGACTTACCCTTTAGGATTGATTTAGGTGCCCATTGCATCTTTTGTACTTTGGGGTTGTTTACAGTAGGGCATGACTGAACAAGAACTAGCATCCTCCTACACGGGTCCATCATGTTCAGCTCCTATAAGGAATAGTCAAGGCTTCTTTGACTGTCAAGTGATTAACATAACCTATGTGGTACCCAGTGTCAGAACATTTAAGCGTTCTAAGTAATTTTGTGCTGCTATCCATCAGAACGCCTATTCCAGCCTTGCCAGCTTAAGAAGTTAGAGAAATTAAGAGGTATCCTTGATGTATCTACCAGTATTCAGTAGTAACATTTACCTGTCCACTGTGAATCAAAGCCTGAGGCACGCTACTCAACCTTGGACACGCTTACAGGCATTTATTTCGATTGTGTTATTTTATTTTCCATACAGTAAAAATTTTCCTCTTTTAACTCCTCCTACCCCCACCCCCTAAGGCGAAAGAGAAACCAAAAGTAGGACAAAAGGAAGAGACAGACAGAGAAGGACAGAAGGAATTACACTTGGCTTAGCAGGGAGGGTCTGTAACGCTCTCAGTGATCCTCCCTCCTCCGTGTTGTGTTCCGTGAGGATTTTTCTCCCGAGTCATGCAGGCAATGACAGTGAACTGTAAATACCACATGTGAGTTTACCTGGATCTGTGCATTTTGTGCCTTATTCACGCGAGTGGTAGAAGTCCCGCAGTCTGTTGAGTGTTTCCACTACAGAGCACCATTTCCCGTGTGCCACTTGTAAATGTTTTGCAGCCAGCACCTGAAGACCTCTTATACAGTCATAAAGCAACCTAGAGCGATTTGTTGTTGAACAATGCCGCCCCCCCTCCCTCCAGGATCAGAAGCAGCACCCACCCTTGCCATGATAAACATTCCACCCCTGCTGTTCTGAGAATGTAAAGTCAGAAGAGGGTTCCCAGGGAACGTGGCACCTGCGGAAACCATGTCTAGAGTCATTTCTATGTAGCTTGGCAGAGCCCACTGATGGCTGAAGGTGTGTAGCCTACTGAGAGCTTTGGTGAACCCACTGCACATCACCCAGTCATTTACCCAACCTAATCTAGAAATGTCCACAGCCGAGGAGGGCTCCTGAGCCAGTCAGGCAGAGTTCAGGCGATATCTTGGGACAGTGACAATGATAGGCATTACTTATGGGGAGGATGGGGTATAAAACACCAGATCATTTTTATACAGGATGTAGAATATTGACGCGGTTGATCTTTTCCTTCAAGAACATTCTTTTCTATAGAAAAATGATTCCCTGTGATCTTCTTGGAAACTCCAAAGCTGGAAATACTTCCGCTTTGCAACTAAAAATATTACAGTTTAATAATCAATTAAACCAACCAACAGTAAGCACTACACATCTGCCACCAACAACGTTGTTTGCATTTACCTTACCAATATTAATCCCAGCGTGGTAACTCTGTGTGACCCCCCCAATAACATTTTGTAACATTGTGCTGCCTTAGAGTTTGTACTGTGAGTTCTATCAGTATTTATGTTGAAATTTCTAACATGGATTCTAGTCTCTATTCTGTTAATTTAATTTTAAATGCTTTATCCATTTGTGCAAAGGTAAACACAGATTGTATCTTTTTTAATGGTACGGCATAAAAAAAAAAATAACCCTAAAGTGAAGTGGCTCTATACTGTTTTATAGAGTACTTTAACGTGTATAGATATCTTGTAAACTTGTATTGTGGATGTGTAAATAATATGTACTTTGGGTTTTTAACACCGCATGTAAAGTCAAAATAAAATATCCAAGTCATTACATCCTGCCTTTTGACGTTAAGAGGTTTGCCCTGCATCATGCCATCTTTATTTCAAAGTCTGAGGACATATTCTTCCCTTGAAATATTTGTTACCTGGCTCCATTCTCTCCTTGGAAGACTGCCATTGAAGGCTAGAGCCAGGAATAAGACAGGCAGTTCAGAAAGTCCCATGACCTAAAGCCCTGCATCCACAGCCCAATGCTTATCTTGGGCCTTGATCGAGTTGAAGGGAAATCTAGAATTTCCGCTTTATGGGCTGGGGAGATGGCACAGTGGGTAGAATGCTTGATACACAGTCATGAGGACCAGAGTCTGAACCCCAGCACTTTAAACTTAGCACAGTAGCACTTCATAAGACCAAAGCTCCAGACGGACGGGAGGCAGAGACAGGGGAAACCCCCAAACTGACTAGCTCATCTAGTGCAGACTGGTGAATGAGAGACCCTGTCTCAAGCATGGTGGGAGATGGGCCTCCTATAGCCCTGGATGTTCTCTGAACTCCACACATGCATCGTGGAATGCATGAAGATACCACACAAAGAATTCATGATTTATATTATCATATAAAATATAAATGTACTTTTAGTTCAGAATTAATGGCAAACTTCTTGCTGTTCAGTGTGTGGAAGGCCTCCACCCCATTTGTACAATAGAAAATGAATTCCTTAAATAATCATGTAGAAGGTGAAAATATGATTCTGTGGCATTTCCCTTAGCATGTAACTAGCTGAGGGGCAGCCAACGTTGGTCTTATGGTTGGGCACAAAGCCCTCTCTGATATAGTGGTCATATCGCCTCTGCCTGTTTGGTTCCACAGCTTCTCCTGGCCAAAGCCTACCTGCAGCTCTTCAGCTTTGTTGAAGAACCTCAGTAGCATCTTCAGCAGAGCAGTAGACACTGACATACCCCATCAAGGGTTTCACCCTTTTCATAGTGTCCTTTAACCAAAGAGTAGAGACACCTGTGCCTGAGCATTATTAGTTCATCAGTGCGAGCTCCCTTCATTCCCTTTATATATGCAACATTCCAGAGAGATGAGGAATCGTGGAAATCTGGCCTGTGGCTGTACCTCAGTCAACTACTTGCCTAGGATGCCGATAGTCTAGTTTCCATTCCCATGAATACATCAACAGAGTGTGGCTCCGCGCCTACAACCATAGTTCTCAGGAGGTGTAGGCAAGATGATCAGAAATTCAAGACAATCCCTGTCTGCATACCAGGGTCAAAGCTAGCTAAAAAGAAAAATCATTTCTTTCAGGAATTCTTTCAAAATAAGCTGGTGAAAGCATATTTGTTCATTTTTGTTGCTAGCAGCTCTGCAGCAGCATATGGTATTCTGAAGGCCCCCATCAAGCATGAGAACAGTGAGTCAGGGAGTCGTTGTGTCTCAGGAAAGGATGAGCAGGAGTCAGTTGGTAGCTCCATTTGGGCAGTTGATGGAAAGACATAAGAGAAATGTGTCATTGGCCCAATCTTAACACCACATTACTTCCTCCCACTGTGAGCGTTTCTGTGATATTGCCGCTGCTCATAATGGACAGTCCTTTTTCTAGGTCTATTGGGCTTTCCTTTCTGAAAGTGCATCCTCTGCCCACCCTCTTTTCATAGGTGTTCCTGGTGGTTCCCTTCATAAACCTTGATGGTTTAATGCAGGCTGTGGACTGAAAAGTAAATTTCACTTCCCTTATCAGTGGATTTATAGTTACCTAAAAACCCATCTATGAATCCCACTGGAGAGCAGTACAGCAAGGAAACTTGAGGATTTTTTCAGAGAATACATTGTTAAGCTACAGGGTAAAGACACAAACACAAGTACCCAAGACAGAATAGACATGCTTCTTTCCCAGCAACGCATTAACTTGTATGATTACTCTGGGAAGTGGCAACATTGAAGCCTAATGGGACACAAAATGCAGAAAGAGAGAGAGAGGGAGAGGGAGAGAGACACAGAGAGACAGAGGCAGAGAGAGAGAGAAACAGAGACAGAGACAGAGACAGAGACTGAGAGATTGACTGGGTATCTTTCAAGCCAGACAGTGGCATGGTAGCTTAAATACTGCTCTGGAACCAGAAGGATTTAATTTCCTGAAATCACCTTTCCATTTTCTTTTTCTGCCTTCTCTTCCCTCATCCTCCTTAGATTGTAGCAAAGAACACTATTTCCAAAAAGCCCTCTCTCCATCCAGAAGAACTATGGGTCTGGCTGACTCTATTGCTTGAGCAACTAGGCTACTTAAGCTATCTCATTTTTGAACAGGGACAGTTTGGCATTTATTTCTCTGACAGTTCTATGGTCTCTGTCAACTCTGTAATTCTATTTCTTATTTTATGAATACTGGGTTTAAATATTCCTCATTCGGCAGCTTGCTTTGTAGGCCATTTATGAATGTGTGAGGCCTGTTCCCTTTTAGATGAGCAATATATGTAAGATTAGCAATAAAGTAAGGCATGATAAACAATGCACTTTAAGCTATTTAACTCAGATCTATATTTGATGTTTACTCTTTTTGCATATATAACATGTTGCACACCTAAATCTCTGTCAGTGTTTCTATCTTTATCAAATAGCTTTAATACCATAAACAACAAGGAATGAACCTATAATAATATCAATCTAACTCATGGAGGATTCATGCAGGGGATGAAGGAAGAGGGTGACTAATGTCCTGGATATTCAGACCATGAATCAACTAGAATTCACATACAAAGGAAAACGGCATATTTCTATACTCTGTCTTATGATATAGTTCTTTTTAAAATTAGGTATTGATTATAGAGTGATTAATCTCTGTAATACTTTCAGACTATGCTGGGTTTGTATAGTGAATAGAAATATAAAATGCAGTACTATCATGTGTATGCATTATTTCCTGGGACTTTTGAGCCATATTCAATTAATCCTTAACAATTTTTAATTCATTTGTTTTGTTTTTATTCTTTATATACATTGTATCCCAATCACAGTCTCCCCACCTCCCTTCTCCCCCAGATCTATGCTTCCTCCATTTCCCTTCAGAAAAAAAAAATAGAGCAGCCCTTCCAAGGCCAGGGCTAGCCACCAAACATGGCAAAACAAATTACAATAAGGTTAGGCACAATTCCTAATATAAAGGCTGGACGAGATGACCCTCGTAAGAGAAAAAGAGTTTCAAACATACTCAAAGTGTCAGAGATATCTCTCACTCCTATTGTTAGGAACCCCACAAGAGTAGCAAACTCTGCAACCATAATATATATATATGCAGAAGGCCAAGCTCAGAACCATACAGGGTCCATGATTGTCACTTCAGTTTCTATGAGCCCTGCTTAGTAGATTCTGTGGGTCATGTTCTCCCGGTGTCCTTGACCTCTCTGGTTTCTAGAATCTTTCCTCCCCTCTTCTGTAAGGTTTCCCTGGCATCACCTAGTCTTTGGCTATGGGTCTCTGCATCTGTTCCCATCAGTTGCTGGATGACATCTCTCTGATGACAATTGGGCTAGGCTCCTATATATGAATATAGCAGAATATCGTTAGGAATTATTTCATTGACTTTTATTTATTTATTTTTTGGTCAGTCATATTTAGTTCTATCCTGGGTCTCTGGGCTGCCCAGCCTCTGGAGTTCCTGGCCATCCATTGCAGTAGTAGTCATTGGCTCTCCCTTATGGTGTGGGTCTCAAGTTGGACCAGTCATTGCTTGGCCTCTCTCACAAGTTTAACCCCAGCATATCTTCCAGGAAGGACATATTGTAAGTCAAAGGCTGGGTTGAGGACCCAGTCTCACTCTTGGAAGCCTTTCCTGGGACTCTGTGTTTATTACTAGGAGACTTCACAAGAATCACTCCTGTAAACATTCCAGGAAGTTTGTGCTGCTCTGTGTTTCTACATCACCTCTCAAATGGCCCCCAATCCCAGTTGTCTCTCCCAGTACTCTCTTCCTCTATCCCCCACCACTTGCCTGGAACCCCCTGTGTCTAGGTTACCTCACTCAGGATGATTTTTTTTTCTAGTTTGATCCATTTGCCTGCAAATTTCATGATGTTCTTTTGTTGTTGTTGTTGTTTCTTTGTTTTGTTTTTAACAGCCGAGTAATACTCCATTATGTAAATATACATTTCCTTTATTCATTCTTCAGGTTGTTTCCAATTTCTGACTATTGTGAATAAAGCAGTTATGAACATAGTTGAGCAAGTGTCCTAGTGGTAGGATGGGGCATCCTTTGGGCATATGCCCTAGAGTGGTACACCTGATTCTTGAGGTAGATCAATTCCCAATTTTCTGAGGAACCTCCATATTGATTTTCATAGTGGTTGTACAAGTTTGTACTCTCACCAACACTGGAGGAATGCTCATCTTCTCCCACAGCTTCACCAGCATGAGCTCATGAGCTGTCACTTATGTTTTTTGACTGTAGCCATTGTAACAGGTATGAGATGGACTTTCGGTGTCCTTTTGATTTGCATTTCCCTGATGGCTAAGGATGTTAAACATTTCTTTAAATGTTTTCAGCCATCCTCTGTCGACAATTCTCTGTTTAGCACTATACCTCATTTTCGAATTGATTATTATTGGTTTGTTGATGTCTAGTTTCTTGAGTTCTTTATATATTTTGGATATTAGCCCTCTGTCGGATGTGGAGTTGGTGAAAAATCTTTGCCCATTCTGTAGACTGCCGTTTTGTCCTATTGACTGTGTTCTTTGCCTTACAGAAGCTTTTCAGTTTCATGAGGTTCCAATTATTAATTGTAGATCATAGTGCCTGTGCTACTGGTGTTCCATTCAGGAAGTGTTTCCTGTGCTCATGTATTCAAGGTTATTTCCCACTTTCTCTTTCATTGGTTTAGTGTATCTGGTTTTATGTTTAGGTCTTTGATCTACTTGGACTTGAATTTTGTGCAGGGTGGTAGATATGGATCTATTTGCATTCTTCTATATTCTGCCATCCAATTAGAACAGCACCATTTATTAAAGATGCTTTCTTTTTTCCATTGTATATTTCTGGATTCTTTATCTAAAATCAGGTATCCATAGGTGAGTAATTTTTTGTGTAAGATCTAGAATTCTGTTTTTTAAAGTATAGGAACTAAATTTAGTGGGGTTCTGATGGCTATAGATAGCCAATTCACAGATCAAGACACATTCACACATACTCATACTCATGCCCAGCTCACAAACTCTCACCTTCTGTATAAGTTTGACAAAGGACTATGGCCTCATTCCAGTTCTCCATTAAAGACAGGAGAAGGCACAGAGGCAGAATGGTCACAGTGTTCAGGGTTACTGGCTAGCCTGCCACTGAACAAATGGACATTCATTGAACCCAGTCACATGCTGGGCCACTGTATCATACATTTCACATCAATTACTAGAAGGGAAAAGCCATGGATGAAGTTCTCTTGGGGTAGGTGGAACATAACCAACCAGGATGGAAAGAATAATACTGCAAGGACCTAAGTTGGTATATCAAATTGCTCCCACCTAAGGTCTACCAGCGAGCCAGATTTATACCTTGAAATGCCAGAGGGACTTGGGGGTGGAGATGAGGGCCTTGACTTCTTATTTAGAAAATTTTTGTTTCATTGTTTCATAATGTGCTGAGGTTGTGTATTGGTAGTTAAACATGTTGTTTTCTGACAATTTGGACCAGCTTTTTAGTAGGCAGGAAACAGATATGGTGACTGCCCAAAAGTCATGTCTTCATTTGGGTGGCAAGGCTTGGTCAGAGAGCTGTACTTTCTAAGGCTAATAAGCATTGTTGAAGCATATGTCCCTGAGTGGGAGAAGTAAAACAAAAGCATACAGCTTTTTAGAATTTGCAAAAGAAAATTCCCAAATAAGAAGATTCAAGTATTCTTCAACCTCTCTCAAAGGAGCATTCCAAGGTGTCAGGGACAGCCTGAGAGAACTGGAAAGAGAATGTGGAACTCCTTGGATATTCTTGCAAATTCTCAATTCTTGAGTATTAGCTAATTACTTTTAGGTATATTGAGGTTTTGAAGTCCATGACATCTTGAGTTGAGAGACTTGTCATTCACTGGGTCCAACAATCTGGATTTTGGTTGGTCCATATGTACTGAGAAAGTCCATAAAATGAAGATGCTAAAGGAACTAATGTCAACCTCTTCCAGCTACAACATTAAAGTTACCTGTGAATTAGTTAGTCTGTTAGATTTCTAGAATTTAGTAAATGATTATTTCTGATGCCTATGGTTGTGATACCTCCAAAGAGATCAAAGGTTTGCTTTATTTATTTATTTATTTATTTTGATGGAAAAGCAAGAGGTTTATTTTCCTGTGTCAGGATAGACATTCAACTAGTCCCTCAAGGAGAGTAACTAGAAGGCAACCCCCAAATGGCTATTATAAGCAGTTTTTATACTTTTTAGGGACACGGGTACATCAGCAATGTTACAGTTCAAACTTATTGGCTAAGCATATTGATCTTTAAATCTATAGGTTAGCAAGCACATTTGAACTCTACCTGAGACTTTCAGTTTGCTTAACTTACGTGAGTATGTAGCACAAATGAAAGAAAAAGTGAAACTACTAAAGGCAAGACTATACTATGTTGGGATTCAGACCCTGGGCAAATAGCTGAGGTGCATATTTAATGTATCAAAGTAGACCTTCCTTCCCGGTTCTCACAGCATTCCTCAGTCCTTTCCTGGCATAGCTGGCCCTCTACCCTGAACTTTCCAGCTCCCCCAGAAGCCTTTTCCTATATAATCCAGACATTTTGGTCTCTGCTCTCTCTCCCCTTCTCTCCCTTTCTCTCCCTTTCTCTCCCTTTCTCTCCCTTTCTCTCCCTCCCCCCCCCTCTCTCTCTCTCATGCATGAGAGCATGTGTGCTCCTCTTCTCTGCATTTTTTCTCTCTCCCTGTGTGAATACACTCTTTCTCTTTTTTCCCTTTGTCTTCCCCTCTGTCTCCCTCCCAATGGCTAATTTCTTGGCCTTGTTCCTTGGGACCACTGAACCTACCAAGAGCAATTTTCCGATAAACCTGACTTTATATACTCTAATCTGGCTTAACTTGGCTCACTTCACTGGCAGAGAATAATTTATCACAATAGAATTCAAATTTATTTATTCATATATATGTGTGTGTGTGTGTGTGTGTGTGTGTGTGTGTGTGTGTGTGTGTGTATGTGTGTATGTGTCTAGAGATAAAAAATACTAAACTGTTTATAATCATTAAAATGGAAAAACTTTTTAAACATACTTCTTTCAAATATGTATTTTTAATTTTGTAAGTTCTTATTCTGTTTGCTTTATAAAAAGAAAGCAGACATTCTTGAGAAATCTGATTTTGCTTAGTTAATTGGTCTCAAGAAACAATGAACTTTGTCCGCTGAAAACCAACTGCCTAAAGAGTCAGTGTGGTAAGAGTGAGATGACAGAGTGTAAAGTTCAGCACCACCTGATTGCTAAAGCATCTAAACAGAGCATGTCTGTCAGCTGGAGATGCAGGACTCTGATGTAGTCCTGAAGATACCAAAGGACAGGAGAGAAACTTTGTGAGCTGGGCACTGTAATCTATATTCTCAACCCTGGGGAGACAGAGGCAGGAGGATGACTACAATTCAATTCAACACTGGTCTATAAAACAAGTCCCTGGATGGCCAGACAGACTCTGTTTCAAAACAAGAAAGTGTTGTGGGAACCCCAGGAGAGCTGAGAAGTCTCTTCACAAAGTGGAAGATTCTGCAAAGGCCTCATCCATTGTCTGGAAGGGCAATGATTCAGAGACCTGTTTTCTCCTTTGTCTTCTATTCCCAGATTCAAAGCAGCTGAAGAATAGGCAGCAGGTAGCTTTGAAGACAATGAGGTGATTATGGTAATGAGAACTTCAGAAAATACAAAGTAATTAGCAGCTAAATCCTCTCAGCATGCCAGTTGAAGATGTCAGAAGAGCTACGCCCCTTTGCCAAATTCTCTAGGGCTTCTCCTTCCCAACACACACACACTTTTAAATAGGAAATTTCCTCCACTGAGCTAGTTGTCCCTAGAAGGAAAAGGAACTTATAGTCTTCTCCTCTTCCTCCTCCTCCTCCTCCTCCTCCTCTTCCTCCTCCTCCTCCTCCTCCTCCTTCACCTCCTTTCCCTCCTTTTCCTCTCCAGAGACATTTCTGGGAAATCTTAGCTTATATAGTCAGTAAGAAATTGGAACTTTAGAGGCTAGCTCTAATAGACAAACTCTCAATGTTTTATAATGTTTTAATGGGTATCTTTGCAAGTAAGGAATCCTTCTAACATACACATTCTCTCTTCTTCTTCTTCTTCTTCTTCTTCTTCTTCTTCTTCTTCTTCTTCTTCTTCTTCTTCTTCTTCTTCCTCTTCCTCCTTCTCTTCCTCCTCCTCCTTCTCTTCCTCCTCCCTCTGTCTCTGTCTGTCTGCCCTCTTCCCCTCCTTCTTTCTGTCTGTCTGTTACCCCAGGTGCGTGATATGTACCTATGCTCATGCTTCATGTGTACACATGGGAGTACAAGCATCTAGAAGCCACAGGATGACATGTGGTGTCTTCTCAATCTCTTCTCCATCTTACTTTTTGAGACTGGGTCTCTCCTTGAACCTAGAGCTCATATCTTTGTTCAGGGTAGCTGACTCCTTATTCTAAGGCCACTGGGGCTTACAGGGGCCTCCAATTTTTTTAGGCTTATTTTTTTGTAGATGATAGAGATGCATGAAAGACCCTTTACTAACAAAGCCATCTCAGAGTAATGAAGGCAGACCATTCTGCCTTAGAAATCAAGCAAAGAAATGCAAAGCTCTCCGTGCCTTTATAGCTTTATACAGTTGCTAAACTCACCTGGAAGACCCCCATGTCTAGAGTTTCTAGGATTGAAAAAAGATAATCTCTTTTCTATTCCACTGTTTATCAAAACTTTTCTTCCAGCTGAGAGCACCCTAAGAAACAGAGTACTGACAGTGGATGAACTAATGGGAACAGATGGGGTGGAAATCCCCTGTCTCTGTCATTTATCTGCCTTACCATATATTAATTTGTTTTATATTAGTGCTTTTTAAAAACCTAGTTAGATATTAAAATCACTTGGGGAGCTCTTAAAAATGCCAGTGACTGGGCCAGATCCCAGAACAATTAAATAAAACAAATCATTATCTCTACGATGGATGAAGACATTACTCATTTAAAGCGCTCTTCACTAGATTCTGGTAAACAAATACTTCTGATGAAAATAATTCTAAGTGCTTGGCCAAAGGGTACATGAGGATGTGAACCTCACACCCAATACTCACAAGGTGGATGGAAACCCACAATCTTCTCTAATGTGAGCTTTTCACATCTTACTCTGAGATAGAATCATGCAATTTTCATGTTATATTGAAGACTGAAGACTGGAGAATTTTGTCTCTCAGAGAATGACAAAAGAGAGAAGTGGGAGCATCTCCTTTGCCTCCTCTGAAGCAGTGTTGTTTACCATTAAGGATCAGGATGGTCCTTGTGACTTTATTCTCCATTGAAATGGTAAATAATGGAGCGTGCTGGCTGGTGTCTACTGACCTCAAGGAGACACTTTGTCTTCAGAAACTATACTCTGCATTAGCCAATGGAAGGTGGATAATGTATATTTAGCACCATTAGTAGACAGTAGAATTAACATGGCTGCACCTGGGCTTGAGTTCCAGAACCCTTTATTTGGTAAAAGTTCCCATTGTCAATTTTGAAAACAACAAAGGCTCAGACATGCTTCAAATTTATTACCACAGCAATCTGTCTTCTACACAACCATCAAACCAGGCTTTCTAAAACAGCCTTGATCACTAAACCACTCCTGATTGCTTAAAAACTTTCAGTTCTTTCCATAGCAAAACCAGCACAGAAACCCAGCCTCTTGGGTCTTGTATAATAAGCCCTTCCCAATCTGGTCCTGGCTTCTATGATGAGACCTCATGTCTCTCACAGATATCTATAAACCATGCTTACAGGACAGAATGGTTTGCTTAATGGAAATCTTCATTTTGTCAAGCAAGAGCCTACCAGAGATCTTTTTTTATGAACTATATATAGTAAACTAGCAACTAGAGATTCAAAAATGACCAACACAGATCTCTCACTACACGATCCCAAGTGGGGTCACCTACAATCTAAGGCTTACATCACAGTGGCATAGATTATCTTGAAAAAATGTCAGGCAAGTTGAACATGAAGAAAATCTCCAGCCTTCATAGGTTCCAGTTGAAAGTAATGAAGAAGCAGGAGTGTCCAGCTGACCAAGGAGACTGAAAATCAGGAAACATGGCAAGAAGTGTCCTAAAAGTCTATAGGACACATGGACACACATCACCATGCCTGTTCTCCAAGCTGTAATGTACAGGAAGAGCCTCTTACCACATGGACATAATACAAAGCTGCACTGTAAACTGGGTACCCAGCACCAGCATCCCAGCCTATAGTTCTCTAAGGGACTCTAATCCAAGGGCCATGTTCTCTGCTTTGTTGTAGTTGTTAACGAAGTCTGTTTATATGGTTAATGAAAATATAACACGGCATGGGGGAGAAATGATCTAAGTATTGTTTCTTCTTGTAGTGGCACTAGCCCAGTGGGAAAGAAGAAAGCACATCGCCTGGGAACTGGGGTACAATTAATACAAATACTCTTGACAACCATATCATTCATTTATCATGTGGGCCTATACTGAGCATCTACTGCTGAGCCTATGAGAAAAACTATAAGAGCCAGTGAGAGTGCACTGAGCTTAAGTTATCCACTTTAGCTGAGATTCCATCATGAGCAAAGAACCAAAATCAAAAACCCAGCTGGGTGTACAACTCACTATAAAACTTGCCTAACAGGAGTGCAGTCAGGATCCCAGACCAGGAATTTGAAACAAAAACAAAAACAAACAAACAAACAAAAACAAGCAAATGATGAAAACTTGCATCAAAGAACAGAGCAATTTTTGTAGCTTTTCCTAAGAAGGCTCATCCTGTAACAGGGAGCTCTGGGGCAGAGCTGGGGCTGCTCTGGCCATGTGCACCAATGAAAGAAACCAGAGACAGTGAAGAACAGAGAACGGTGGCACATTCAGTATGGCCACACTGGGACGAGAAACAGAGAAGGGGTCCAGTAATGAATGCCATGTTCACCTTCCAGGATACTAACATGAGACTGACCTTGATAGGCAGCTTATCGGTTAAAGGCTAGACTCACAACCAAATGTCAAGATGCTGAGGTTTAAATAGAGGATGAAGTAAGGGTGGCAGGTATGGGCAAGAGTTTATAACTTAGCTATCTCAGTCAAAGTGTGCTCTGGTTGGTCATTGACTCCATTCTGGTCCTGCAAGGTGGTTCAAGTCATCTTTACTATTGTCACAACTTCAGGGGATCAGTGTGGTTCTCAGAAGACAGTAATGTTACTCCAGGGTGGGGTATTTTCAACATGTATAGGAAATAGTCTTGTAGGAGCAGAGGAGGTCTGTCCTGTAAGGTCCTGCTTCTGTAGGGTTCCAAGGTGACTGAAGGAAAGAATAAGTGCCTTGAACTGAAGTCCAAGAGACAGACAGGGAATGAATGAATGTGGAGAATGTTGGGTCCTCACTTTGCTTTTAGTTAACTTGTGAGCCTAAGTGAGGAGTCGATACTTTTTTGAAAGAGCAGTTTCTAAGTGTCTACTTCCTGTCTTGTAGAGGAAGTGCCCATGGGTGGGTGAGTATATGGTATCTAAACAGCACTTCATGCTGTCTCATCCAATGAGAAGGGGCCTGCCTTGAATATAAACACTAGGAAGATGAGTCAGTTGGTCATACACACTGGTAATGGTTGACTCATTCTCTACTCCTTTCATGACAAAAAACAGGGTCATGCTCTCTAAAATCTATAGGTTGAGAACACGTCAGTAGAGGGAACAAAATAACTGGATGGTATGACAAGCAGATCTCTTGTGACAGGAAGGCTCTGCTCCATGTGCACAACACAGCAAGTTTAGTCTTCTGCCATATCACGCTTTCTGTTGCTGGTTCATCGGTATGGAGAGGTAGAAGCAAGAAAACTGAGTTGTGGAATAAAAGGAACAGATTTTGCTACAAATTTTTTCAGTTGTTTTCTAACCTGTCAAATGAAGCCTGGCTAAGGCCAAGGACGAGATTGGGAAGTATAAGTTGAGCGTGGTGTTCTCCAGAAGCTCAACCTTCCCATGTGATCTTTTTCCCAAACATTCTTCTAGGAGGACACAAAGTGAGCAATAAAGAAAGGATGAGAAAACTATTAAAGATGGAGAAACAAGGCTTAGAATAGACAGAGGAGGTCTGGAGAGATGGCTGGTTAAGACAGAGTTTAAGACAGAGGAGGTTAAGAGTACTGTCTGCTCTTTGAGAGGACCTGGGTTCAATTCCCAGCACTCACACGGCAGATTATAACTGTCTGTAACTCCAAGATTTGAAACCCTCAGACAGACAGACATGTGGACAAAATACCAATTCACATTAAAAATAAATAAATTTAAAAAAAATTTTGAAAAAAGGAGAGATGGAGGAGACTGGCTGATGGATGCATATTGGGCAGATTATCAGAAAGAACAGCAACAGCGTTTCAATCTCTTCTGGGAGTCAAGGACCCAGTGCTGTGTTGTGCACACACACACACCAGAGCCTCCCCATCATAAGAGCTCTGCTTGTCACTCTGTCCAGTGACATCAGCATGTCCCTTTCTTCTTAAGCTCCAAAACAAATGGCATCTTTCTGTAACAGTGGCCTCCAACCACCGTGAGAGGAGGCTTCAGTGTGGTCTCCCTCTGTTCTGATCACTTTAGTCAACCTTGGTGGACAGCCACTTACAAAGCGGAGGACTCAGGGGAGGAGGCAGAAGGCTGAGGTTTGCGGGGATCCCTTGTTGCTGATGGAAAGCAGTAGTATCTTAGCACTCCCAGAACTGCGTGGAGAATGACACAAGCCAAGGAAGGCTTGTGATCAGGTAGTGATCAGCTTGGGATCAAAGGCAGTCTTGTGATACAAAAGGCCTCCCTCACAAGATCACCTGGAAGAGCAGGAGCCTATGTTTGGCTGGACCAGATGGAAGACCCCAAACTTCCCTCCCTAGGAGAAGAGTTTATTTCTAGGCATGTGGTGACTCCAGGGAAGAGAGTCCTTGCAGTCCTCAGTGCTCTCCTGGATTATGGACAAAACTTCTTTTTAAAAAGAGAAAGGAGAAAAGAAAAAGGAGAGCTTTTCAGAGTTATATACATGTCTGTCCAGAGCCTCTCCCTCTCCCTCTCCCTCTCCCTCTCCCTCCCCTCCCTCTCTCCCCTCTCTCTCTCCCCCCCATCACCCCCTACCTCTCCATC
>NW_022196897.1:110270077-110287734 GCF_008632895.1 Mastomys coucha
ACCTCTCTCAATAATTAATTTGAAACGCACCAAAGGAAAATCTTTGGGTAGGGTAGATTACTCCCACAACAGTTGACTGGAAACAATCCTACAGTCCCTGAGGAATTCCTCAGTTTTTATCTGAGTGCTTCATAACTTCATATAATTCTTGCTGTTTTCTGTAAACTCACCAAATCCTGTGTGTACATACTGGCTCCCATCCTTGATGGCAAACCTGTTGGTGGCAGATCCCACATCCAGTCAAACATTTCAACCTCATCCTGTGCCAAGCCCGTCAGGAAGTTAGAGGCCCTCAGCACCCCAAGGCTGAGACTGGAAGCCTCCTGTCAGCAAGCTGCTCCCTCTGCACAGCTTTCTCCATTCTTCTCCTTTTGGTATCTAACACTGGCCATTACTCTGCTCTCCTACTAGGCCATGGCTTGGGAAGCCTACTTTGTTGCTCTATACCTTGCACACAGTTGTATAAATTCTCTATTACACTTGACTTGGACTAGCACAATGACAGTATGCTTTCAGCTTCTTGTGCCTATCCCAACTAACACATTGTTTAGCTAGTGACAATAATATCTAAATCAATTGTATTAGTGTATATTAGCAGCACAAACTAATTTGTATTGCTTCATTTTAACATTTCCCTATGAACATGTACTTTGATCATACCCACCTCTCTATTACTCTTTCTTATTTACCATTCCCCTTTCACTTTCCACATCTTTAATAGCCCCCTTGGACATTCATGTACTTTTTTCCCCCGAGACAGGGTTTCTTGGTATAGCCCTGGCTGTCCTGGAACTCACTCTGTAGACCAGGCTGGCCTCAAACTCAGAAATCCACCTGCCTCTGCCTCCCAAGTGCTGGGATTAAAGGTGTGCGCCGACGCCACCCGGCTTCATGTGCTTTTATCCTTCCCTAAATTCAATATTTGACAGAAAACATGAAAGACTCTTTCCAAGACTTGCATGTTCTGCTTACCATAGTGACCTATATTCTCACCCATTTCCCCTCAGATGACATAATTTCATTTTTCTCTATGACTGGATAAAACTCGATCATTTCTATATGCCACATCTTACCTATTCATTCGCTGATACACATCTAGGTTGACTCCCTAATTTGGCTATTGAAATAGCATTGAGATAAACAGGTGCGCTGGTAATTCTACAGCAAGCTGATTTTGATTTTGCATGTTACATTCCCAGGGGTGGTATAGAAACAACTACGTTTCTTTAGTATTTTATGTTTTCCTATCTTTCATCCTTGAAATAACCTGCGAGCTAGGTACTTTTAAAAGTAAAGTGATGTATTTAAAGTGTGTGTTAGTCAGGGTTCTCTAGAGTCACAGAATTTATGGTAGTCTCTATATAGTAAAGGAATTTGTTGATAACTTACAGTCTGTAGTCCAGCTCCCAACAATGGTCAGCAGCAGCTGTGAATGGAAGTCCAAGGATCTAGCAGTTGCTCAGTCCCACAAGGCAAGTAAGCAATGAAGAGAGAGCCTTCCTTCTTCTAATGTCCTTATATAGGTCTCCAGCAAAAGGTGTGGCCCAGATTAAAGGTGTGTGCCATTACACCTTTAATCCCAGATGACCTTGAACTCTGAGATCTTCCTGTTTGAATTTTCTCGGACTCAGCCACTATACCTCAAGATCTCCATGCCAAGATCCAGGTTAGAAACTTGTATCTCCCAGCCTCCAGATTAGGATCACAGGTGAGCCTTCCAATTCTGGATTGTAGTTCATTCCAGATATAGTCAAGTTGACAACCAGGAATAGCCACTACAAAGTGTAAATTGTAAAGTCTCAATACAAACACTACCACCTCGG
Source organism: Mastomys coucha (assembly GCF_008632895.1). NCBI lineage: Eukaryota > Metazoa > Chordata > Mammalia > Rodentia > Muridae > Mastomys > Mastomys coucha. Next base: position 110,271,901 of record NW_022196897.1, read on the forward strand.
GCTGGTGAGATGGCTCAGTGGGTAAGAACACCGACTGCCCTTCCTAAAGGTCCTGAGTTCAAATCCCAGAAACCACATGGTGGCCCACATTATGGGTGCATAATGAGATCTGATGCCCCCCCTCTGGTGTGTCTGAGAACAGCTACAGTGTACTTACATATAACAATAAATAAATCTTTAAAAAACAAACAAACAAACTCTACCACCTCAGAGGAGGTTGTCCCACTGGGGACACTTCACACCCAAGCCTTACTGTGCCATCTCAGCCACTTTCTAACGCTTATCTCCAACAGACATCCTCTTCATTGTTATCTCTTGATGGGTTTTGTCTTTGTTTGTTTGATTCCTTGGTTGGTTTTGTTTTATTTGTTTTTCAAGACAGGATTTTTCTGTGTAGCATTGGCTGTCCTAGAGCTAGCTCTGTAGACCTGGTTGGCCTTAAACTCACAATGATCCAGCTGCCTCTGCCTCCCCAGTGCTGGGGTTAAAAAGCATGTGTCATCACCACCTAGCTACTGCTGGTTTACCTTTCTTCTGCAACCATGGTGTGTGATTTACAGGAAAGTATTGTCCCGTTTATGGCTTTATCTCTGGAACACACTATTATCAGAGAATAAGTAACAAATAAATTAAGAAGTCCTCTATCTTCTGTCTCATGTACCTTTTTTTTTTTTTTTTTACACTGTGTTATCTTTCACAATAGTTTGACTGTTACCTTTCCATCTAAGTCAAAATCTTACATCTAGCCTGTGGATTCCTTTCTACCTAGATCACCTGTTTAGGCCAAGTTTAGAGGTTCTCAACATTGATCATTCTTAGCCCTTTGGAGGTTAAGCAGTGGTGTAGTGAGTTTGAGGTCAACCTGGGCTACACAGAGTTTTAAAAGAAGAAGACAAGAAGGAAGGAGCGGGACAGGAAATAAGAGATGGAGGGGGAAGAAGGCAAAGAGGGATGCAGAATGGGTGAGAGGTGACAGCGAGACTCCTCAGGGCTATAGCTGCAAGAAGAGCCACTTGGCAAGTCCTAGTAAGAGGACTAAACCTGTCCCCAAACAAACAGGCAGCCAGGTGTCATGGTACACACCTTCAATCCCGACACTTGGGAGACAGCCTGGTCTACAAAATGAGGTCCAGGACAGCTAGAGATACCAACCACCTTGTCTCAAACAAAACAAAACAACAGCAAAAAACTCAAAACAATGATAACAAAAAGACAAAGCCTAATGAGCAAACTCTGGTGTGATTAAAGACCTGAGTGCCCTGGTAACTCCCAAGTAAGGTGACAACTTCCATCCGAGATCAATCAGTTACGTCCGAGATCAATCAGTTACATGCCACACATTAAAAAACAAATAAAAATAGTTGCTGTTCAAAAAATAAGTACCGGATAAATATTAAAAAACAAACAATCTACTGTTCCCTTTTAGAAAACTATATTCTGCATACTAGAAAACAATATTCAATATACTTGACTAAATCTATTGTTTATGACTACAGTATAAACATAGAGTTTTATACATATTTCAACTTTAAAATATTTGTAATCATTTTATACAATTAAGTACCACTGTGCGTGTGTGTGTGTGTGTGTGTGTGTGTGTGTGTGTGTGTACATGTGCCTGCGGCTGCACATACATGCATGTGTAGTAGTACACACTTGTATAGGAGAATATATACTGGAGGACATCAAGTATCATGCTGTACCACTCTCTGCCTTATTGCCTCAAGATAGGGTCTCTTACTGAACCTGAATCTAGGCTGCTGGTTTGTCAAGTTCAGTGATCCCTCCCACCCCATGGCACTGAGGTTACAGTTGCACACGGGGATCATGCCCAGTTTTCCCATGTATACTGCAGATGTTAACTGAGCTTCTAGCTTCTAGTTGTTGCATAACAAGCACTTTTACATCCTGAATAACGTCCACATGGCCTTGAGCAACGCTCAACTCTCTTTGATGGACTTGACCCTTCCTTCTGAATGATCATGTGAACCTTTATGCTGAGCATTTCATTTTTCGAAAGGACTCTGTTTTCTCCACTGTATGCTCTTTATTTCCCAATTTGAACTTCCTGGCATCATCACTGTGAGAGGTCATTGCTGGGAGTTCTCCACAAATGGTGGGCTGCCTATCCTTAGCTGTGAGTTCTTGAGGCAAGGAGCCTAGCAAGGCACTTGGCACATTTATGGATCTCACACACTGTGAGAGAAACAGGCTGAGAGAACTCCGGCTTTCCTCCCAAGAGGAAATGACTCATTCCTATTACATGGCTTTGTTAAATAAAAATATAATTGTGAAGTAGCAGCAACTTGTGAATTTTGGGGGGGGGAGGTGTGTACAATTGGGCAAAAACAAAGGCTCCTGAAAAACTGAGTGGTTAAGCAAGGATTCTCAGGTCCTTGACCTTACATAGAAAGATACAGATGTGACAGTTAAAAGAGAATCAAATGGTATAAACACAAGAGCAGGCCTAGGCACAATCCTTGGCTATTCCAAAGAGGGAAACAGCCAGCGTTGAGACAAAAAAGCAGTCAAAAACAAAACTGCCCAGCCTCAGGAAACTCTTCACAACTTATCAATTACCAGGTGGTTATTTTATTTTATTTTATTTTATTACATTTAGGTCATTTCTTTGTATCTAAAAATCCCTGCAAATCCCATGGACATATTCAGAATCCTTAAAAACCACACACATTTTACCTGGCCTTAAGTCAGTTTCATTTGTGTTGGGGCAATAAAGTTGTCTATTTCTCCAGATGTATGTATGACCCAGGGCAGCCCAGTGGGAGATCGAGTAAGCCAGTGCCTTCATCACCACCCTTTGACCTATCCCCTTCCCTAAAAGAGAGGCCATTCCATTTGAGTTGCTAAACGTGGTCCAGCCTGGTTCATGCTGTTCCACAGCAGGCCAGTTTGCCACTCACCTCTCAGTAACAGCCCCATGAGCAGAAAACACAGCAAAAGACACAGCCAACAACCTTACTCCAGGTACTCAGAGCTTCTAGGAAGACGACAAGCAGCATGAAAAACAAAGGCACTACATCCCCATCAAAAGGTTCTAACCCAAGCAGGATGACTTAGATGAAACAGACTTCAAATAGTAACTGCAAACATATTCAAAAAGTTCCGCTAACACCACAAATATGTGAATGAGCTCAGAGAGACCAGGAATAAATTGATTAAAGCTCAGGAGAGAAGCCAACAGCTGAATGACAGAAGGAAGTCAATTCAGGATTCAGTGAAGAAATAGAAATGCTGAAGAAAGCATAGACTGAAATGAAGCTGGAAAAGAAAAATTCAATTAGTCAAATGCAAATGGGCGGCTTCCCTAGCAGAATGGACTAGGTGGAAGGCAGGGTTTTCAGGACTAAAGGATGAGAGAGGAAGTGGGTCATACACCTGAAGAAAATGGTAATTTTAAATCCATAAGTGGAGCAATCAGGATCTTTGAGATTTCATGGAAAAATGCAACCAACAAAGTATGAGCAAAGCTGGGGAAGAAAGCCAGGGAAAAAGCATAGATATTGTTTTCAATAAAATCATAAGAGAAAACTCCCCACATCTCAAGAAAGAGATTTCTTCTATAGAACACCAAGGAAACAGGACCAGAAAAGAAATGCCTCATGGCACAGAGTTTAAACACAAGAGCCACAAAACAAGAAAAGGATGCTGAAGAAGGCCAAGAGAAGGTCCAAGTCCCAGCTAAAGGCAGGCCCATTAGGATAAGGATTGATTCCGACATAGACGCTTTCAAAGCTGAGGGACCGGAAAGACGTGTTCCAGACTCTGAAAGGTGACAACTGTCAGCAAGAATATGCCCACTAAAGTTATCTTCTATAAGAGAGGAGGAAATAAAAATTTCCCATGACAAAAAAAAAAACAAATTATACACTCATGAGTTCTGTTGTGATCTTCTGGTGGCCCCCGATGGATGAAATCACTCCTGCCTCCCCACTTATAAGTACCCCCTAAGTGTCTGGAAGACTGGACTTCAAGCATTTCCTTTCAGATAAAAAAATCAGCTGAGATAAGATAACAGAAAACAAAACAAACAAACAAAACAACACCAGAAAAACAACAACCAGAACCAAACTTCCACTCAACCCAGGTGGACTCATACAAAATGCACAACCAACCACGTACGCCCTGATGCCTGCGTCCCGACACAAAAACAGACGCAATGGAAGAAACCAAGAAAATACGCTTCCTGAAGTGATAATGCATCCTATAATGATGCTTCTCAAGAACAACCCTGATGACTCTCAGGACACAAAGTTTAAACGAACACATTCAAAGAGTTCAAGGAAGTGAATAATGTCCTGAATGAACTTAATGGGAACGTTAATAAACGGGTGGAGGTCCGAGAAAACAGAAAGAAAAGACGGAAAGAAATAATGGATAGAATTCAGGATATGAAAAGTGTACTGAAGAAAAGCCACCTGAAATAAGAACAGAAATAAAAATTTCAACAGCCCAATCAAAAAAACTAAGTGAGAATTTCAGCAACAGAATGGATTACCTAGAAGGCAGAATATCAATGCTTGAACAATTTCACCACTCAGTCAAAGCAAAGTGAAAAGTTTATTAAATATCATGAAGGAAATTGAAGGGAATTTTGACACACCATACAAAGACCAAATCTCTGAATAATGAGAACAGAAGAAGGGGGAAGAGTTCCTAGTTAAAAGTATAAACTAGATCTTCAATAGAATAATAAAAGAAAATTTCCAAAACTATAGAAGGAGATACTCATTCGGGTAGAAGAACCATACAGAACACCAAAGAGACAGGACCAGGAAAGAAATCTCTCAAATTATATTATAGTTACAACACTAAATATCCAGAAAAAAGAATGCCTGTTGCAAACTACAAGAGAGAAGTCGAATGTCATACATGAAGCCATGGAAACTTAAAAAGCCAGAAGAGCATGGAATAATGTGCCTTATGACTTAAAAGACTATGGCTGCCAGCCCAGACTAATTTATCCAGCATAACTATCTGTCATAATTGTAGGAGAAAGAAAAATCAAAGAAAAGTTCTATGTTGTCAAGAAACCAAAGAAATTCATAGCCACTAAACCAGACATCCAGAGAATACCAAAAAGAATAGATAGATAGATGATAGATAGATAGATAGATAGATAGATAGATAGATAGATAGATAGGTAGAATATAAATGAATAGATGGATAGATGTAGATATAGTTATATACTTTTAAAACTCTTTAAACAATTTAAAATATATGGTAAAATTAATATACACTATCAGATAATAGATATTAATATATATACATATATATGTTCAATTTTATTTATTCCACATGAGGTCTTTTTTAAATTAAATTTATTTATTTATTCACTCTACAACCCAATATCAGCCCTTCCTCTACTCCCAGTACCCCCTAACTTAAGTTGTCCTCTCATTCTCCTTAAAAAGAGAAGCCTTCTCTGGGTATCAATACCCTCTACTCCCCACCCCAGTCCCCCACCCTGTACATCAAGTTGCTGCAGGACTAGGCACATTCTCTCCCACTGAGGCCAGACAAGGTTGTCCATTCAGGGGTGCAGGATCCACAGGCAGACAGGTAGGCAACAGGCTTAGGGACAGCCCCCCGTTCCAGTCGTTGGTGACCCACATGAAGACCAAGCTGCTCATCGGCTACACATGTGCAAGAAGCCTAGGTCTAGCTGTGCTTGCTCTTTGGTTGGTGATTAAGTCTCTGGCAGTCTCCAAGGGTCTAGATTAGTTGACTCTTGTTGGTCTTCATGTGGAGTCTCTGTCCTGTTCTGGTCCCTCAATCTTTCTCCCAGCTCTTCTGTAAGACTCCTAAGGTCCATCTACTGTTTGGGTGTGAGTCTCTGCATCTCTTTTCATTGGCTGCAGGGCAGAGCCTCTCAGAGGACAGTTATGCTAGGCTCCTGTCTACAAGCATACTAGAGTGTCATTAATAGTGTTGGGGACTGGTTCTTGCCCCCAGGATGGGTCACAGTTTGAGGCAGTCATTGGTTGGCCCTCAGACTCTGCTCTGTCTTTGTCCTTGCACATCTTGTAGGCAGGACACATTTTGTGTTTGAAGGCTTTGTGGGTGAGTTGCTGTCCTTATCCTTCTACTGGGAATCCTGCCTGGCTACAGAAGTGGCCACTTCAGGATCCATATGCCCCACTGCTAGAAGTCTCAGCTAGAGTTGCCCCCATAGTCCCTCTGGGACCTCACTCCATCTCAGGTCTCTGGAATGTTCTAGACCCCCAACCCCAGCCAATCTCTCTTCTCTCTCCCTTGTTATCCCTACATATGACCCCCCCTCCCATCTCCTCTTCCACCCAGGTCCCTTCTTCTGTCAACCTCCAATATTTATTTTGTTTCCCCTTCTAAGAAAGATTCAACCATTCTCCCTTATGCTCTTCTTGTTTTTTGGTTTCTTTGGGTCTGATGATTTATATATAGCATGGTTATCCTGTATTTATGGCTAATATCCACTTATAGGTGAGTACATACCATGCATGTCATTTTGCATCTGGGTTACCTCACTCAGTATATTTTTCTAGCTCCATCCTGTGAAATTCATAATGTCCTTGTTTTTAATGGCTGAGTAATATTTCATCATGTAGATATATCATATTTTCTGTATCCATTATTCTGTTGAGAGACATCTAGGTTGTTTCTAGTTTCTGGCTATTATGGATAAAGCAACTATGAACATAGTTGAGCAAGTGTCCCTGTGGCATGGTAGAGCATATTTTGGGTTTATCCCCAAGGGTACCAATGGCTGGGTCTTGAGGTAGAACTATTCCCCATCTTCTGAGAAACCAACAAGTTGATTTCCAGAGTGCTTGTACAAGTTTGTACTCCTACTAGCAGTGGAGGAATGTTCCCTCTTGCTCCAAAACCTCACCAGTATGTGCTGGCCTTTGAGATTTTAATTTTAGCCATCCTGATTGGTATAAGGTGGAATTTCAGAGTCATATTGATTTACATTCCCTGATGACTAAGAGCATTGAACATTTCTTTAAGTGCTCCTGGTTATTTGAGATTTCTTTGTTGACAACTCTCTGTTTAGCTCTATACCCCATTTTAAAAAGTGGATTATTTTAAATTGGTTATTTGGATTGTTGGTGTCTAACTTCTTGAGTTCTTTATACATTTTGAATATTAGCCTTTGTTGGATGTAGGGTTCTATGTGGAGCCTTAATGTTAGTCTCAGAAAGCATAGACCAGTCAACAGAAGCCCAGGCCCAGGCATTGTAAACCTCATTTTAAGTTATTGTCAGGATAGAGTTAAGTGGCTCAAAAGACCCCACCAACACAGTACAAACCACTGTCATTTTATTTGGTTGTCCACATGTACTTGGTAAGATCCCATTGATGAAAACACTACACAACACAGTCACAGGACTTGCAGAAGTCAAGTTGGCATTGAACTGGAAACCTCCTCACTAATGGTCATTGCTCATATTCTGTAGGGTATCAGGCAGGCTGACTGAGACATAAAGCACAAATAGTTCTTACTCGGCTGTGAACTACATTAACAACTTACCTGGTAAGGCATGCTTATTTGTGTAATAGTGACATGAATGTCTTGGGAGATAATCAACACCAGTCTGATTCTCTGTGAGGCTAGCTCAGTAGGAGGGAGCTCATGCCTGGCACTGTAAACCAGGCCAGGAATCCATGGCCATCAAGGCCATAGGCCTTATAAGAGATCCTAGTATTATCAGTTTGCTAAGTTGATGTAATATCTCTTTTAAATACTTACCCTTATACCCATAGATTAGTTCATCACACACCCCTCATTAAAGAAGCTTCTTTTGGCAGTGAATGGAGACTAACACAGAAAACCACAAACGACCAAAGTACAGGGAATAATTGGCAGCAGCGTGTTCATCCTCAGATAGAACATCATTATTACTTCCTCTTCCCACAGGACTCAGGGAACATTGTGCAGGAGGAAACAGAAAGATTATTAAGAGCCAGAGGTCAGAAGAACTGTTGCAAAACAGTATCTTCTGCACACCACAGGCCGTTGCACTCATGAACTCTCAACAGCTGTTTATGCGACATAAGAGCTGCAAAGCATCAGTCTAAGTCAATGTTCCAGCAGGGATGGTGGAGCTCACACAGCCCAACCCTTCCATCAGAGGCTAAAGGCATCTGAGAGCATCTAGGGGAGAAAATGTCAGCTTTCTTCCAGGATGTTAAACTATGGGTTGTTTATGCGATAGTGAACTGCCTTGCACTTGTGTGCATGCAGGTAACTAACTGGATTCAATATATTATACATGTTTATATATGTATATATTTGTATATGTTTGTATATATGGAGAGAGGGAGAAAGGGAAGGAGAGAGAGACAGAGACAGAGAGATACACAGAGAGAAAACAGAGAGAAAGGCAGACAGAAAGTGAGCATGAAGGTAGGAGAAGGAGATGAGGTAGGAAACCCAAGAGGAGATGGAGACGGTAGTAAGGGTCGGACTTCATATGAATAAAGTGAATGTATGTGTCAAAGGGAAAAATTTTTTAAAACCATTTAAAGAAATTAAAGGTATGTATGACTATTAATTCGGTACTAAGGGACACCCTGGGAGAAATACATCAGACTAAAGGATAAACATACCAAAGAAGCCACAGGTGAAAAAAAAAAGTGCCACTAGGGCAGCTGATCACAAGATGTCTGTCTAAGAGGACACCACACTATCAATATTGTAGCCAGAATTAATACACATCTTGCACATTAACTCAGAATATTAATGATTTCCATTCCCTAATAGGAAAACACAATTAACAGATTGGAATAGAAAGCAGGATCCATTTTTTTTTTTTTTTTTTTTTTGCTGTCCTGCCAAAATATATTTCATCATCAATCGTATAGATACAACCTTAGAGTAAAAGGGCAGAAAAACATATTCTAAGATAATGAAACTAGGAAGCAAGTGGGCATTCTATTAGTTGATAAAATAGATTTCAGACCAAAACAGGGGAGATAGAGAACCCCACTTCATATACATTCAGAAAATAACCCATCAAGAAAACATCACAATATTAAAAAAGTGTACACCACACGTATGTATATTTAATTTTATAGAAAAAAAAATACTACTAGCTATAACCCCACAAATTAACTCAAACACAATAATTGGGGAGGATCTAACATCCCATTTTTACCAATGGATAAACTATCAAACCAAAAGTAAAATGGACAAACATAGCTAAATGGCTTCATAAACAAATTGGGTTTAAGTGCATAGATTATTGGCAGCATTTTTGAAAACTGAATTCTGGAAGTCACCAAAAGGGATTGTTCAACACAGAATAGAAAACCAGATATAAGTACACACACACTCACAGCTAACTGTTTTTGTTTTATTTTGTTTGTTTTACAAAGAAGCAAAAATATACACTGAGGGGGAAAAGGAGCATCTTTAGCATGTGATATTAAAACATCTGGATATCAACATATAGAAATAATAAAACTGCATTCTCATACCTTACCCCACACAGATGTCTACAAAACATTCAACCAAATACTAAGAAATAGAATGACCCATTTTAGACCACATCTTAGGTCACAAATAAACCATTAACAAATGTAGGAAAACTGAAGTAACATCCTGAATTCTGTCTGACTACTATGAAATAAATTTGGATATCACAGCAATAGAAACTACAGAAGTGCACAGACATGTGGAGACAAACATTGCGCTCCTCAATTAGAACTGAAGAAATCAGGAAGGAAATTTTAAAAAAAATTCCAGAATTGAATGACAATGAAAATACCCAAATCCTCCAACCACAACAAAGGCCTTTGTAAGGGGAGATTTGATGTAGGGGACCTACATCAAAACCAAACCAAACACAAAAGTGAGACATCCCCTACAGATAACTAAAGGATGCACCTTAAATCCCTGGGAAATGAAGAATAAACAGAACTCAAAAGTAGCAGATAGGGATAGATCATTAAAATGAAGGTGGAAATTAATGAAACAACAATAACAACAAAATATAGAATCAAGAAAAACAAAGAGTTGTTTCTTTGCAAAAATAAGTAAGATTGGCAAATTCTTGGATAAACTAACCAAAAGAAAGCAAAAGAACCCCCAAATGGATAGGAATAGAGATGAAAAGATGATAATACAACAAATGCCAATGAAAAATCAAAAGCCGGCATCCTATTAGGTTAGAAATGTAAAGAAATGGCTGAATTTATAGGGTGCATTTGACCTACTAAAATCAAACCAAGATGACATAAGTAATTTAAATGGACCTGTAACCATCAATGAGATTAAACCAGTAATAAAACTGTCCCAACCAAAACCATAGCAAAATAAAACTCCCAAAGGAAAAAAACAAAGAATAAAGAACCAAAAAATCCTCAGGACTAGGAAGATTCACTGCAGAATTACACTAGCTCTTCAAAGAAGAAATTACCTTGATAGTCTTTATTATTCTATAAAATAGAATAGGGATTAATAGTATGAAACTAATTTTACAAAGACACCTTTACCTCATTAAAAGAACCCCACCAAGGTAGAGTACTGGTGCTAGGAGTAACAAAAGACCCAGTGCCAGGAGAGATAGCTCCATAGGAAGTATGGGTTCGGAAGGACCCAGAGGTCCACAGAACACTTCAGCTTCCTGCTATTGTTCTTAGTTACCCACTAGGACCCAATGATGAAACCTCACTACTGAGGATACCATACACCTTAGATGTATGATATAGAGGGATTGTATGCTTATATTTTTCAAAACCTACGCACCATTCACCAAAGAGAATGAAAAGGAAAGGTTAATAGGCAAAGGAGGATGTGGACCTGTTTAGAAACAGTTCTTTAGAGTGAACCCAATCTGTGTTGTCAGGATAGCAGCAGTTCAGTTCACATGAACCCGCAGCCATAGCTTGATCCTCTCACAAATACCATTCATGACTCAGCAACAGAAATTTAATCCAGAAAAAAAACCCACAAGGCTCTGCCAACAGGCCGAGTCTGTGGAAGTGGCAAAAAGCCACCAGAACACCACCAGAAGTTCTTTGCTATATTTCTTTAAATGAAGTCATGACTAATTATGGACAGCAAAGGATGGCAAGGTGAACCAATACCATACAATGTCATCAGTGAAGACCCAGTATCACCAAAGCCCAACAATGACCAGCAAAGAATGGCAAGGTGTGCCAATACCACATAGCATCCTCCACAGTCTCTTGGGTTATATTTATACCTTTTCCAAACATCACATACTCTCTCAAGACTCTGTTCTAGCAAAATATCATATACCCCCTTTCCTACCTGCTTCCAGAAAGACACCACTTGTCTGTTCTCAGAAAAACATCCTCCCACATGTCTGCTTCAGCAAAAACATCCTCTCATGAGACAATTTCCAGAAAAACATCACATGACACAACTAAGTCTCCAAAGATACCAGGTTTTCCAGTTCAAGGACTCAAACTGGAAAAGAGGTGGAAGCTTCTTCACTGTGGGCTTCCATTCATAGCATCAGATGGTGTTACACGGGTTACTGTGGGAGTGGAGATACAGCGTCCATAGTCTCACCCAGCTGTGAACTCCAGAACTGTAATACAAACCTGCCAGGTATGATGAACTAACTGGTGCACTGACAGCATGACTATTACGGGAATAAACAACCTTTGCTTGATTGAATTTGAATCTGTATCTACAAGAAGTAATCCATGATTCGTATTGATAACCCTATCCAAATCCCACACCTGAAAAGAGCTTGAGGCCTAGAGGAGAACCTAACTTCCTAACTGTTTTTGGCTTGTTTGTTTTGTAATGTATGTGTAATGAGTATTTGGCCTGTACATGTGTCTATATACTGGTTCTCAAAGAGGTCAAAAGAACACCTGGATTCTCTGTAACTGGAATTACAAATTGTTACGAGCTAACATATGGGTGCTGGGAACCAAACTTGAGTCTCCTGGAAGAACAATGAATACTCCTAGACTACTGAAATGTCTTTCCAGCTCCTAAATATCTATTAAATATCTATGGTTACACCAGAAACTGACCCGCAGTTTCACAAACCGGGTTCTGCCTCGACCGAAGGGAGAAAGGCGACCTGAAACATAGAGTTCAAGAACAAAAGGACACCAGAGCCAAGTTGAGGGTTTCCAATCAAGGCTCTCCTTTACTTTGGGGGTTCAGCATTTATATACAAGAGAGCATAACTGAATCTCTAGGTTACAACGACATTTGAATAACATAAGGAATTCGGGAGGAGTCAGGAAGAATCTGAAAGGGAAGCTGGCTGCTGGGCTGAAAGTGGAGGCTCAGCATCCCGCAGGTCTCAGCTCCGGGGAATGGCTGGAGGCGCAGTCCACAGTGGGGGAGGAGGTCAACAACTGATGTCCTCAGGCTGTATACGTGCCAGCCAGCAGGCGTAGCTTCCTCTGTAATCCTCGAAGGTGGAACTCATAGTAGTGAGTCTTTGGTTCAGGCACAGAAGGCATGAGTTGAGTCTGCAGTGGCAAGCTCCGATGTCTTGCAGCTGAGGGACCCCAACATACACCAATAGGCAAAAACTACCCTCAGCTTTAATCAGAGAAATATCCTTAAACAGAGGTGAACACAGAGACTCATGGTTGTGCAAGCTGCAGCTGCGGAGAATAAGGGAAAGCTTAGGGTCCAGGATCCCCACAAAGACAGTGACTCCAACCCTTAAGCCTCAAGGAACATTAGGAAGAAGGGACATAAAGAACATAAGAATTGAAAGATAGGAAAAAGGTTTACTAGATGCCATCTTTTAAATACAATAGGCCATGGCAATTGAGAAAGCCTAATGGGCGGTCTCCAGGGAATAGGCCCATGTAAACCAGGAATAGTATTTAGTTATATGCTCACACATTTATTTGTGAGCCCACTAGGCTTTGATAGTTCTAAATCGGGATCACACAGTATGTCCTGTTAAAGTGTGTGGGATACTAAATAGGCAAAAAGTAATAATATGGGAAATAGGTTTCTGAGGGAGAATCAGGGCTGGCAGAGGGGAGAAGGAAATAAAGGGTGTTATTAAAAGTAAAATACATTATACATATGCAAGAAATTGTAAAAGATCAAATTCATTAATAAAAGGGGGAATTGGCACAGTGAGAAATTTCAAGCTGCCTTCTATGTTAAATGATCTCTAGACTTGGAAGTAAAGAAGTTTTATGACATAATTGTAGATTCAGACAAAGTTATGCAAGTGAAAAGATTCTATAAAATCTACAAACTTGTGATTATTGTAAAGCACATTTAACTTAAGCAGTTTTGTTCTGTATGTTTTCAAACAATGTAGTCCCATTTAGATCATCACGCACAGGTACTCCTGACTTCTGAATTTCCAACCTCGTGATGACTAGGTTGGCCTCAGTCTCTTGATGACTGAGGACTGAAGCCTCTGAGGTTATTCTGGTCTACACAAGTTTGAGGCTAGTATAGGCTATACAACAAGAGTGTCTCATGACAAAACAAAACACAATAATGTACTGCAGGTTTAGGCCTCAGAGACTTGCATCAGGTCCCACATTGTTGTGTAGGTTTGAGCCTCACTTCCTGAGGAACCAGTAATGTCATCAGATAGGCGCTAATCTTCACTTCAAATCTATGCTCTTGTGAAAGACTTTATACCTTGAGGTAGATTCAGCAAGGGAAGGAAACACTGACTAATCCTGATCTCTGCCATTTATTGACATATAAATTATTTGAAGTTTTTTGTCCTGCAAAAATAAACTATACTTTCTAAATCTCTTCTATTGGGATAATAACCTATATAGATTTCAGGGAGGTTGTAGAGATTGAATGGGAAAGTATATTTGGGGAGGGGTATCCATGCAACCTGGAGTAGCAAGGTCAAGTCAGGGCATAAGTTTCATGGCATACAAATCACAGAAACCCAGGTGACCTTAAAAATCCTCATAGGCTTTTCAGCATGTGACCGTCTGCCACAGGAAGACACTTCTTCCTGAGTAACAAACCAGACTCAATCAAGGCGAAGGACTGCAAGTGAAGCCTCCTCTTTTGGTGTGATAGGAGTCTGAAATAAGCATTTCAATTAGATTCATTAAGACAGTTATTACTTGATAATTGAATAGCAACAGATTGCAAAGGAACACTTACTGAGGTCTAATAAGTATGTAGGGGAGAGATCTTCTCCTTCTGTAATTCCATCAGCTGTAAACCAGTGTAATTAGAGTCTTACTAACACTTTCAAATTGAAGGGAATGTTGAGGCGTATAATTGACACTTAGGAAGTAACCTGCATTTCGTTAAGGTGCCTCCATTTACATACTCATGAAGTGTCTGTTTAAGCTGTTAAATAATTGAGATGAGTGGACAGTAGTGGGTCAAGTGGGTAAATAAGAACTAAACTCTTAAACAAGTTAATAAACTAGAGAAAGCTACTCTTTAAAACATAAAATACTACTTCCATGTATCTATCACTTTGCATCAACACAAGTAATAATTCAAAACTGTCCATGAAAGAGCTCAAGTCTCTGAATCGATTCTGTCAAAGACAATGGGTTCATTGATTCGATGTTTGTAACCATCTTTTGAGCAGCTACTGGTAACACAGACAAACATGTTGCAGGCCATGGTTTGGATGGTGGAGATGAGATAGTCACACTAGAAAAGCCTCCAGCTGGTTTTGGAATCAAAGCATGCTGGGAGAGCAGACACAGGAAAACAAGTGTTGTCCCTTAGCCCTTGGCAAGATGGAGTCCTCTGTTAAGTTTTAGGTTCAACCAGTGGTATCACTGCACACCGGCACCTCTGAAATCAGAGTACAAGTTTCAGAAACAGGAGCATATTTTATTATCTTCACTTCCAAGATTACTGGGTTCTATGTGCATGGCAAGAACAAAAAAATGTTAAGTTCTTAAAAATCTTAAATAATGTTTTGTAATGAAAATGTATTTTTTAAAGAATTTACCTTTTGTGGTATTTCATTAACAAACAATGAGAATTTGAATAATCTGTCTCTTTTGAAACCAACAGTAAGAAAGAAGAAATTCTATTTATCATCTATCTATCATCTATTTAACTATCATCTATCACCTATCTATCATGTATCCATCTGTCAATATTTATCATCTATCACCTATCTATCATCTATGTATCTATGTATATTTGTATCTATGTATCTATGTATTATGTATGTATGTATGTATGTATGTATGTATCTATCTATCTATCTATCTATCTATCTATCTATCTATCTATCTATCTACCTATCTATCTATCTACCTATCCACATGCTTACCTATCTAATGGATGAAGGTTGAAGAGGTCTCTAACACAGACAAGTGTGAAGTCTTTATGCAGGGTTTCTGGCTTCTGTCTCTATCAGAGAATGAATACATAAAGGAAGCAGAGTAAACAATCAAGAGGAAGTTTATTATAGAATAAAGGTACAGACCTGATGGGCGAATGTGCTTCTTCAAGCATGATGGAGTGTGGGGGTAGCTGCCTTCATAAGCAAACTTTAACTGAAGACTATCACCCATGAGTTAAAGTGGGGTGGGTGAGAGATTCCAGGAACAGGTCAAGGCTTTCCCAGAATAAGGTTCATTGTTTTTACCTGCCTTTTGAATGTGCCACAGAGGCAGATGCATGATGGTAAAAGATAGTTTCTCCAGGTAATGATAAGAAAAGGTCATTGTAAGAAAGCAAAGGACAACTAGCTATTGTATCAGTCTGCCATGTTTTCCAGATTTTTGTGAGATGAAGGCCAGCAATTGCAGTTTGCTTATTTTTCCTATGCCTATCTAGTCTACGCTGTGTGTGAGTGCATGTGTGTGAGTATATGTGTGTATATGTCTGTGTGTGAGTGTGTGTATGTGTAT
>NW_022196897.1:110287874-110289283 GCF_008632895.1 Mastomys coucha
GAGTGCATGTGTGTGAGTATATGTGTGTATATGTCTGTGTGTGAGTGTGTGTATGTGTATGAGTGTGTCTGTGTACATGTGTCTGTGTGTAGATGTGTGTGTCTGTGATTGTGTGTGTGTTTGTGTGTATGTGCATATTTTGAATATAAGAGCCTATGCAAGTTTAGCCATAAAAATCCCCAGGAAACACAGGACAATAAAAGCCAAACTGTGCACATGCATAACTGTTGCTAATGGTTTAGTCTGTATTTATAACACAAATTCATAAAAGATTTGCCTTCTATTAAAAATCACTTTTAAAGTAGTACTTTTGTTACAAAAGCTCTTAGGACGAGCAGATGACAACCGGTATGGTGCTTTCTTTTATGTTCACACCCAAAGGTAGGACTAGATAGCATCTAACTTTGATAGATACGAATGAGCAAACTTGGGCAGGACATGAACAGGCCTGTGAATGATTTTATTGTTGTGACATTTTTCTTTCTGTTTGCTGTTTATTTCCCTGTTTGTGTAGACGAGGAGAGAGGGGAAGAGAAAATGTCTTCCCTACTATTCTGGCAGCATTTTGACTTTACTCTCAAAGCCCTGGTCATGCCAAGCTTGTACTTATCAATCCAACCGTTTGTGTAGGAGGCTGACCTCTGTCTTCTCCCTTTTTGTCAGAGATACCATTGTCCCCCTTCATCTTTCATACTGGCTATCACAGGCCCACATCTGACATCCCCTTTTTCCTGTCACTGAGAAACAGATGTCCCTAAGGCTCATCCCCTTCCTGCTATGGCATCTCTAAAGCACCAACCCAACTCCTGCCTCTAAATCTTTTCCCCATGCTTTTATCCCATGGGAAGACACATGGGCTGATATTTCGTTTTTTTGTTTTGTTTTTGTTTTTGTTTTTTTGGGTTTTTTTGTTTTGTTTTTTTTCGAGACAGGGTTTCTCTGTATAGCTCTGGCTGTCCTGGAACTCACTCTGTAGACCAGGCTGGCCTCGAACCCAGAAATCTGCCTGCCTCTGCCTCCCAAACTCTGGGATTAAAGGTGTGCGCCACCACCACCCGGCCTGATATTTCAACCAGAGGGATTTATCTAGAATCTGAGAGAATCTCTTTACCATGAACCACTGGGAAACCTCTCTAAGCTACCTATGATTAGCTTAAGAATTTCAAATAATCAGCCCTAAAAACATAAATACATTATACACACTGAACAGATTATGTTGAGAATGTATATGTGTATGTATGTGTATAATGTATATGTATGCATGTAATAACAATGAGTGAAAATAGAGGCCATAAAATTGAAGGAGAGTGAGAAGGGGTATGTGAGAGGGTTTCTAGGAAAAAAGAGAAGAAAGAAATGATGTAATTATATAACTTCATCTTTTTTCTAAAAGAAAAGTGTAATGAAGG
>NW_022196897.1:110289293-110298329 GCF_008632895.1 Mastomys coucha
AGGAGGAGGAGGAGGAGGAGGAGGAGGACTGACTCACCATTGTCAGTGAACATCTAAAGTTTCCTGACAATCACTCTCACCCTGTGTATTGCTCTGTAATTCTCACCAGGGTCCCTGGTTCAAGTTACATCTGCGTTTCTTGTTTCTCCCTCAACCAAGTAAATGAATTTCTAAGCTTCTGATACCATCTCTGTCTGGAAAGAAACCAAACTGTTTTTTACCTTTGCTCACACACCAACACAAAAGTCTACTTGGGCCTCAAAAGGAGTAATGACTCCTCCCTCCAGAGAGCAAGCAGCTGGGCAGTAGAAGCCACCTGAGTGTCTTCTGGATGAGTTTTGTCTGGATGGAGGGTTTGGTTACCACAACAGCCTACACTTTGGGCCCAAGCACAAGTCTAGACTGTCTGACCAGTACAGATTAAGGTTTCATGGCCCCAAGTTTCATAAATTTCTTGGAGTGTGTCATAGAACTCAAGAGAAACACCTGGATTACAGTTCTTAATTTTCTATAAAGGATATCAATAAAACTGGCGGATAGTGAGGTAGCCACCGAGGAGAATGCTTAGGCACTATAGCCTGGGAACTACAGTTCCCAGGGGTGGATGTGTCTCACCCGGCTCCCTGTAAGAGACATACAATCTATTTTCTAGAAGCTGGAAAACCCTGTCTCTCTGCATTTTATGGACATTTTATTGCCTATCAGACGTGACAAAAGGATGCTTAAAAGACTGGGCACAGCCTCTTTGCCTCGAGCATTCTTCTTAGCTTTTCTGTGAAGCATTCCTTCCCTCAGGGTATGTACAGGAAGCTTCTGGAATGCCAGGATCAGAAGATCTACCATTGCAAAAGGGTAGATTAGAGAATGTCTTTATGGCTAGTTCAAAGACAGATTGGAGGGAAGATTAGAATCTGGTTGACCTCCCATTTCAAAGAAAAGTTATGTCTTATGTGTCCTGTGGCCTGCCTTGGGAAATAGGGGGTATTCTAGGAACCCCAATCCCCCCAATACAAATGCTGCAACATTCCTTTTAATGTCATCTATGACTATTTCAAAGACATTGCCATTCATTAAACACCTATTACATGGTAGACACTGTTAAAGCTATACTCTATGGTAGCATCTTGCTTAATCCCACTGCAGCTGTGCAAGGCAGTTACTGCCATTACCCTAGTTCTGGACTGGAGACATTAGATCTGGTTTAAACAGCTTGCCCAAGGTCACATGGGAATGAAAGGTAGAAACCTAGTTTTCCTCTGGGAACTGGCATCAAAGACCCTCCTCTTAGTCCTTGCATTTAGGAGCTACTTGATTAAATATAGGTTTGTTTCTATAGAATGGACACTTTGCTAGTTACCCATTCCATATTCAACTCCCCCTCTTCATTGTAAAAACATTGTTTATTCATTCATTCGTGTGTGTGTGTGTGTGTGTGTATGTGTGTGTGTTATGTATAGTTACATATGTACACACAAGTACAAGAGCATATATGCCAAGGTGTACACTTGCATAGGTCAGAGGACAACTCTAAGAAGTTGGTTCTTTTCTGTCCTTGTGGGATTCAGAGATTGAACTCATATCACCACACCTGTGCACAAGGACCTCTGCCTGCTGGGTCATTTTAAAGGCACCAGCCTTTTAAAAACTATTTAAAAACATTATCCAGAATGAGGAAGGAGATTATTTTAAACCACTAATGAGAAACTGCTCCCTTCACAGCTGGAACAGTGAGGCCTTGTGAATGAAGCCAGTCAAAGGTGTTCCCCCTTTCCTGGCCAGGCAGGGTGAATGAGAGCAGCCATGTGATCTAAGTACCAGAGCCTTGGAATTCTCACTTGGAATGCTGGGACAGATTGCTGTTTCTGTTGCTGACTGAGAAAGGAAGCCCGAGGTGTCCTTCCAAAAACCATGAGAAATAGCTCAGGGTGCAACCGCAGCAAAGAAGATGGAAAGGAGACGTTACAGCCAACTGCTAGAACCAATTAGAAGCTCACCCAATTTCTGGCCCACTGGACTTTCTGTTGTCTAAGGACAATGAACAGCTTTTGTTATGCTTAATCCCGTATGACTTGGGGTACTGGTAGGTGTGATGTGTGTGTGTGTGTGTGTGTGTGTGTGTGTGTGTGTGTGTACAAGTAAACATTCGAGAGTGTCTGTGTGCATATAGAGATCAAAGGGCTTCGTTGGATGACATTCCTCAGGAATTATTTGCCTTGTTTTCTAAGACAGGCTTTCTCCCAGGGACTCTTGTACTCATCAGTTAGACTAGGCTGGCTCCCAGCAGCCCTGCAGCATCCCCCTGCCTCTGCCTCCAAAGCACTAGAACTGCAAAGAAGTACCATTGCAACTACCTTTCCACGTGGACTCTGGGGATCAAGCGCAAGTCACCATGCTTGTGCTGAAAAGTGCATTACTCACAGCTCTCCCCCCAGCTGTTGACTTGGGAGATTTGGAACATTCTTGATATGAGAGGACTCTCTGCATTAACACCCATTGCCTTGGTATAATTATTAGAAGTGTCTCATTTCACACTCAGTATCCTACTTTGGAGAATAAATTGTATAGTTATCTTAATTTTTTTTTCTGTAGCTTAGAAACACATCCTGACTAACCCAGTCAATTCCTCCTCAGTCTAACTTGATTTCTTCTTAGGCGTTTAGCAAATATCCTGCAACTTGAAATGAGGGAGACAAAAAAATAGATTAGAACTCCTAATAAATGCTATGAGGTAACTTTGACACATCAAATTTGTAAACGCATCTTGCTTTGGCTCAGCTAAGTAAAATTCTTTTGGGGTCTGGATCAAATTTTAAAAAAAGCCATTTGGGGATGTCAGACTCTCTAGTAAGCATCTGCCTGCTGCAAGCCACACTGAAACACAGCTGATTACTGCTCGAAACATCAATGCCATGCATCTAGAAGCATCTCACCCACATTCATTTTGTCAGCAGGTGAAGATTACACTGTTTCTTGCTGCTTAATAAACAGCCAAATGCATCCCTCAGAATAGAAACAGCCATGCATGGCTGAGCATCATATTGATGCCCTCAGCATAGTACATCCGTGCACACCCGGGGATCCAGGCTCAAAAGGTGTTCTTGGCATCTCACTCAGAGCTGGAGCTGTGTGCTGGGTTAACTACAGGTCCCAGCTAGCAAGGCTAATTTTAGCTGGGCAAAAGAAAGAGAAAACACAGGGAAAAAATGGCTCTGAGGGAGACTAATAATTGGGAGCCGTGAATCGGTGTCTTGAAAGGCAGCGTGGTGTTGAGAGCATGAGCATGGGGAAGAGAAACAGAATGACTAAGAGACAGAAAAAGGAAGGATGAAAGTGCCCCTGCTGTCCTTGAGCTTTCCTTCCGTTCTGATAGGAACAGTCCCATAACACCTTGCTTGCTGTCTCCAGTGGACTCCTCGCCACCCGATCACATTTTAACTTTACAATCTCCACACTCACAACAACTTGAAAAGGCTGCTGTACAACAGTGCATCCTGGGTGGCTGGAATAAAGGGCTCTCTTACTCCGAGTTGACACCTTCACATGAAAATAATCATGAGCCCTAAAGACATGCTTAAAGCTCCTTGTCTTACTTCGGGCTTCCATTGCTGTGAACAGACACCATGACCCAGGCAAGTCTTATAAAGGAAGGCATTTAATTGGGGCTGGTTTATAGATTCAGCGGCTCAGTCCATTCTTATCAAGGCAGGAAAGTGGAGCAGGTGTGGGGATGGAGGAGCTGATGGCCGCTAGAAGAAGACTGGCTCCCACATGGCTAGGAGGAGAGTCTTAAAGTCCATCCCCACAGTAACACACTTCCTTCCAACAGGGCCACACCTACTACAGCAAGATCACACTTCCTAATAGTGCCATTGCCTGTCCCAAGCATACTCAAGTTACCAGACTCCTCTAAAAGTCCAAATGCTCCCATGTGCCTAAGGTACTGCATGTTTGCATCTAAGGGATAGATGCCTACTCAAGTGTATGGATAAGGAACAGGACTGATAAATAGAAAACTCACTCACCAAAATTAATCAGACTCTAGGCCTATACATCTTAATGAACTTCCAAAACATTTAGATTTGACATTCAGAACAGAATCTCTGAAACTTTACATTAAATTTGTATGCTTTCAGTATTTAATACATTTTGTAAACTTGCCCACCATTGAAAACAAGAAAGCCTATTGACAGAACTGGAGCTAAAAAAAAAAAATGACCTTTATTTATTTCTAGTTTATTACTTATCATTACCTAGCTTTAGCTTTATTTATTTACAAGTTTTTAATAATAAAGTTTATTTAAAAAAAATAAAAAAGAATAGGACCGAGGTCTTGAAAAGCCATATGAGATATAGAAGCTCCTATAGAAGTTGTCCTTACCCACAGCTCTGAGGGGTGACTTCTCCACAAGAAACACGTGAAAACTTGGCAAGCTGAGAAACAAACATTGCCTACAGGTCAAGAATTGGTTTCCTTTCTGTGGGTCAATACAATAGTTGACTGTGGAGTTGAATGGGGGTCCCTTGGTGGTAATTCAGATGGTGGCTGGGCTGAAGGTAACAAATGACTGGGCCCTGGCAGTATCATTCATTTCTTCATGACAAAATATTTGGCAGAAGTAGCTAACAGAAGAAAGGGCTTATCTGGGCTCTCAGTTTCATGATAGGAAGGCATGGTCATGTTCAGGACAATGGAAGAGACTCCTGTCTATGATGGCGGGAGTGCGATTTGGCTTGCTCACATCTTGGTGGATCAGGAAACAGAGCTTGCACCACCAGAGGAAACAAAGTAGAACTGCTTACAAGCATGGAAGTCCTGCCGCCAGGTAGACACTCTCTGCCTGCCAGGTAAGTGGCATGCTGAAAGGGCTCCACAAGCTTTAAAACATCAGCATTACCTGGAGACAACACTTTAAACCAGAGTAGCAGAGATGGCTGGAAGGCTGGTCTCAGCAAGGGCCTCTTCCCTTCCCTGCACTTTTAACTGAGGAGTAGTAGTTAGGTTTCTTATAGGACAACGTAGCCAGTCCTTCTGAAGGCCGGGCACAAACGTGGCAAAGATCACTTCCACACTGAGTGTTTCCCACTCACTAGCCAACCCATATTCACAGCAAGCTTGCCAAAAAGCATACCACCATCTCCAATCTGCCACATCCAGGTACCCTAACTGTGGAGAAGGGAGTAAGTGTGTGAGCATCAAAGATCAGATCTCTGATGTCTTAAGGGTTGTCTACCCTCCATGTCTTGGGAAACCCCTTTCTGAGGCTGAACGTGAAATCATTTCCTCCTTCATCTCTCACCACTGTTGCCTCAAGCATGTCTGATGCAATGCTTTAGAGCTTGCTCAGGGGAAGGCGATGCCTGCTTATGTAATAGGGGAAGCGGAGAGCCAGTGGGTTGCAGACTCAGGCTCATGCTTAGCATTCAAGGAGGAAAAGCAACATCAGTAACTGCAGAGGCCCAGGCTGAGTTTCCTCAGGAAACCCTGCCTTTCATCCCAACCTTCCTGGCCCAGCCCTCCTCCTTCTCTGTCTTAAAAAGAATAGTCACAGGATGCATCTTCTAGCTGCCAGGCCTAGACAGCTTTCCTGATTTAAAAGCTGGTTTTCAGCTCTTTAGAGGCCCACATCCTAAAATCAGAGCCCTCTCTCCTCAGAAATGTCAGGCGACTTCGCAACATCTTTTTTGTTGTTGTTGTTGTTGTTGCTTTCTTTTTTTATTAGATATTTTCTTTATTTACATGCCATATACCTCCTTTTCCAGTTTCCCCTCCAAAAAAAAAAAAAAAGGAAAAAAAGAACCTTGTTCCTTCCCTCCTCCCGTTGCTCACCACCCCACCCTCTCCCACTTCCTGGCTCTGGCATTTCCCTATACTAGGGCATAGAACCTTCACAGGACCAAGGGCCTCTCCTCCCATTGATGACCAACTAGGTCATCCTCTGCTATACATATGCTGCTGGAGCCACTAGTCCCACCGTGTGTACTCTTTAGTGCAACATCTTTATAAAATACAGAGTACAAGATTGAAATCTGAAAGAGATATGAGACCAATTACTTGTGAAATATAGAGTGGGGTATTCAACTAAATATAAGCCTCTGAGATTGGGTATAAAAATCTCTCTCTGTGGGTCAACGAGATGGCTCAACAGGCTCTTGCATCCAAGCCTGGCAATGTTGATTGTGTCTTTGGAAGCCACACAATAGAGAGAGAGAGAGAACTGTCTTTCTGACTTTGTATATATGCTATGCCATTCACTCTTAAACACACACACACACACACACACACACATACATACATACACACACACACACACACACAGAGAGAGAGAGAGAGAGAGAGAGAGAGAGAGAGGATAATTAACAACAACAACAAAGTACAATAAATCTCCCATCAAAATTTTGTCCTTGCTCATTGGCTAGTCCCTGTGATGAGTGTGTTCTGTAGCTATGACTTTGATTTACTGAAGTCCAGAAATAGTTAAAATATCACCGTCTGCAGATGCACGACTTAGCAAAGGAAAGGGAGCACAATGGAACGGCTCTGTAAGAAGATCTCCTTTCTTCTGCTCCTCATGGGGCTGCTTCAGCCCCAGGGTGGAGTGGGAGCACAGAGCCCTCCAGTGAGGAGGCTTTTGTGGCAGTCCCAGGGGCATCTCCAAAGCAGTCCTGCTTCTCACTTGTAAACGGCTGAGAGACCTCAGAGTTCCTTTCTCCCCTGGGCTTGAAGTTTTTAAATTGTAAGCATGAAACTTGAAAGGAATGGAAATTTGTAGCCATCTCTTGCTAGTGCCCTCTTTGGGCTTATTGCTCAGAAATATGAATGTTGTATTTCACTGTGATTGGTCCTGTCGGGAAGGGAGTCTCGCTGAAGGAAAAGAAGCTATTTGAAAGTGAACCTTGTTTTCAGCTTCAGCTTGCATTGGGGTGTAGCTCGTTGTTCCTTAAGGAAGGGAAACATTAATGCTTGTTGTGGCTTCCAGTGTACACGGTGTTTCCTCACGTTCTTTCTGTTTTCCTTTCCTGGGTAGGACAAGGTACCTTTCAGGTGCACATAGACCCGGTACTATGGAGGGAATGGCCAAGTCTGTGAGATGCCTAAGTTTCTTTGGGTGGAAAAACAATGTGGGCAGATGTCAGAGACTTGAGTAGGGCCTTGAAGAATGGCACTGAGGCAGGATACAGAAGAGAATAGCAGAAAGCAGGAGCTTGAGCCGTTCAGGTTAATTTTCACGATTCTGTAAATGTAATTAGGTAGAAGGTAATGTGGATAGTCTTAGTGTCTGGCAAAGATGCAGTGGAGCTTATAGGCACGTGTCTTCTATACTTGACCTTATCTAAAAGGTCACAAAGCAAAGGTACAAACTTTTAGAAACAATTTTACATTCTTTTCTTTTTTAAGTTAGACATTCTACATCTGGGTATTTATGGATAAGAAATGAAGCAACTTTATAGTAGTTTTGTGCATAATAGCCATAAACTATAAAGAACCTCAGTGACTGACTGCATAAGTCAGCTGTAGTATAACTATCCAACAGCATGCTGTTCGATAATAAAATGAAGTGAGCATCTGAATCATGACTTGAATGTCCCTTACCAGAGTGATGCTAAGTGAAAGAAGCCAGGCAGTGAAGGACAGATACTGAGTGACTCCCTTTACGTCAACTGTAGCACATGAAAATTGTCCTACAGTAAAAGATCACTTCTCCTGGGACTATGAAGGATGAGAAGGACGGCAGAGGGGAACCTTTCTTCATGAGAACTACATTCATCGATTCTCATGACAGCTTTTCAGCTTTAAGCATCTGTCAGATGTAAGAAATTTTACTTTTCAAAAGTGTGAAACTCATCATGTGCTTGTTTTGCCTTAATAAAGCTGTTAATTTTAATATCTGACTGGCAGATGATCTGAGATGTCTGAAGCTCAGGAAAGAAACTTTTGTCTCTTTCCTAACAGAAAGACCAGTATTTTAGATATCCTCAAAATCTTAGATATGAAGAGCATAAGAGAGAGGAAAGGAGATTTCTGTGGGAAAACAGATATTGTGGGAGGCAAAGCCAGAACTCAGGAATACAGAAGGCAAAACCCTGTGCAAAGTAACAAGGTCTGTATGTTTTGAATCAGACCATCTTTATGTTTTGTCATGCTTTGGTGTTAGAACAACCATGTCATAGGCTTGAGGTAAGTTCTCCAAGCCAGGAGTCTAGACTTCCTGTGTGGATTGTCTGTCTCTATATCCTATCCAGGACAGGACATTAGTTCTGGTCTGGGCTGAAACAAACTCCACTGAAGAACCCAAGAAGGAAAGGTTTCTCATTCTGGGAAGCCAGAGATTTAACCATTCAACCCTATCTACTCCTTTTCATAAGGCTCTGTTGCTCTGGGCTCAGAAGGTGCTCTTTGACATGCAGGCATGACAGTCCTCAGAAGTTCCTGTCAGGCATGCTGAGTTACCTTTGCTCCAAGCATGGTTCAAGTATGGATCCATTGATCTGGCATTCCCAACCTACACAACCTGTTTTGCACATTCTCATTACTAAACAGAGTAATTAATTTGGCAATAAGTTGAACACAGAAAGAAGGCTAACATTTGTCAGATCTCATATCATAATTTCCTTCAGTTTAGGGGGAAAAAAGAATCACTCAATAATTTAAAGTAATTGCTCTCAAGAGTTTATAGTCCACTGGTGATGCACCAGAAATGAAAAAAAAAAATGAAAGAAAAATCTCAGTTAAGTGTTGTGGTTTAAATAAGAATAGGCCCCTATATGGACTGCTATGTTTAAATACTTGGTTCCCCTTGGCAGAATTGTTTGGGAAGGATTCAGAGATGTGACCTTATTGGAGGAAATGTGTCACTGGGTGTAGGCTTAGAGGTTTTAAAAACTGATGTCATTGCCAGTTAGCTCGCTCAACCTCATGATATCATCTTATATCATCTTATATCATCTGAGATATAAGCACTCAGCTACTGCTCCAGAGCCATGCCTGCCTGCCTGCCTGCCTGCCTGCCTGCTGCCTGTCTGCTGCCTGCTGCCTGC
>NW_022196897.1:110298605-110318546 GCF_008632895.1 Mastomys coucha
GCCTGTCTGCCTGCCTGCCTGCCTGCCTGCCTGCCTGCCTACCTGCCTGCCTGCTGCCATGCTCCTACTGTGGTGGCCATGGACTAGAACTCTCTGAAAGTGTGAGCCCCAAGTAACCTCTTTCTTATATAAGTTGCCTTCATCATGGTGTCTTATCATAGCAGTTAGAACAGAACTAAGACAGCAAGGTACTTCATACAGCCATAACCCTAGACGGCCACACAAGAACATTGGACTAGCATGAGAACTTGTTTCAGCCAGAAGAGTCAGTGAGGATGTATACAGATGAGGTGAGCCCATGAGAAGAGTGGAGAGAGGAGGAGAATGGGAAAAGGCAAAGATGGAGGCAAAGGTCAACAGCCTAGATGCTCTCTACAGGCCAGTCGATGGCTTGAATGGGGAGGTTTGTAGTCATACTCCAGGAAGTGATTTTGAACATCTGTGATTCTGACCTCTGTGTGGGTGGGCATAAAGCTCATAGATGGGGAACCAGTCTGGGAACTGGAAGCCTAGAATAATGGATCCGCGTGAATGGGTAGATGGGGCAAGAGATTGCTTCCCTGCAGTACCTTCTCACTGAAGACTGCCTGGGAGCATGAAGAAAAGTGAGACCCCGATAACTCCAAGCTGTGGTTTTTGCTTGTACAGCCACAGGGTGGGAATGCTTTGCTGGGGGAATTTTTGGCTGGGGGAATTTCACAGCATAGGAGCAAAGTGAGGCATGGGATGCCTAGGAGTTTTTGTTGAGCTTTTTGATGAGCTAAATCACTCTTTGAACATGGGACTTGAAGTGTCTCTAGCTGCATTTTTTTTTTTTCATTTGGATCAAGGGAACAATCAGAAAACAGGTTTGCTGCCTAGATTGATAGCTAGGCAATGGAGGCTCAGTAGTCCACAACTGAAATGCCAGGAGTGGGACAGAAGGAAAAATAGAGTAGCTGGCTAGTGTCACTGGACTGGCAGATCCCTGGGAGAGGGAGAGACAATGAGTCTGCATGTAAGGAAAGGAAACAAATAATTAGTTATCAAAACAGAGAAGCCATTTACAAGCAGGCAGACATCCTACATCCCCAAAGACAAGGTGTTCTCTCTCTCTCCTTCCTGTCCTCCCTCCCTTTGTCCTCCCTTCCTTGGTCCCTCCTTCCTCCTCCTTCTCACCTACCCCATTCATCTCTATATCTCTGTACATACGTGTGTCTGTTGAGGAGACAGAAACAATATTAGTCATTGACTGTTGGGGTCTCTCAGAGGCAAGACATAGGAGTTTGCCACTGCAGACTCAACTCATGCCTGCTGTGCGCCTGAAGACATCTGCTGTTGACCTCCTCCCCCACTGTGGACTGTGCCTCCAGCCATTCCGCGAGCTGAGACATGGGAGAGGCCCTGAGTTTACACCTTTAGCCCTGCAGCCTGTTTCCCTTTGACATCCTCCTAGACTTTGCTCGGACTCTTCCTGACTCCTCCCTAATTCCTATGTTATTCAAATGTCGTTGTAACCAGAGATACAGTTATGTTCTCTTGTACATAATTGCTGAACCCCCCAAGTAAAAGAGAGCCTTGATTGGAAACCCTCAACTTGGCTCTGGTGTCCTTTTGTTCTTGAACTCTGTGTTTCAGGTCTCCTTTCTCCCTTTGGTCGAGGCAGAACCCGGTTCGTGAAACTGCGGGTCAGTTTCAATTGACTACCAAAGCATGTCTATAGACCATTAGTGATGGGTATTAATATAAATGTCTTAGCAGCTATAGATGTATGGAGGAGCCATGGGGACTGCTTAATGCTGGCCTCTTATTTGGGAGGTTAGATATAAGCTCAGCGCCTGCATTTCTCTCTAGTAGGGGAGTAGGGAGGGAGTTAGCAGTCATTTAAAAGCCTTCTCAGCCAGGCAGTGGTGGTGCATGCCTTTAATCCCAGCACTTAGGAGGCAGAGGCAGGCGGATTTCTGAGTTCGAGGCTAGCCTGGTCTACAGAGTGAGTTCCAGGACAGCCAGGGCTATACAGAGAAACCATGTCTCAAAAAACCAAAAAGAAAAAAAGCCTTCTCAGGGATGGATAGTGAGTTCCGCAGGTAAAAGCTTTATTGCTCTTAAAGAGAGGACCTAGGTTCGATCCCCAGAACCCACATGTCAGCTCACAGCCACCAGTAACTCTAGTCCCAGGGGATTTGATGCTCTCTTCTGACCTCTGAGAGCAACGGTTAGATATGTGGTGCCCAAAATTACATTCTGGACCCGGCTGGCTGAGGAGGCTTCTCAGGTAGAGAAACCCATTTTAAATGAGAAGCCTAGTGCGAAATAGCTTCATGTTGTTGTGTTATATTTTGTGGTCTATTTCAAAGAAACTTGGAGACTGTTTAGTTTCTCCAGCTGCTGCAAGTGTTGTCTTTAACTACTTTCTTGCTTTCCAGGCTACAGCCCATAATTCAGATGAAACAATACAAATGAAACCCAACTGCCGTCTGCAACTCATAAACTAAAAGTAAGCAAACTCGATTATGCTAATGTCGTGCACTGCAGGTGGCGACAGCCGAACTTTGTGGTACACTTAAATCAGAACTGTGCAGTGTAGTTTTATGCCCAACACCTAAGCTTCTGTTACTATACTTCCCTGCTTTTCCACGTGTATGTTAGACACTACGGCTTATTAATTTTTAAAAAGTGAGATACTGATTTGTTTTGCAAAAGGCTCCAATGGGTAAATTTTAATTGATTAAAGACCTAGGCCACCAAAAAGACATCAGACCCCATAATTCCACTAGGAATTTTTCTTCTAACTTCAGGAGACATTTAAAAAGCCTTCTGGACTGGGGAGAGTTGGTTCAATGGTAAAAAGCACTGGTTGCTCTTGCAGAAAGGATGCAGGTTCGATTCCTAGCACCCACCTGGCTTCTCACAACCATCTGTGACTCCAGTCCTGGAGGATCTAATGTCCCCTTCTGACTCTGAAGGAATCAAGCAGGTTCATGGTTCACAGAAATATATGCAGGCAAAACACTCACTCAAATAAAATAATAAAATAAATGAATCTTTACAAGATGTTTTTAAAAGCATTCTCGTTTCAGGCCATCCTTCAGCCTTGTTCCAAACGAGGAGCTTTGCTCACTGCCAGAAGTACACTGACCTTCAGAAGTTTGGGGATGCCCAGCTTTGCTCAGCAGCACTTGTTGGAAAGTCAAAGCAGAAACAGGTATCTTGGGGGTGTCACATAGGCGTTAGTTGGTTCATACTGAAAAGAAGAGGAGATATTAAAGAGTTGATTAGTGCCTGTGGCAATCTTGCTTCAACAGCACTCTCTAAGACAGCACTTCTCAACCTTCCCAACACTGGAAACTTTTAATACACCTTCTCATCTTGTGGTGACCCCAACTATAACATTATTGTCATTGATACTTCATAACTATAATTTTGCTGCTATTAAGAATCATAATGTTTGTGGGGTTTTTTTTGATGGTCTTTGGTGACTCCTGTGAAAGGGCTGCTTGACCCAACCAATGGGTCTTGACCCATGAGGTGAGAACCACTGCTCTGTAGGGTATCTCTGTACTTACACTTACACTGAGATGTTTTACCCATTGATGGCAAAAGGAAGGGAGACTGAGAAGAGTGTGACACTATGGGGCAGACTATGCACATCTAGTTTTGGTCAGATAATTAAACATTAACTTTGGATATTCAGATTTTTTTAAAAAAAATCATAATTATTAAAGGTGTAGGCCATCTGGCCATGTGGAAAAGCAGATTTATAGCTACAGTCTTGGTCCTGGGACTCCACCTTCAGGTTTTGAGGAATGGATTCCATGTTCACGTTTCAGACTGTGGTAAAAATTAAGACTGAGTGTCCCCAACAAATCCTAAGTAGCTCATAAACAAGTGCATGTAAGGGGACCCATGTTCCTGTTCCAGCATCATTCCAAGTGGCCCTCAAGCTGTTCCCAACCACATGTTCCACAGACATCGTGAGCAGATTAGCGGCCACACTTGGTGGTGGGTACAGGTAATTACTGTTTCTCTAATATGATTATTGTTTTCCTCGAGTTTGGCTTACCTGCTGTGACTGTGGTTATCCTGTCAACAGGAATTATTTCACACTGGGTAAAAAAAAAAATTCAGTTGGGGTGGCATATGGCGCTACGCAAACCACACAATGAGGCAAATCACCTCAGGTGGAGTCTAGCAGGTTAACACTGGCTGGTGCCACTGAGCTAGGAACCCCAATTAAGCAAATTACCCAACAATTATTATTTGCAGGTAAACTAATTTTTTTTCTGTTTTCTATAAATATCCATGTACACTTTCTCTTCTGTATTTTAGTAAGAGTAATAGCTGCCCATGGAAAAACTACAAATGACATAGAGTACGAGGAAGGAAGCAAACAAAGGGTGTGACACCCCCTACACATTTACTTATGGCTCTGGGGCTATCCACCGAAGCATAATCAATCTACAAGGGACCACACTGCCAAAAGAAAAGTGATGTTCTCTCCTGCAGAAGACAACTGCCAGCGGTTCCCCAGCTAGGCATTGAGACTCTTGAGACCCTCCCCACCTACAACTAGCATATCGACTAACTTAATTGTGTTCAGGTCTTACCCAGGTAGACAATGCTTCTGGGAGGTCAATGGGAGGACAATGGGAGGACAATGGTCCTCTCAGGTCCAGAAGACACTGTTTTTCTCAGGTCCTCCCCAAAGTCTAGCTCTTAACAGCCTCTCTTCCCACGTCAGTGACAGTCTCTGAGTCTTGAATTTTATTAACCTGTAAAGAAAAGCAAAACTATAAATTTTACAGCTTAGTGGAATGAAAATGGTAAATATTATACTAAGGGAGATATCCAGCACCCAGAAAAGATAAGGGTCCCATGTTCTCAGTCCTTGTATTGAATCTTTAGATTTGAGTGTTTAACTGGAAACATCTGTAGAAAGAAGAGAGCTAGAAAGGGAGCTTTGGTGGGGAGGGGGAGATAGATCTTAAGGATAGGAGTGTGGTGGTTTAAAAATGCTTGGCCCAGGGAGTAGCACTATTAGGAGGTGTGGCCTTATTGGAGGAGATGTGGCCTTGGAGGAGGTGTGGCCTTGTTGAAGGAAGTGTGTCACTGTGGGGATAGACTTTGAGAGAGCTTCCTCCTAACTGCCTAGAAGCCAGTCTTTTCCTATTTGTCTTCAGATGAAGATGTAGAACTTTCAGCTGCTCCTGCATCATGCTTGCCTGGATGTTGCTGTACTCCCACCTTGATGATAATGAACTTCTGAACCTGTAAGCCAGCCCCAATTAAATGTTGTCCTTATAGGAGTTGCCTTGGTCATGGTGTCTGTTCACAGCAGTAAAACCCTTACTATGACAAAGGGATAGGAGAAAGGGAGAATAATAGAGGAGGTTTAAATATGTAGACTAGTGCAGAGGAGGGGGTCGAGGAGAAAGGTGGGTAATATGGTGTTTTAAAAAGACATGTGGAAACCTGTTTTTAAAATATATATATATATGTATGTATACATATATCTTACATATAACACACACACACATGCAATAAAATAGTTTACATGGGCATGAAGATATGGCTCAACAGCAATTACAGAACTCTTCCCGAGAACTTGGGTTCAATTCCAAGTATGTACAGTAGCTTACAACTGTAATTCCAATTTCAGGGCATATGAAATCCTCATTTGGTCTCTGTGGGCACCAGATATTCATATAGTACAAAGACTTACATGTAGACAAAACACCCATACACATTAAGAAAACATTTAATTTTTTAAAAATAGAGTTTAATTGAAGTTATTCTACACAGGGCATAATGCTCCTCCCAGAAGCCAGACACAAGTCCAGTGTCAAGTATGGTATATCTTCTCTCCAGAGATGTCCCAGAAGCCCCCAAACAATACAAGCTTTTGCCAGTGCTCTTGTTTTTCTGCAATGACTTGATGGTAAGACCCTATGCTGAAGATACCATATACTTTGGTCACAGGACTTGGAGAAATCAAGCTGGTTCCACCTTACAAGCTTCTTTCAGGCTGACTAGCTTTCATAGTACTGGACAGGGCTTCTGCAGGGACAGGAGATCATCACTAGTCTTTTCCAGCTATGAATCTTGTGAACAGCAATGATGTCCTGTGTGGTGAGATGTACCTGTGAGTGTAACAATCCATAAATGCTGTAGGGAAACCAACCACTTTCTGGTTAGACTGCATGAGAAAACCTATTCCTGCTTCTAGGAATCTGACAAAGAACCTATGGTTTGGGAACTCATATTGTTTGTCTATTATCAAACTGTCTTCTAAATGTATATCTTTCTATCCATAGATTACTGCAATCCTCAGACTTCATCTGGGATTTTTCTTTGTACAATGAATGATGGCTAGTGCAGAGATACAACCCTGCTCAAGTGAGGAGAACAGGTGTCTATGAAGGGCTCAGCCACAAATGGGACATCCATACTAGATGTCTTTAGAACATTTAAAAATAAAATCCCCCATTTGCCAGGCACAGTGGCTCACTCCAATAATCCTAGTATTTTCATACAGAAGAAGGCAGGGAGGGATGTAAGTTCAAGACCAGGCTGAACTACATAGAGAGCTCCTGTCTAGGGACACATATCTATAATCCTGTCATTCCAGAAACAAAAATAGGAATTCCACTTGTTTTGTACTAGCCTGACTACAGAGAAATATCCAGGGAAGCCTGGGCTACATAGCTACATAGTAAGACCTGTTTCAAAGAACAAAAAGAAAGAAAGAAAACAAGTAAGAGAGGTGGGAAGAAAGAAAAAAAATGAAAGAGAAAGGAGAAAGAAAAAGGGGGTATAGGGAAGGAAGGGAAATAAAAATGAAAGGAAGGGAAGAATGAAAGAAGAAAGGAACGAAAGAAGGAAGGGAGGAAGGGAAGAGGGAAGGAAGGAGAGGAAGAAAGGGAAGAAGGAAGGGAGAAAGGAAGACAGGAAGGAAGGAGGAGGGAGGGAGGGAAAGAAGGAAAGGAAGGAAGAAGGGAGGGAAGAAAAGGAAAAAGGAAGGGAGGAAGGCAGAGAGGAAGGAAGGGAATTAGGAGGGGATAGGGGGGAAGGAGAAAGAAAAGGCAATGGCTGGCTACCTTGGCCTTTGGCAGCTTTTCTTGCTCTTTGCCAAGTAGTACAAGCACACCGCATCCTGTCTGTGTCATTTGTTCTGAGTCACCCTGTCCAGTCGTACCATTCCTGACGTCTGCAGAATGAAGAGGCATTTCTCTAAGCCTAACATGTTAATATTATAAATGCTAATTAATAAGTGAAATTATATTGTTTCCTCCCACCCTAGCAAATATATCTTCATAAAGCAAAACTGAAAAATATCTGTACAACGATGTTTGCTAGTGCTTTTTCTGTTATGGGGGTGGGGAGGCTTGTGGTAAATCTCCAACCCAAATATGCTTCAGGAATGAAAGCACAACTCAATTAATAAGAATATATTTAGCCCCAGGGCTATCTGCAACACTGGGGTGACTGTTTTCTTCCTTCCTTCCTTCCTTCCTTCCTTTCTTTCTTTCTTTCTTTCTTTCTTCCTTTCTTTCTACTCAGACTCAAGCTGACATTCAGTTATAAAATATGGCTAGTAGTGGTAAACTATCTTGGACAAGTGGATGAAATTATTTTTATTGCTACTGATGTGCTTCAGTATATAAATTAACTATTGAAATAAAGGTATGCCTAACTTACTGAGTATAATATTTATACTTTGGCAAAATCCCATATTGTGTTGGTATAATTGTGTCCTCATGTTCGTAAAGTGCCAATGAATCAGAAGTGTGACACACTGGTGGCTTTTCTTGTTCTTTTCATCACAAGTACACTAGCAAGTTGCATGCTTAGTTTCATTTTTTAAAATAACTTTTTATTTTGTATTTTGTTCTGAAAACTAGTGAAGATCCAACTGTTAGGTCCCATTTGTCAGCTCCTCTTCTTGGTAAGTTGGGATGCTAACGAGGACACAGGATTTTAGCTATTCTAAAAACTGGCTAGAGGCCAGACATAAGGCTCAGCGGTTAAAAGTGCCTGCTACCCTCGCACAGGGCCTAAGTTCAGTTCCCATCACCCATGTGACAACTCACAACTGTCTGTAACTCTAATTTCAGTGGCTCTGATGCCCTCTTTTGGCCAACTTGGGCACCAGGAATACATGTGATACTCAGACATAAATATACACACAGGCAAATCACCCATAAACATAAAAAGAAATTTAGTTTAATTTACTTAAAAAAAAAAACCTACTGGCTACCACTGGCAGACAGTATCCATGATTAAATATCAGAAAAGGTGGTCAGGTGATTCACAACCATCTTAATCTCCAGCTCCATAGGACTGAGCTCTTTTGACATCTTTGGGTACCTTCATACATGTGGAATATGCTCATTCAAATACATTTAAAATTGAAAAAAAAAAGAATGGGCAGACAGTATTATTAAAATTTGTTGGTAAACACAATGCATGTCTGTAAAAATTTGCACCAGGGCATGGGACCTCCTGTCTATAAAAGCAGCCTCTTAACACAGCCTAAGAATATCCAGGTTTGGATTCAACAACATCCGCTGTTGCTCCATAGCAGAAGAACAGAAAAGTCTCCTATGAGCCAGTTTCCTCCTCTCCCCACATCCAATAACATGAGGTGGGCCTTGAACCTGGACCCTCTGCTCCCCAAGGCTTCTGGGAGGTTATTCCCCCCCGCCCCCCGTTGAGCGAGAGTATGCTCCCTTTCAGGGGGTCCAGACACTGAGAGGGATCAGAATATGTTGTTCCTAATGTATTTATTTGACATGTTTCCAATTGCCTATTCTAATTCTAGACCTCAGCACATGCAGGAAGGACTCTGAAGAGCTGTCCTTTTGAAAACGCAGCTCTAAATATCTCTAGGGCAGTGACAGCTTCTTACCTTAGCAAGGATTTTTTTTTTTTTTTTTTTTTTTTTACCACAGGAAGAAGAGTAGAGATCTAACACCTGGCCCAGTTAGAGATGACCACAGGTGACTGGCTGGGGGACTTAGCTCCATCATAAGACAACCCTTGAGGCTTTCCTCCACCTCCCCCCAACCCCTCATAGGATACTCTTGCTCCCAGCAGCCCCAACACTGTCCCTTCGTTTATCTCTCTTTAATGACCAGCTACTGTCCCCTTTGGGTCTCACACTTCTTCTGTGACTCCCGTACTTAGACATGTTGACAACTGTTAAGTTTTTTCCCTGTTTATCTATGTTCAACTCTAAAAGTAAAATTATTAAAATTTCAGAAGGAAAAGGGTAAATTAAGACTTCCCTGCACCGTTGCCCACCAGACAATTCCTTTTGCCTCATATCTGGCTTCTGTACAGCCACGGCAGGCACAAATTATGAGATTTTCTGTCCAAACATCTTCCCCTGCCTCTTGGCCCCCAGCCTCATGGCCCTAGCGCACCTCCTGGGAGTTCTTTCTTTGCCTTATCTTGTTTCCCCACTGGCTGCCATTCAGCTCTGCACATTTCCTGAAGGTATTACCCAGGGGGTCACACCAGTCTCACTTAGGGGCATTGTATTTCAATAGTACTTACTTCAGACACATCTTCAGCACTCCAAAAGAATACACCGTAAAAGTAAATTTTATGCAGGTGACCTTATCTGGTAGGACCCACTAGATCCCAAGGCCACCAGAACTTCTGGAGCTCTGGCTTTGTCCCTTCTGTTACCTCCTTACTCACAGCCTGGTTTCCAAATCAGAGCTCACACCCATTTCCCCTCCAGACTCCACCTCAGCTTTCTGCCCTTCTGCTACTGTGCCCCACCCGGAACTCACCTCAGCTTCCTGCAAGTGTGCTTTCCTGTCCCATCACCTCTGACTTCCCTGAGTTTTCTCTAAGGTTGGGGAAGACAGTCTCCACGTTTTCTCAGTGTCATGTCCCTTCCGCACCCACATCCTTCCCATTCGCAGTGACACTTCAAAGGGAAGACGTGTGCGCTGTGCCTTCTTGGGGGTGGGGGTGAGGGGTGTGGTCACTGGCTCTGATGCAACCGGGAATGTTCGGTTCTCAGCCCAAGTTTGATACTTTGACATCCAATTGTTTGCTTACTTAAAAAGGATGAACTTTGGGCTAGAGAGATGGGTCAGTTGGTAAAGATACTTGCAACAAGACCGTAGTAAGAACCTGAATTTGGATACCCAGCACTCATGGTAAAACTCTGGCACAGAGCCACACACCCATAAACCTGAGGCTGGGGAAGTAGAGGCAGGAGTATTCCTAAATCTTGCCGGCCAGGCAATCTAGAAAAGTCAGTGAGCTATAGATTCCTCAAGACTCTGTCTCAAGAAACAAAGTGGATAAAAAACACAACTAGCCTCTGGCTTTCAGACACAAGAACACACCTGCACACATGTGCTTATATACAAACAATTAGTGACACTTACCTGAACCTATTAGCTTGGGACTGTAATCCCAGCTAAATGTGAGGCTGAGGTGGCGGATCATAAGTTTTGAGGCCTACCTAGGCTACAGTGAGTTCAGGAATAGCCTGAAGAACTTTAGCCAAACTTTGTGTTTAAGCACAAAGCACAAAAAGGTCTGGGGATATAGCTATGTGGTAAGATACTTGCTCGGTATGCACGAGGCTCAATCCCCAGTGTGACAAGAGGAGAGACAGAGAGACAGAGAGACAGAGAGACAGAGAGGTGGGGGAGAGACAGAGACAGACACACAGACACACAGAGAGAGGAGTAACACTAAGTTCTTGCCATTTATTAACTTTGTGTGCTTGATCCAGCCTCTTATACTTCTCCAAACATCTATTTTCTCAAATGGAAATGTGCTAAGAACATTCCCAGCAGCAGGCTGTGATGTGAGCTATGCTGAAGACTGTCAAGAATTAATATTTCCTTCATGGTATGATAAGAAGAGTGGGTTGTTTTTTGAAAGCACTGTTGACATGTGTTTATGCAAATAAATGAACATTCCCATCTCTGCTGACTCACGCGGCCGGGAACAGGAGTTTGCATACCGACCTGAGAGAGGGGCATGCTTTCCAGAACTTCACGGTGGCGACACTATGCCCACTTCTTCTCCATGAGCACTCAGCACAGCTGGCCACTCCCTCCACTGCCTGAGACAGTCAGAGATGAATTCTCTGGACAACCTGGGGCTCAAAAATGGTTATTAAGACACTGGGGACAGCATCAAGTCTGTCCTCCTCTTCGCCTGTGTTCATTATTGCAACTGAAACCTAGGAGAGACCCTAAAGGAAACGAGAAGCAGAGAGAGATAAAAAAGGCGCACAGCAGTTCCCCTGGACTTCTGTCCTATCCAGCTCTCGGGGAGTCCTGGGAAATACCTATTTCTAAGTCAGTGGTATTAGACATCACCTCTTCTCTCTTCCTAACCTTCCCCTTCACTCTACCCACACTCTGCTCCTGAGTTACATTCTATGGCTCAGATCTCTGACCTAGCAATGATCCTAACCACAGCTGGAGCTTTAAGAGAGTCTGGCAATGTCTCCCAGCTGCCCCTTTCCCCCCAGAAAACTGCCTCTGAGGACAAGAATCATCTTGCTTTAAAGGAAAAAAAAAAACTCTCCAGAAATGTGCAGCCAGCAGGTGTGAGAGATAAGAGCCAAGTTCCTTGCCTAGAAGGCAGAGCTGGTCTGTGTGTGGCCCGTGTTCTAGAACTTTCCTTCCATGGATCAAAACACAGCTCAGCCACATCCTCCTCTGTCCTATCCTGAGTCAGGCTCTACGAAATACAGTCTGCTCCGTCTCTACTTTTCTCTGATATTCTCCCTACTGCCTTTGTAGAAAATCCACTTTAACCTTGCAGAGCAGGCTGAGTGTCTGCTCGCCACACTTGGGAGGTGGGTCACTAATTTCCTGATTGCTGGACAAGCTTCCCAGCTACCTGACAAGAAGCAGTAAGGGAGGAGGAGGGTTTATAGTGGTTTGTAACTCCAGGGGAAGGCATGGCCACAGAAGCTTAAGGCAGCTGGCCACTTTGTATCTATGGTCAGGAAGCAGAGAGCAGACAGGAAGTGGGACTAGGCTGTAAAACCTCAAGCCCAGCCCTCAATAAGGTGACCAACTCTCTGCCGCCATGTACCACCCTCCTAAAGGTTCAATGTACCTTCTAAAGGTGCCCTTCCAAGATACCACTGCCAGGTAGGGGACCAAGTACTCAAGCATATAGGGGACTACGCTTCATATTCTAACCAGAGGGGTTTGCATAATCCTGACATGCTTGTCTGTGCTTGAGTTATATTTGAAGGCTTGCAGATCAAAAGGCAGACGTGACATACTGACTATAGGATGGACATTGGCTTTGATTTACAGGAACTCAGCTGAGTTCTTCCAAAACTCCCTCTATCAGGAGTAAGTCGGTTTAGCCCTCCACTCACAGCTTACCGCTCTGCTAAATGGGGGGGGGGGGGGGGGGGACGGGACAGATAAACCTTAAAGTCTCTTTCTAGTCTTTCATTCTAGAAGTTTGTGACCAATTCTTCTCTTTCTATTTTGACTCAGGAGGAGCTCCCAGGAGTGATGTGTGGCCTTCGGCTCAGTGACTCCCTCTCTGCCACCCCAGCAAGGAAGCCCCACACACATTGCATTTTGGGTATTTATTCAGCACATAGTGCTTTCAAAGAACCGCTTTTCAATAAAATGGTCCAAGCACCTACTTTTTGGTGGGAAGCTGGCAGCGGGGCTTGCTCATTTCACTCTGGCAACCACTCAACATCCGCTCTTCTTGGCTCTCTGCATTCATAAAATGATGTGAGAGTCTGCTGAAAAAGACAAAACCTGCTCAGATCAGTGCAGAACTCATTTGTAAAAAGGAGAGCGCTTGTTGAATCAATCGTAAGCCACATTGTTCATTTGAGGAGTGAGGAGTTCACTTGCCTTGCTTTTTAACTTCAAAACGTCTTTGCATCCAATCCTTGATCTGCCTTTCCCTACGCTCTTGTAAGATAGTATTTTTTTTTTCCTACTTGGAAAATGAAGAAACTAAGTCAGAGTGTGGGTGTGTGACTTGATTTTAAAGTGACAGAGAATTGATGTCACAAGCAGGCCTGGAGCACAATGCTTACTTAGTTCTTAGCTGCCAGAATTCAAGCCTGTTACATGTCACTCCAAGAGAGTCTAGAGGTGGCATATTTTCTATGCGAGCAGTGCCTCAGATGGTGAATTATTGTTACACAAAGAGGAATAGTATATAGTGAAAAACTTTTGGGAGACACTGGATTATATAGAACTCTTGAAGAGAAGGCACCATGAGAGCAAGAGAGAGGGCGCAGTGACGAAGAGTGCCTAGTGCATCTGCAGACAACCT
Organism: Mastomys coucha; assembly: GCF_008632895.1. Lineage (NCBI taxonomy): Eukaryota > Metazoa > Chordata > Mammalia > Rodentia > Muridae > Mastomys > Mastomys coucha. Next base: position 110,311,893 of record NW_022196897.1, read on the forward strand.
GTGTCCAGGTCCCAGTACGCATGTCGGGCAACTCCAAGCACTATAACTCCAGTTCAAGGGAATCTGATACCTCTGGCCTTTGTGGGCACTGCACGAATAGACACACACACACACACTCATACACACACATGCGAAAATGGATTTAAAATACTTTTAAAATAATATACCTTGAGCCTTGTTCTTGAAGTGTATAGAGTCCTGGACCACACATCCCTGACTTCCAAAGCACATTGCACCCTGGTCTTTATGATACTCATGGCTCGGTTAATTGAATGACTCCTGGTAGCAGATAGACAGAGTCTACTAGCCCAATTATTAGAGCAAATCGATGCTCTAATCACCATGTTTTCAGGTTGGAGTGCGCCCGCATGTGTACTGGGAAACCCTGATTGGCTGCAATGCTATGTGTGATACCCTATGCTTTGCAAAAGGTATTCACAAAGGATTTACAGTCACACCCATTTTATCTTGTCATAGTTTCCAGTAAGATGAGACAGTTTTGTAATCTCCAACAGTCTGCGGTGAAGTCCAGGCGCAGCATTTTTGGCACAGCCTGCACTCTTGGTCTGAGACCTCATTCATGCTGCCTCTCCTGGGCAGCTCACAACCCTCCAACCATCTATAATAATAAGCATTTGGTTCTCCATATATAACCAAACTCTAGTGCTGACCATCATCTCCATACAGATGCTATAACTCTTTACAGTTGAATACTGAGCACTTAAGTTGGAATCGGTTTAGACACCTTTCCTGATTACTGCTCTAGAGCTTGATTTTGCCCAAAGTGGGACGTCAGATTGGCTCTTCTCACTGGTAGCAGATCAGGTGCCCTCTTTGGAGCTTCTTGAATCCATGAAGGCCTTGGATCCCTCTCATTTGGAGGAGTAAATGACTCACCCCAAAGGACTGAGTCACAAAAGCTGGCAATGCGGGGCTGGTGAGATGGCTCAGCGGGTAAGAGCACCGACTGCTCTTCAGAAGGTCATGAGTTCAAATCCCAGCAACCACATGGTGGCTCATAACCATCCGTAATGAGTTCTGACGCCCTCTTCTGGTGCGTCTGAAGACAGCTACAGTGTACTTACATATAATAAATAAATAAATCTAAAAAAAAAAAAATTTAAAAAAAAAAAAAAAAAGCTGGCAATGGGGGTATGTGGGAAATAGCATCGGTGAGACATATCCAGTGAGCAGAGAAAGCAACAGAGAGACAGCAACAGGCAAACTGCCCCCTTTTTCTCTCTGATCCCATTGAAGAGCAGAGGGGCGCTTTGGCATCTACAGAGCCCTGCAAGTAACCAGCTGGGTTTGGTTTTTGGTTTTTGGTTTTTGGTTTTTGGTTTTTGGTTTGGGGTTTTTTTGTTTGTTTGTTTGTTTGTTTGTTTTGTTTTGTTTTGTTTTGTTGGTTTTGGTTTGGTTTTTTTTTTATATATATATTTTCTTTATTTACATGTAAATTTCTCCTTTCCCAGTTTTCCCTCCAAAAAACAAACAAACAAACAAACAAAAACAACAAGAACAAACCCCTGTTGCCTCCCTCCTCCCCATGACTGCCACCCCACCCTCTCCCACTTATTGGCCCTGGCATTCCCCTACACTGGGGCAGAGAACCTTCACAGGGCCGAGGTCCTCTCCTCCTATTGATTTTTTTGCGAACCTGGGGCTTCCTCAGAAGCCACTGTATTTGACTTGCTTTGGTAGCTCTCTTGACACATTCTTTATAACCCCATGATCTACCTCCAGCATTTAAACACTGCCTTAGGTCTATTCTAAGGGATCTAGCTGATAATTCTATGTTTGTTCAAGGGTTTTGTCCACTATTGAAGAAATCATGGCTTGTAAACAATGAACTTTATTCTGTCAATTCTCCTTGCCCAGCACGTTTCATACAGCACTACTCCTTGCCCCGTTGAATGTTTGGGTTTATTTCTTACTGTCTTTCTTCTTTTATATAGCCTTGCTATGTAGGACAGGCTAGCCTGGCATTTGAGATCCTCCTGCTTTAGCAGTGTTAGCGGCGTGCTGGGGTTGTGGCGTGTCACCACACCCGGGCTCTCTGGAAGGTAGGAAAATGCTGACAGTTTGCTGTTTATAACCTATTGTTTGTTTCTCTCGGTTCTAAAAATAGATCTGGTCCTACATCTTTCCTATCAGTGACAAATGTAAAAAGAGTTCATTACAAAACTAATTACACTCTAGACAACATATTGCTAGATTTCATCACCACTGGGGCATGAGTAGATCATGACCTTCTGCCCTAATCTTGTTCAAAGGATGATCTGTATTTTAGCAAAGAGGGGAAATTAGAACCACATGCATTCTGTAGAAGGATATTACACACAAGCACAGGGAGAAAGAAAGACTAATAATTGTAAGTTTTAATACTGTAATTGAAAAAATCGGCTAAGTCTTTATCCTTTCACTGAAGACTCACATAAAGCTACTTTTAAAATATTTTTTTTAAAAAAAAAACAAAAACAAAAACAAAAAAAAAAAACAGAAAAAAATATTTTTTTTTCCATTCCTGTGGCAGAGGTAATATATGGGCCCCTCTATCTGACTTGAGGCATTTTCAAACCCTCCTTTAGAAAGACATTTCTGTAAGGATAAATCACTCTTATAGAAAGGACATAGCAATTGTAGGCCCCCTCTTCTGAAGGGGACCATACATCACATTGAACAGGATATGCTTTGCTGCAGTAACAAAGTAGCCGGTTCTCTCAGTACCTTATAACAGCAAAGCTTTTTCCTTACTTCCTTGGCATGCCCATCCAAGGAACATCATCTGGACCATTGCCAGTCACACATGCTAGGAAGAAGTGTGAATTTCGTTGTAACTCAACAAGGAAATAACTCCTTTTTTTTTTTTTTTGCCACCTACTTTGACTGAGGTTGAGAGTCAGGTACTCAGATCCATGACAGTTTATTCTAAAGGTGACAGGAAATTTATCTGCTGAAGATGTTAAGGAAAGAGCATCTTGAAGACCTGCTTCTAGCTCTATTGATCATGGACCTTACTGTCAAAGAACCAAACTGGGTCCTGGTAGAACTTTTTTTTTTTTTTCCATATGCAACTTTGTTCCTCTGAGGTCCTCAGACTTTGGAAGGTAGTGTTGCCACATGCACACATACATTCCTTGTCTTCGTCTCTCTTTATGTCTGTCTCTTTCTGCCTCTCTGTCTCTTTCCTCTGTTTCTCTGTCTGTCTGTCTGTCTGTCTGTCTGTCTGTCTGTCTGTCTGTCTTTCCTCTCTGTCTGTCTGTCTCTCTCTTTCCTCTGTCTCTCTGTCTCTCTCTCTCTTGCTCTTCCTGCCTTTTGCAAATCACCTGGCATAAATGCTTTCTTACAATGTTCCTCCCTGGGTTGAGCAGCCCAGAGGGGAAGATGTATAAACTTTCCAGGATCATTCTGGCAGCAAACATGAGCTTCAGAAAGCAGCGCTGATGCTGTACACCCTGGTGCTGTGGCTCACTTCTCTGCAGAACCCGATGCAGCAGAATGAGCTCCTTTCAGAGTGGCATTCGGAGCGCGTTGCATCCTGATTCACTGGGTTGCTCTGCAAACCTTTCTAAATGCAACCTCCAAGTTCTCTGCAGACAGCCTCCTGTCAACCTGGGAGTTGGCTTGTTTTCTGTGATGCTTTCTTAGCAAGGAAAAAAAAAAGCCATTTCCCAGGAGTTTCTTTGACTGGTTCCTATAAATCAGAATTGAAAGATATCGTGACCAGGAGCCTTTTAAAGAAATGTCTGGTCTTTCTTCTCTAGGCTTTTAAAAGACCACATCTTCAGAAGCCATTTTCTTTATCTATCTATGGCTTACTTGAGAGTCCTATATAGCAGAGAAAGAGGAGAACTTTTAAAAGGAAAGAAAGGACATATCATAGGGAGTTTTTAGGTGTAGGAACCCTGGAGTTTTGATGTTGGGTACATTTTTAACACGCTATAGATGTCTCTGCTTCTTCAACCCCATTAAGTGGGGCAGAGGACAAAAGCACAGTTTCTACCTTCTCCTCTGAGATCATTCCCCTCTATGATGCCCCTGTACCTGGAGGTCAGTGCATTAGCACCACCAAGCCCCCAGAACATCTTAGCTCTCTGCTCAGAGCCTCTCTAGCTACTTGGAAAGCAGGTTGCTGCGGCTTAATGAGACAAGTTCTCCTTGGAGACTTCTCTCTCCTCTAGGAATTCTGTAAGTGCTTTATATAAAGCAATAATAGGATGGTTCAGCCAGACTCTCTGGCTCAGATACACTAAGGGGTGTTCCCTTTGGGAAGGAGAGGCAGGTAGCCGAGTGATAAGGCCATTAGGACTGCCTCTGCCCTGTGAGCTCGTAGTCCCAGAAGCCACTAGCGAGCATGAAAGGGAGAAAGGCTGATCAGACTTCCTGGTGGGTTATAGTGTTGTCTACGGACAGAGTCTGGATAGTAATGAGCTGAGAGTGATTTACTGCCATGATTACTACTAAGCAGGGGAGAGAAGCTCAGGGGAGCTGCAGAGGTGTGATGGGTGAGATGTCATGCTGGCCCCACGTTGATAAATTACCCACCCTTTCAAGAGCCGAGGGAACCCTCTGGGAAGCCATAGTAACAATTCCGGGAACTCAAGGATGCTGCAGACCAGAGGAGAATCCCATGAGTGGAGAGAGAATGCTTCTCCCCTTTCCATGCCTACTTTACCTTTGTCCTCTGGATTCATGGGGTTTGGGGCGGATGAGCAGGGTTTTCAATTCCATGTTTCAGGGTCATCAGAGTCTATCTGTATTAGACATTTTTTAACCATAGGTTGAGCGCGGTGCTGAGATTTATTAATGAAAGATCAACAATAGTGAGTCAGGGTGGGAAGAGGGTAATTAAAGCCACAAGTGAGGTTGAAGTAACACAGGGGTGGGCGTGGGGCTTGGAAGGCCAGTTATCAGGGAGGATAAACAAACGGAGGATTAAAAGAGAGACCTAAGCAGACATAAGAGACTGTATTTTGCCTTTCTTTTCCTTCTGCACAAATCAAAAGTTCTATTCAGCCAGTGGGATGGTTGTAAAATGCACCTATAATTTCCCCATTTAAGAGATGGGGACTGTTTTCTCTCCTTTAATGTGGGCCTGACTTGGTGACTCGACTCTTACAAATGGAATAAGGCAAGCACAAGTGCCTATGACTTTAAATACTAAGTCATAGAAGTCACTGGCTTTTCTCCCTTATTCTCCTCAGGCCCTCACATTCTGGGGGATGCCAGCTGCCACATTTGAGGGCTCTCCGCACACAGAGGAATATAGCCAACAAGGGACTCAGGCCTCTTGTCCACAATATGAGTGTGCCACCTTAAATCTAACCATCTGCTCACAGTGAGGCCTTCAGATGTCTGTCACCCTTACAGACATCTCCATGGCAAATTGTCAGTGACCCAGAACCAGGGTGTCCAGTTAAAGACTCAAACTCTTGACCCATGGAAAGGGTTATATATGGTTGTCACATCCAACCATTATGTTCTGAGGTGAGTTGGTACCCAGCGTTAAGTAACTAAGACAACTAGGAGAAGGGTCACTATCGCACAAAGGTCCAGAGTAAAGTCTGGGCAGATGCTCCTCCACCTAACGCTGAGGCTTACTAACATGCGTGCTTTTACACAACTCTCGGAATATCTGGGAGGGAGGAAAAGGAAAACTGGCCCAAAGCTCCCTGAGTCTGTGCCTGGTTTGGGGAATGGACTTACTATCTGAACACGTCTCAGAATTTTCTCTCACATCCATTCTTGAGCTAAGTGATGATAACAACGAGGAGAACAACAACAAAAAAGCCTTCAAAAAAAGTTATAACTAAGATGCATGTGTCTGGCTGCCACTCCAAAGTGATTCAGAAGAGCGGTTTCTCTCTTCTATGATGAAGCATAAATGTAGGCAAATATGAACAACCAATAGCCAGGAGTGTGGTGGCACACACCTGAAATCCCTGCACTTGGGAGGTAGAGGCAGGAGGATTGGGAGTTCAAAGTGATCCTCGGCTTCACAGTTCAAAGCTAGCCAAGGCTACATGATACCCCTTCCAAAAACTATCAAGAAAGAAGAAAGAGAAGGAGAGAAGGAGGAAATGGTATTCATAGTTTATCCTAACTCCTCTGAGAAGCCTCATAAGAGTTAAGGAATTTCTCATTCTAGCACCTGGAGAATGGCTTCTTCCTACAGGTCAACTTTTTATAAATATCGTCCCTAAGCTTTTCATACTCACCTAGATTTATTGGTCTTTCTTGGCACTATATCTTGTAGAGTCACAGAGGAACACACTGCAATAAAATACTTGGTAAAAATTGCCAGATCCCATTATGAAATCTCTTCAGCTTATTATGAGACATCTTCAGTCTACTACAAAGGATCTTCAGTTTTCAACTCTACGGGAAGTAAACACGCAAGTGGTCTGCTTTGCTGCCAGCACATGGAGTCTCCAGGGAGCCTTCGGAGTCTCCGAGTGGTGGGCCTGTGAGGTCCTGGCTCCAGCTAAGGTTAGCTGGGTAGGTGAGGAAAATAGCAGGTGCTCCGCCTAGACCAATGATCTTGTTTGCTCCCAGAGATGGCTGTTTTTCTGTTTCTAAGCAATGTTCGGTGGTGGCACACGCCTTTAATCCCAGCACTTGGGAGGCAGAGGCAGGTGGATTTCTGAGTTCGAG
>NW_022196897.1:110318584-110342681 GCF_008632895.1 Mastomys coucha
AAAAAAAAAAAAAAAAAAAAAAAAAAAAGCAATGTTCTTTTGATGCTGTTAAGGGGTCATTTATAAATTGACATTGCATCAACAAATTATAATTGCTTAATTTCTGCAAAAATGCTTAGTTCCATTTCCATTTCAACTTTTCAATCTCATCATATGAACATGGATTCCCCCGCCCCAGCACACACAGAGAAACATGGTCATGTAGGCACATCACATACATGTGGGCACACACACACATACACACACACACAGAGAAACACAAACACATAGGCATATCATATACACGTATGGACAGACAGACAGACAGACAGACACACACACACACACACACACACACACACACACACACATACACACACGCCACCCTCCACTCCTATCCTAGGCTGTAACAAGACAAAGTACTAATGTGGCCACCTACAGCTGCTTGCAGTATCACTTAGCCAGCTGCATTTTCAAGTGGAAGCATTTATTTTGTGACTGTACACTGTCCTGAACATAAGACGCAGATCTGGGAAATCTTTGTATTCACCAAATAGAAAATAGCACCTGATGACAGAAAGCTAGACAACTCACTCAGTGACTAGTTCCAGGATTTCTCAGTAAGGCGCTTTATGGATGCAGTGTGTGGGTACCAATTAGAACCCTGACTGACAGGATGGTATGTCTGGGCCGTGACTGCAAACAAGCACATAATGGTTTTGAGTGCAATGAGCATCTGCCATAAGCCTCTGAATGACTCAGAGCAGATGACTCTATAGCAACACATACGGAGAAACTGAGGTCAAACGTGAGGAATAAATCTGGTTACTGTCTCACATAAATGATATCATGTGCTGCACACAATTGAGCTGCAGGAAATAGAAAAGCAGCAAGGATCAATGCTTGCACAGTCATTTTAGGTTGGCTTGTAGAGACTCAGAAATTAGCCAGGACAGGGTATTTAAGCTGTGGCTGGCACCTGAGTCATTTGAATCATGAAGATTTGGTTTGATACCTGGGGGAAAAAAAGCCTTCTTAATCATCTTCTTCCTCTTCTTCTTCTTCTTCTTCTTCTTCTTCTTCTTCTTCTTCTTCTTCTTCTTCTTCTTCTTCTTCTTCTTCTTCTTCTTCTTCTGAGGTTGAACCTTTAAAACAATTTAATGTCTTAGCAGACACAATGCTGGGCACACAGTAAGCACTCAATGATTGCCCAAAGCAACACAGAATGGTTTTCCTTTTGTTGGCCTCCCATTCTGCATTAGCTGAGTCCTCCCACTTTTTGCTGAAGGAAGACAGAGAGGCCTCTCTCTCCCCTAAATGTTTACTGAAACAGAGCTCACAGGATACCCTAACGGTCCAACATTTCCACCTCTTTCCTTCATGAGCCTTCTTCATCTTTGTCAGTCTCTCGTTTTAATTTCACCTTCATGAATACCCAGTTTCTTAGGGTTTCCATGGGGGATCCAGGCAAGGGAGTCAGGGGAGGAACACAGCCTGCATTTTATCCTTCCTTTTCTCCAGGAGCCAAATTATGTAATTTTTGTAAAAGCATCTTTTCTTCTTTCCTACTGTGGGCCCCAGCCATCCCTTTTAGCTGATGCCAGAGCCCCTTAATGTGAAGGCTGCTTATCTTAGTGGGAATCTAGGGGTGGGCTTTTAAAGTTGTCCCAAGCTGTGCCTGTCTGTAATTTTTAGTGCTATTCATTTACGGAGGTGGGGGGAGAGGTTGGGAGGAGAAGGAGGAAGATACAGGCTGACTGGCTCCCTTGGTGCACTGATGGAGAAATTGCTGGTGAGCATTTTTATTTCCAGCTCCAGTTTCTTAATCCATCACAGTGGAAGAAACACAGCCAAGCGGTAAACCCAAAACCTCCCAGGCCTTGCATCATTCCTGAAATTTTTCATAAATATTGTAATATGGTGGCAGGGTAGTAAGACAAAGACAAGAGAGACCATATAAAAATGGCCCAAGAGTGCTCCAAAAAGTGGATTTCCTTGTGACAAATGGCTACCCTTTTTATTAAATCTGTTTTAAAAGACTCATCTGAGTTTGGTTCCCCTTGGGTTCAGCCTGTAAGCTCCCAGACTAGGTAGTCATACTCAGTCCTGCTCCTGTGAAATAGCATCACCAACAGATCAGAAGTCTTATGGAAGAGGAGACTGCCACCTTAGCAAACTAAGGACACTGGAGATTACAAGCCAAGAACAAGCAGTCTTGGTGTTTCCTTGTTTGACATGAAAAAGTTGGCAATGCCTATTTTAAAACTGATTTGAGAGATCAAGGTTCAGAAAACCTGGTCTGGAAACACTATATGAGGCTAATTGTAGCAGACTATAGAAAGTTGATCCCATGAAAGCTGATCCTAGGACCTCATAGACTAGAAGGAACTGAAGAGTCTGAAGGGTAGGGGGAAGGTAACACAGAGACTGCACATTCTTAGAAACACCCAGAAGAGTCCTGGAGAGATATTCAGTACAATAAAGAATCTGTTTATCTTAATGTTAGAGCCATCATTAACACATAATTTCACAACTTGGGATTCACTGTTGAGTGACCACTGGAATGGTTAGTGGAAAACATGGCAGCCATCTTGCCCTGGAAGCCCATTGGTAGCCTGTGTACAAGCTGACCACACACCTAGTTTTAGAAATGCTCTGTCAGTCTGAGTCTCCAGTCTTCCACAATGACTGGCAAGACTCAACTCCAAAACTGCTCCTTTAATCATCTCAAATCTTCTTGGCTGTTTGGCAGTCAGTAGAGCTGGTGATGAAGGTCCTACAGAGCCTGGTGGTTATTCTGACAGTCATCAGCTCTGCACCAATAAAGAACAACGATGTATTGAATTGATTACTTCCACCAATGAATAACAGGCCAAACCAGGAATAAAAGTTCCATTCCTGGATCACCATGAAGCTGCAGTGTGATGATTAGTGGATGGCATTAAGGTAGCATCGTGTTAAATGTGTGATATTGGAAGGTATGCTGCTTTCTCCTGGGTGCTCTTCTGATTGACAGCGTAATGCTGTGATTTCATTTGATGGTCTGTATTTCTGTCATTAAAGCAGATAAAACATTGTTTCCTCCTTGCCAGGAGACTCAAGTTTGCCTTTGTTCTTTGAGTTGCTTTTTTGAGGGGGAGACCTATTTGCATTCTTGTTTATTATGCAGACCTGTATTTGCATACAGAGCGTGAGCTTTGATAAAAACATGCATTGGGTTGATACTCTAAGCAGGATGTAGAGTAATCTGTTAACCCAGAAATTTTTCTGCATCTCTTTTTAGTTATCCACAAATACCTTGGCTTGCTGCAAGGAACCTGCCATTTTGATGTCAAAGGTAGTTTTGCCTGTTCTTGAACTTCATATAAATAGAAGCACTATAGAGTTTGGCATCTGATTCTTGCCATGTTGGTACCTGCATTAGTGGTCTGTTCATTTTTATTGCTTAATTGTGCTCTATACTATAAATGCACTACAATGTATATATTCACTCTGGCACAACAGACTTTTGGGGCGTTTCCAGTTTAAAGCTATTGTGAATAAAGCTGCCATGAAGAGCCTTTTGCAAATCCTTTGTGGTTAAGTTTTATTTCTCTTGGGTAGGAGTAGAATTACAAGATCAAGGCAGCAATGTACGTGTAACATACAAGGGCCTGCCAATGGTTTTCCAACAAAGCTACATTTTCTATTTCTGTCAGCAGTATGTGAGAACCCTGTCTGCTCCCTGCTCTCTGCCTTCCACTCAGGTGTTGTGGGAGCCATGAATCCCACTTCATTGTGGGTTGAAATTTCCCTGATTATATGAAGCTTTTGTCCATGTGATTATTGACTATTTGTATATCTTCCTTTGAGGAGTATCTTTTCAAAGCTTTTCCCATATTATTATGGAAATATCTTATTAGTGGGTGACCTGTAGGCATGTGTATATATAGACATAAATTCCTTAGTCACCTTGTGGCTCTGTTCTCTAGTGTGTGGTATGCCATTTTATTTTTTAAACAGCAGTTAAGAAATCTTTAATTTAGTGAAGTCCAGTTTTTCAACTTTTTTCTTTTACTTGCCTACTTGTTTGAATGGCCTTTTAGCACAAACTTCCAAAAGCCCACCTAAAAGTATTTTCAATTAAAAATTTATTTTCAATAAAATTTTTCTGATTGGTCATGCTTGGAAAACATTTCTTTCTTTTTATAATTTTATTTTAATTATCCAAACACAGTGGTATTCTGATAAGTAATTTTCAGGAAGACAGAAAATAGACCTAGCTTGATACATCTTGAGCTATCAGTAGTTAAAACATTGATTCACAACATTTCTGAATCTTGGACAGTCAGCTTTCTTTAGCATTATGAGCCCTTCCAGTACACACCGTTTGTGTTTTACCAGGATTGAATACAAGCTTTTGTCCATAGAGGCACATGCTGTACCCCTCAAAACAATGATCTTTAAAATTTGCACAGAATCTTGCTAATGTTCCAAGACTAACTTTGAACCTGTCACTTCTCCATCTCTATCTTCCCCTATAGCTGGGATTGTCCTTCTGTCCAGAAGTCATAATAGACATTTGACCACCCAAAATGGGGGTGTCCATGGCCATGACCAAGTTCAGAGCCTGATTTGACTACCAGCTATGGTCATTATACCCAGAATCGTAGACAACATAGTTAAACAAAGTGGGTGCTGGTATCCATCGTCCTGGTAAATTAGTATAAGAATAGCTGTGTCTAAGAACTTATCCAGATGCTGAGGAGATCTGTTGAAAAAAGATAAAAGGAGACAGTGTGGGAGGTTGGAGTATATCATCAAGTCAGAAGATTTGATCATAGACCAACAGAACTAGGTAGAGCCTAAGGAAATGGCTCCTGGAAAGTACCAGGTACCATGCACACATCTCATGGTGAGCTCATCTGACCAAAGAATTAAACCACGAAGCCCAGGGAGAAAACAAGAGTACATGTGTGTGCAGTGAGTAGCCACTGTGGCCTGTCCATGTGGTTAATTTGATGACAGGGGAAATGACTGTATAGGGGTTGGGGAGATGTCTCAATTTGTGAAGTACTTTTTACACAAACTAGAGGACCTTAATCTCTCTAACAGAATTCATGGAGAGAGCCAAACATGGTGGTGCTTGCTTGTAAAGCATAGGGGAGGTAGAAAAAAATGTATTCCTGAAGCTTTCTGTCCAGCCAATCTAAACATTTCTGTGGGCTCTAGGTCCTGGTGAAATGCCTTGTCTCAATAAATAAGGGAGACAGACCTGAGGAATGACACCCAAGTTTGACCATTGATGTCCACACACACACACACGCACACACACACACACACACACACACACACGCACACACGCAGTGGGGGCACTGTGGAATATAGGGCTTAAGTGATAGGAACAGTCTCATGGGTGATTTTCTTCTCATCAATAAACTTAGGACATTTATATTCATCTCTTCCTGTATATAACTGTAAAAGGAAAGTGGTATTTCATAGTGATCAGTCTACAGAGAATGCACAAATCAGAGTGGACAAATTCTTGAGAGCAATGGTAAAACTAGTTTGTGGGAAACTGGCTTAGAAAGCCTTTATTTTGGGGACCTGACTCAGTCAATAAAAGTGAGTAACCATACATACCTGACCACCTGGGTTCAACTCTTGGAAGCCATCTAAAAAGTCAGATGTGTGGAAGCATATCTGAAATCCCAGGACTCCTACAGCATGATGTGGAGACAGAAGAAGCCACCTAGCCTTCAGTCCAACCTACAGCAGCAAAATCAAGGGACCCTGTTCAAGAAGGTGGAAAGCAAGATAATGACCTCCGACCTTTACATATGTGCTGCTGCGGCATTTCACTGTCCTCTGACCTTTACATATGTGCTGCTGCGGCAGTTCACTGTCCTCTGACCTTTACATATGTGCTGCTGCGGCAGTTCACTGTCCTCCGACCTTTACATATGTGCTGCTGCGGCAGTTCACTGTCCTCTGACCTTTACATATGTGCTGCTGCGGCATTTCACTGTCCTCTGACCTTTACATATGTGCTGCTGCGGCAGTTCACTGTCCTCTGATCTTTACATATGTGCTGCTGCGGCAGTTCACTGTCCTCCGACCTTTACATATATGCTGCTGCGGCACTTCACTGTCCTCCGACCTTTACATATGTGCTGCTGCGGCAGTTCACTCTCCCGGTCTCTGTACCTTTTGTCTGTGTATGAGTGTTTCTCTCTTATAAATAAATAGTAAATAAATAAGTAAAACTTGTTGTATTTTTACAAAGATGTTTTAACCAGTTATATACTGACATTTAAAATTATTTAGTCTCTACATATTTTATTTTAAAGTTATTTTACTTTTCATCCAATAGAGTATACATTTGAATATACATATTTAAATTATCTTGAATAATAAAAGAAAATGAATCTACCTGACAGGATCCCTAGTGTGGTACTTGCTGCTCCTTTCTGAAGGATGTCACTTTCTCTATTTGTGGAAGGAATTTTTCTTCATTTCAGGTTCAGACAGTATTTTGTGTATTTTGTTTCTTGTTCAATATATCCCCAATAAAAAAGCTGTACATAGGAAGTACAGTGGCCCAATGGATCATAATGAAAGCCTATCCAGAAAGACATTTCACTATGGAGAGAACTTAACTCAGGTCATGGATAAGCTAAGCACCAACCAGGAGTCGAGAAACAACCAGGATAAAAGACGTCCAAAAATCAGTAACATGGGACTCATGATCACATTTGGGCAAGATGAGAAAGGAGAGCTATGTGGAAACAAGTGGGTTGTGGTCAGGTGGAAGGATCTAGAAGCACTTAAAGCTTTTCTGGTGAGATCTGTAACCAAGAATGGTGTTCAGCTTCTGCCAGAGAACCCATTCGAGGATGAGAGGGTATGGGGACATAACCTGTGTCTATCTTTAACCCTGCCACACAATCACTCTGAGGGCCTTCCTTACATTAACTCAGGCTATGACTTGACTGGGGGATGATACACCTGCGTATCCACTCCTATGTACTGAACACTCTCTTCCAGGACATGTTAGAGTGTAGCGACCATTTTGGAACTTTCAGTTTCTTTAAAAAAAAAAAAAACCCGAAATATAAGAATGTGTTTTCGTTTTAACCCCAGGTATGAGTTATGAGGCTGCTTTGATTGTCCACAGCAGGTGACTCTGATTCCCCTACTGCTTTAGTAGGGGCATGATTTTTCCAGCTGCAGATAGTTTCTGTGATTGTGTGATGTTTGGATTTCTGGTGATTTTTAAAGGGTATATCAGTGCTGTGGCTTAGAGAGGCGGTTGTGGGTTGTTGGTTGTTGGTTGGTTGTTGTTGTTTGCAGTTTATTAAGTAGTTGTACACAAAGAAGAAACAACAAGAAGAAGTTAGATATCCTTATGGCGAAGATCACACTTGTCCCAAGTAACTCAAGGCTCCTAATCATCAGGAAGTAATCTAACGATACTGTCTGCCTCTTTTCTTTTCTCTCCATTTCTTTGCTTTTCTTTTCTTTTTAGTGTAGAATAGAGTTTATTAAGGGCATGGGGAGGGGAGTTAAGAGGCAGAGAAAGTCAGAGAGAGAGAGAGAGAGAGAGAGAGAAAGAGAGAGAGAGAGAGTAGAGAAGTAGAGAAGTAGAGGAGTAGAGAAGTAGAGGAGCCTGCCATGAGCGTGTGGAGAGGGGGCAGGGAATGAGGAGAGGGCAGGAGCAGAGAACCTGAGCAGAGAAAGGAAGAGCAAGAGCAAGAGAGGAGCAAGACAGCAAGAGTGTCTTCCTCTTTTCAACTACTGATTTTATTCAGGGATCTCTTTCCTTTCCTCTCTATCCTTTCTTTCTTTCTTATCTATGGTTAGGGAGGTAAAAGGATAGAAACAAAAGGGACAGAGAAGGAAGGAAGAAAGTAGTAAAGAGCTACAGTAAGGGTAGTTTTTACAATACCATCTTTCAGCAGAACCTCCATAGAGTCTAATAAGACTTGTGTCCAGGGACCCTGCCCTCATTCAACGATGCTGACACTGAACGTTAGTTTGTAATCCACCACTCAGTTACATAGGAAGGATGGTGGTTCACGGTGAACGTTCTGACAGTTCTGATGCCTCAGTGGGCACACACTGAAGTCCAGGGCAGACTGTGCCACTGCTTGAGTTGAAACATTCATGCCAAGGTATCTTGTAATGATGTCACATTCTCCACCATCCATTTCTAGGTATTTAATTAAGAGAACTAAAAATACACTTTCACACAGTCTTGTGTGAATGCTCATTACATGTCTGCATGTAATAACTACAAACTGAAAATAACTAAATTTTCCATTAGTTTGGGAGTAGTCCGTGCCATATCCATACAATGGGAGACTAAGGAATCAAAAAGAACAAACTTTTCAGTCCTCAAAAAAACAACCTGGAGGAGACTCAAACTACTTAGAACCTGCTCAGCAAGAGGGAAATCACACCTGGCATTGGAAATCGAGCCAACGACCCGGGGCTAGAGGGATCTTGGAGGAGAACCTACAACCACCACTTTACTAAAGCGCCATAATCCCTTACTACATCTTAAATATTTACCTTTATGCCCACAGCTAAGTGTAGCTCTCAATCCTCAGCAAAGGAATTTTCCCCTCGTAACAGACAGAGGCCATTACAGAAAACCACAGTCAATCAAAACGCATAGAATAAGTATACACAGGGTGCCAGCCTCAGCTGAGTCATCTACATAACTCCCTCAGCTAAGGTTCGCAGAACATCAAGGAATAAAGGGCAGGTGGGATTTTAAGATCCACAGGACTGGGTTGTCTGCTCTGAGGTTGTGTCTCCTAGAACTGTCTAAGAATCTATAATCAATGAAGTCTGAGGAGCACAGCTGCCTAAACAACATCTGAACTAACACACTTTACCAGAGAAGCGGGAGTCTCACAGGTGTCCCACCCTGGACAAAGAACTATAGGCTACCAAGGGTGCTCAGAGCAAGCAGGAGAGGCAGTCTGCACCCTAGAGCAGTCTCCCAAACCGGTTATCCAATCCCAAATGGTCAGCCTGAAATTATGTACATACAAGTAACATAATGTAAACTGAACAGATTGTGTGAGGGTATGAGTGTATCTGTGGAGGAGTGTGTGTGTGTGTGTGTGTGTGTGTGAGTGTATGTGTGTGTGTGTGTGTGAGTGAGTGTATGTGTGTGTGTATGTGTGTGTGTATGTGTATGTGTGTGTGAGTGTGTGTGTGTGTGTGAGTGAGTGTATGTGTGTGTGTGTGAGTGTGTGTGTGTGTGTGTGTGTGTGTGTGTGTAACATAAAAGGCCAGAGACCAAGGGTTTGTGAGAAAAGATGGAGTACATATGAGGGGTTGGAGGGAGAAAATGGAAAACAGAAAAGGATGTAATTATTTTTTGATTTTTAAAATTAAAACTTATTTTGAAAGATGCCAACTAAAGTTAAAAGGCAGCTTTACTCCATTTACAAAGAAATCTAGAACATACAAACTTAGGAAGCAGATCAGATGCTAAGGATCAGAGAAGAGGGGACCACAGCGGGCATGGGGACATTTAGGGGATAGTGGACATGCATTGTCATGACTCTAGTGACGACTGTGTTTATTGATGAGAATTGGATCAAATTTTACGCCTGCAGTTCATGGCATAGATTTAAGGGGTTGGTGTGAGGGAGCTGAAGGATGGCGCTTGGTCCACACCTAGAAAAATGGGGGACAAAAGGTGGTGACCCTGGGAGCCTTAGTGGGCAGCTGGAAGTAGTCAGTGGAGAGAGGCCTGCTTCTCCTGTAAGCAGGATAGTGCACTGGAAGAGAAGCCAGAATAGATCATCTCACAGGAGCTGTCCCCATAACCCTATACAAAGGGTCAGGGCATCCTGCTAACTGACATTGCCTGAAGCCGGGTACCACTACCATGTACCTAAGTACTCTAGCTTACTTTAAGCTCACATTCTATAGCCTTGACTTCACAAATATGCTTTCACAGACACTTTGATATCTAGGTTTCAATTTAGAGTCAGACATCCCCAAATGCTACCACTGAATGTGCTTGTGGGGAGCCCCAACTTTCTGGCTCTGTCTTTTCTGTAGAAAATACTGTCTTTCCACTGCCCTGACTCCACCTTTCAGTAAGAAGGGTTTTAGGCATACCTATGAATAGCTGAATTGTGTGTGCAATCTCTATCCCTTGCCCATGAATAGCTGCCTTTTGGTGTAAGGGGATTTCAGAAGTATTCTGACATTGGAAGGGGGGCAGTGACATTTGGGTAGCAGTGAGTCCAGGAGTACCAGGGGGTAATCTAACAGAGATAAGGAAGTGACATACGGCCATGTTTGCACCATCTTCTTGCTGTAGATGGAGAACACTTAGGTAAGACTAGGGGCTAAGGACCCTGCTGCCTGTGATTAATAGTGGAGAATACAGCATGGATTTCTAAAAACATAAATGTTCAGGAGAAACAGCATTTCCTATTCTAGGAAACACATCAAAGGAAACTTCTCACATGGAGCATGGAGCAGATCAGATTCTTCCGCCATACCCAGGAAGTGTCAGCACCAGTCATATGCTTTCTCCTGCTATGGTCAGACTCCTCAGGTACAGGCCATCAAGGGACAGAAAGGCCAGAGGGAAGAATGGTAGAACCTCTGTGTCCTCGGCCCTGAGGTTTTATCTTCTGTTAGAAGGATGAAATAAATAGGTATTTTGTTTGTTTTAAAGTGAATCTCTCTCTCTCTCTCTCTCTCTCTCTCTCTCTCTCTCTCTTTCTCTCTCTCTCTCTCTCTGTGTGTGTGTGTTTGGTAGTGGGCTGCACACAATGTGTGCAAGGCAGATGTCGGTATCTGGTGTCTTCATCAATTGGGACTCACCTTAGTTTTTGATAGGGTCCCTTGATGAAGCAGAAGCTCACCAATTTTACAAGATTGTATGAGCTTTATCCTTCAAGGATCATGATTCCTCCACCTCTGGGGCACTGGGTTATAGACCTGTGCCACTACCCTATGATCTTATGTAGGTGGTAAAGATCAAACTCAGAACCTCATGTTTTACCAATGAAACCTTCTCCCCAAAGCCTTTTTTAATATGAAAATAACTACAAAATCTCTGAGGAGGGAGACTATAGAGTGGATTTGCACGGAGTGACTGAAAACAGTGAAATAGTTTCCCACTTTGCATTACCACACACACACATACACACAATACACACATGTATACATACATGCACAGTACACACATACATGTATAAATAAATATATATTATATGTTTACTCACATACACAAATATATTTGTGTGTAAATTATATATGAATTACATGTAATATATAATATATGTCAAGATCTCGTGTCTAACTTATATCTGCTTTATATGGATCAATACATTCTGCATTTTGTTCAAGGTACAGTAGAGTTCTGGTTTCTATGATCTAAAAGAATATAGAGAAACATATTCTGTTTTCCTGAAGCATTTTATAAATTTTCAGATCTAATATCCATTTCCAGACAGTCTTAAGAAAGACCTGACTGATGAAATTTCAAACTGATCCTGATTAAGGAGAAAAAAACTGACTTTAGACATCTGGGTTCTTTCCAGTTTCTGGGTATTATAAATAAGGCTGCTATGAACATAGTGGAGCATGTGTCCTTATTACATGTTGGAGCATCTTCTGGGTACATGCCCAGGAGTAGTATAGCTGGGTCCTCTGGTAGAACTATGTCCAATTTCCGGAGGAACTGCCAAACTGATTTTTAGAGTGGTTGTACTAGCAATGAAATTCTACTAGCAACCTCTGTCACCTGAGTTTTTGATCTTAGCCATTCTGATTGGTGTAAGGTGAAATCTCAGGGTCACTTCGATTTGCATTTCCCTGATGACTAGGATGTTGAACATTTCTTTAGGTACTTCTCAGCCAATTTAGTATTCTTCAGTTGAGAATTCTTTGTTTAGCTCTGTACCTCATTTTTTAATAGGGTTATTTGGTTCTCTGGAGTCTAACTTTTTGAGTTCCTTGTATATATTGGATATTAGCCCTCTATCAGATGTAGGATTGGTAAAGATCTTTTCCCAATCTGTTGGTTGCCATTTTGTCCTATTGACAGTTTCCTTTGCCTTACATAAGCTTGTGATTTTATGAGGTCCCAATTCTTGATCTTAGAGCATGAGCTATTGGTGTTCTCTTCAGGAAATTTTCCCCTGTGCCCATGTGCTTGAGGCTTTTCCCCACTTACTTTTCTATTAGCTTCAGTGTATCTGGTTTTATGTGGAGATCCTTGATCCACTTGGACTTGAGCTTTGTACAAGGAGATAAGAATGGATCAATCTGCATTCTTCTACATGCTAACTGCCAGTTGAGCCAGCATCATCTGTTGAAAATGCTGTCTTTTTTCCACTGGATGGTTTTATCTCCTTTGTCAAAGATCAAGTGACCATAGGTGTGTGCGTTCATTTCTGGGGCTTCAATTCTCTTCCATTGATCCACCTGCCTGTCACTGTACAAATACCATGCCGTTTTTATCACAATTGCTTGGTAGTACAGCTTAAGATCCGGGATGGTGATTCCAACAGAGATTCTTTTATTGTTGAGAATAGTTTTTGCTATACTAGGTTTTTTGTTATTCCAGATGAATTTGCAAATGAATACGGAAAATGTGGTACATCTACACAATGGAGTACTACTCAGCTATTAAAAAACAATGAAGTTATGAAATTCTTAGGGAAATGGATGGATCTGGAGAATATCATCCTGAATGAGGTAACCCAATCACAAAAGAATACACGTGGTATGCACTCTCTGATAAGTGGATATTAGGCCAGAAGCTCGGAATACCCAAAATACAATCCACAAACCACAAGAAACTCAAGAATAAGGAAAACCAAAGTGTGGATACTTTAGTCGTTCTTAAAAGGGGACCAAAATACCCATGAAAGGAGTTGCAGAGACAAACTATGGAGCAGAGACTGAAGGAAGGACACTTCAGAAACTGATCCACCTAGGAATCCTTCCCATATTCAATCATCAAATCCAGACATTATTGTGGATGTCAGCAAGTGCTGGCTGACAGGAGCCTGATATAGCTGTCTCCTGAGAAGCTCTGACAGTACTCCACTACAGAATACAGAAGTAGAGGCTCAAGGCCATCCATTGGACTGAGCACGGGGTCCCCAGTGAAGGAGCTAGAGAAAGGACCCAAGGATCTGAAGAAACCCTTAGGACGAACAACAATATGAACTAACTAGTAACTCAGAGATCCCAGGGACTAAACTACCAACCAAAGAGTACACATGGTGGGACTCATGGCTCCAGCAGTATATGTATAGCAGAGGATGGCCTAATCAGTCATCAGTGGGAGGAGAGGCCCTTGGTCTTGTGAAGGTTCTGTGCTCCAGGGTAGGGGAATGTCAGGGCCAGGAAGTGAGAGAGGGTGGGTTGTTTTTGTGGAGCAGGGGGAGGCGGTAGGGAACAGGGTTTTGTTTTTTATTTCATTTTTTAATTTTTTTTTTTTTGCAGAGGGGAAACTAGGAAAGGAGATATCATATGTCATGTAGATAACGAAAATATCTAATAAAAAAAAACCTGACTTTAGAGTAAGGGATTCCCCCTTTGGAGTAGTAATGTAGACAAAATGCCTTTTCTTTTCTGACAAGAATGTAAGTTTCAAGGGTGACTGGGATTGTGTGAAGAAGGATACCTGAGAGTTACAGGGAGCAGGCACCTTGGACGGTAGACAACTTGTAGGACCCCGGTCAAGTTAGCTCTGTGGATGGAGAAATGGTCAAAGAGAAGAAGGAATGGCCAGGAGGAATGAGCAATCAGATCATCCCAAAGTCACAAAGCTCGGGGTGAGTGTGAAAAGCACTGTACTGCTGACAGAGCTAGATAATATATGAAATGTACAGAGAGAGGACCAGAATTGGGCTTTGTGTGTGTGGCTTTCTGAAAAAAAAAAAAAGTGTTTTCCAGGGAACTAAAGATAGGCTCTTTTTTTCTCAGCTTTGTAACTGGAGAATTAAACCAAATCAAGAGAACCATGGGAATGTATCCTGATTATAAAAGACTCTGATGCAGAGTTCTGCAAACCACAGCTTCAAACATCGCCAGGAAAGGTCATGGTGGGAGAGAGATTCTATACAAACCTGAAGTGTGAACTGAACTCTACCCTGCAGAGTGGAGAGCTCTCAGTACCAGCAACTCTATGCAGAACTGTCTTCATATTCCTCCTCCTAAGAGCACACCGCCCTTCACTCGATGGCCTTTGCTGTCCCAAAACTTAGCTCTTTAAGAAAGATGGAAAGGGACGTGATAGGCGAAGGGAGTCAACATGTCTGAACGCCTTGGGGACATTGATGAAAAGAAAGCAAGAAAGGGCATCAAGGAGCCACCATTTTCCCACTGTGCCAGAATTCTCCTAGAAACCCCTTGATTTAGAAGACCATCCTAAGGTGGAAGCCATCTCTTTCTGTGCCTCTGGATTCTAGGAGCAGGACAGACCAGAGCCACCTCTGTTACCAGGGGAGTATGAAGTTGCCACTCAGTGAGGGAAGGCAGGCAGGGAAAGCAAAGGAGAAAATGGAAGACGTCTGACCTCTGATAAGAAGTTGGAATATGAGGGTTGAAGCGTTAGGAGCTGCAACGAGCCTACATTAGGGAGTTGTTGCATGTGCTCTCATGGTTGTTCTTATTGCCCTTCCATTCAGAGAGGCTCCTGCCGACCTACTTAACTGGAGAGATAATCTCTTGAGGTCAGGCCTGACCTAAAACACTTATTTTTATGTCTCTGCCTTGGTGTTAGAATGCTTCTATTTTAAGATCTGGCTAGTATGCTTGAGCAACCAAAGGCCCAAACAGTAAGTGAGAGGCGGCTCCCGACTATGAAGGAGTCAAAAATTGAGATAAAATAAACTTGTCAATAAACCCGTTTTAAAATAGCTTTCAAAAACAGCATAAATAAACCACAGTTGAAACCTTTTTTCAAGCCAGGTGATTCAAAGCTTTGGAGCAGACTGATAACACACAGTTCCCTCACTTTCTCCTCTCTTTCTCTCCCAGGGAGTTGTGACAAAGGTTATAAACCAGTTCCCTAAACTTTGAAAACTTCAGTGGCCAACTCCAACCAAAGGATGGAGTTGAAGAGCTGATGTGCCAATCCTGAGTTGAGGCTGAACGGGCTGTTCTTGTCTTTCTTTCTTCCACAAACCTGACAGTATCCTAAGAACAAACCTGAGTCACTTAATGGAAGAGGTGGAGACTAAGTGGAGGAAATATATGTTTCTCAGTGAATGTCCTGGATCACATCATGGCTCCCAAGCCCCTTCCATGTTAAAGAACTCAACCAAGAGTGGGACATAGATGTCCGCTGACAGGTCGGTGAATATAGGTGAAGCCATCAGCCACACAGCTGCCCTGGAGAGCGTGTGGGAGGGGTGGAGGAGTGGGGTGGGGGGCAATGTGTCGGGGCTGCTGCCCTGATGAGCAGTGCGGCTGGGCCTATCACAGCTGTTGTGTGCTGTTGTCTCTGGTGGCTGAGCACCCACCTTGGAGAACAGGCAGTTCTCATGCTTTCTGCAGCAGTATTCTTTAAGCAAAACCATGATGATGAACAGGACTAGAACCATTTAAAAAGAGAGAGTTTTAGGCCTAAAGAATAACACGGCAATGACCGCGGACTGAGAAAGCCTAAACCATGCTCACAGCACAGCGATGACACCGTTTAACAAAACGGCCCACATTTACAATTGTTGTAGTCCTTTAAAGTGGTCTAGACAGTCATCAACCAGCTAAGGTACCCCCACTGCATGAGGTTCAGCACCACCCAGAGCCTTGAAATGCTGGGTTGCAGAAGTGCCGCCTATGCCCCTTGTAGAGCCGAGATGAGCAAGTACAGGAAATGGAAAGGAGTGGCATCAGGTAGACCACCATTTTAACTAGGAAATTTTAATTAGGCATTATGGGAAACTCCTAACTGGGGCTAGCCGGAGTGGATGGTGGAACAGAGAACAGGAATGAGTGAGTACAGCTGCTGCAGATGAGAAGAATTTTCCATCCCTCTGAAACTTAGAAGCACCAAAATCAAATTTTCATGTTGGTGTGGCGATGGTGTTTTGCCAAGAAATTAAACTTAGTATAAACAGGCAGGTGTTTCTGGGGTGCTTTCAAATTGCACTGCCTCGAGAGTCCTAGAGGAAGTAGGTACCATATGAATAATCAAGAAATAACTACTCCTTCCTAGAGAAACGGGAAGAAAAATAAAAATAGTGCTGCCTTCCTCGTATTGTTTGCGGTTGCTCCTCCCCACCTCCACGTCCTGTTATTGCCAGAATGCTAAGTGACCTTTTCTGTGTTTAATTACCCAAAAGAAACAAGAAATGAATGTCAGGGAAAGAGAGGGGCTCCTATCCAGAATGGCTTGTCAAAATAACCACCCCCAGGGTCTTTCCTCTTTCTGGAGGATATGCAATATTAGCTTGAAACAAATGGAGATTAAAATGGGAAATAGCATATGTCTAAGACACTAGGGAAGGTAGAATATGCTCAGGGTCAAATACAATCAAGCCACGCCATGTCTCAGAAAGTAAAGGCTGTCTGTTATTCTTTGGAAGAAGGCAGTTCTTGTAGGGTACATTGCCGAGAATTTTAAAACCAAGTTAAAGGGAGATGCTCCTATTCAGAAATTTCTTGTGCTAATATCCACTTCCCAGCAATATAATCATTTCCATTGGCTATTGCACAAATAGAGCCTCTTATATAAACAAGTGCAGAGAGTAAGAAAAATGCTTCGGAGCTCCTGACATGCAGTCTAGTGTCACATGCCATTCTCTCCAACTGGCCATAGAGAAAATAATACTAATCTCCCTGCTGCTCATTACTTTATTAGCATCTGATGCCTTAGGTCCCTAATGAAATCCACTTTACTGCCCTGGATTATTTCCTGACTCAGTGACTTTTTCATTTCACTATTATAGGACTTGATAAGAGCTTTGGGGAGTGACACAAGGGAACCTCCATTTGAATTATAAGGCTTCTCCTTTGCAATTTGGGCACTGAAACAGGACACCTAGACTCCCTTTTCAGTCTTCCAGTCAGTGTCTACATAAACAGAGATGGTGCAGAGTCCTGGAATGGGTGCATACCAGG
This sequence comes from Mastomys coucha, assembly GCF_008632895.1. NCBI lineage: Eukaryota > Metazoa > Chordata > Mammalia > Rodentia > Muridae > Mastomys > Mastomys coucha. The sequence continues at coordinate 110,335,667 of NW_022196897.1, forward strand.
GGCATCATTTAAATCTAGACCAGTGGTTGTTAACCTTTCTGATGCTGTGACCCTATAATTCCTTATGTTGTAGGGACCCCAACCACAAAATTATTTTCACTGCTACATGAAAACTAATTTTGCTACAGTTATGAATTAAAATGTAAATGTATGATAGGCAGGATATCTGATATCCATGTGAAAAGATTGTTCTGACCCCCAAAAAGAGGTCAAGACCCACAGGCTGACAACCAGTGGGCTATGGGAAGTGAGGAATTTGCTGAATCGTGTATGGAGGAAGGAGGGAAGAGGGAAGGACAGGACCAAGTCTCTTTTAAGGACTTATTGATGGTTTGTTTGGGTCTTGTTTAGTATCTACTCAGAGAGTTTTAGGGCTAGGTAGATCTTGTGACTCCTCAACTGATGCCAATCGCAGAAGGGATGTTTTCCACACAGAGGTCTGTCATCTCCCAAGTTTAAGAGAGCACTATTCCGGGGCTGGTGAGATGGCTCAGTGGGGAAGAGCACCGATTGCTCTTTGGAAGGTCATGAGTTCAAATCCCAGCAACCACATGATGGCTGACAACCACCCATAATGAGATCTGATGCCTCGTCTGGTGCGTCTGAAGACAGCTACAGTGTACTTACATATAATAGATAAATAAATCTTTTAAAAAAAGGAGAGAGAGAGAGCACTATTCCAAAAATCTTATCTGAAGTTACCCCAGACTCAGCCTAAAACCCTACAGAGCTACCTGTCTGGTTTGCTTTCTATTGCGGTGGAATGGTCCATGACCGGGAACATCATAGGGAGGAAAGGGTTTATTTGCCTGTTTGTCCGAATAACAGCCCATCACTAAAGGGAGCTAAAGTTCAAGGAGGGCTGGAACCCAAGCAGGAACCTGGGCAGGAACTCCTGTAGAGATCCAAGCAACTTCTTGGTAGGACTGGCCTTAGCTTGTAGATCAGAAAAATGGGTAGTCCAGTCTTCAAGTGGTAGCCTGAAAAAGATCAAATGTGGAGACAGATCACGAAATGTGACTTTAGCATCTCTCCCTCAAAAGGCATCAGTAGCTAAGCTAGCCAGCAATGTGGATTTCAAGGGCTGAAAGTGACATTTTAACTGCGCCACAGAGGAAAATCCCTTTTCTCCAATCTGTCTCTTTTTTATTATTATTTTTTCAGGTGATAACTTGCTTTTGCCTGTAGATGGCATGTCCATCACTGTCATGGGTAACTTGCTTTGGACATGAGATAGGTTGAGAATTGGCTTCATAGTATCTACCTTTACACCGTCAGCTCCCCAACAAATGCCTCCTCTCTCCAGTGTCCACATCCAAAAAAAAAAAAAAAACCCACTTTTCATGTCTCAGCTTGAGAGCCTTGATTTAAGTCCCAATTTGTTTTTACTTCCCTCCCCAGTGCTAATGGAGAAAGGTTCAGACTTGTTTTCATGCGCACAGAGATGTCAGAGAAAATTTTTTAAGAGGCAGATTTTTTTTTTTTGTATCAGTCAGTTAAAGACTAATTACAACTGTGCTTTCCAGCAAACCCATGATTGTAGGCTAATTTTTGGTTATGAAATAGAAACTGAGGTTAATGAGGCTAATTGTGTTTACCAGCATTTTTGAACAAAAGAAAAGAAGCCAACTCAATTTTGAAGAGAATTCTTTGTCAGGAACAAATTGGAGAAAATTGCTACAGTCGTATCAGCATTTCCTAGAACCATTTAGTGCCATGCTTGGGAAACGTACTCAAACACGACACAGCAGTCCAGAAAATCGAGTCCTTAGACAGCGGGGCTCTTCTGATCCAAAGGGTATCATGGCGTGACAATGAAAGCTTCAGTCTTGACAGTAATGTGACACAGAGACATTCAAGTGGTCAGACCTTGCTCTGTCCCCTTGTTGGTGAGAGCAGCTGGAGAATCGGGAAGGGCTGGTGTCTGATATACAGAGATGCTGTAGGTCCTGGTTTGGTGGGGGAGGGGGCCCTAGCATAGAGCCTTGGAGAAGGCTTTCTCAGCCAGCAATGGCTTCTGAGTGCTTAGTTCTACCCAGCCCAGTGATCCCAACAAACAAGAAGATTGGCCAGAACAGCTATCATGAAAGACCTTCAGTCAAGGATCTGGGGTGTCTTGGGTATAAAGAGCTTACCATGCAACAGAACAAATACTGTTTGAACATAAAGGACACAGAATAAATCTAAACAAGATGCCCACCATTCGCAGAAAATGGGCTTGCCTGTTTGATGTCAAGACACTACTCCCCAGACCATGAGACAACTATGTTCTGGAAGAGGTTGATCTGAGACCACGAGTTACTTCGGATTTAAATTTAGACCACCAACATCTCAGCATCTCTAAGGGCTCCACAGAGCATCTCTAGAGACTCTAGGCAGATTTAGAGAGAGCAGTCATATTTGAAATATATTGCAATGACTACAATTATTCTGTGCAAATCATCATGTTTTATTTGTGTGTGATGAAGTATATGTGCCTGTTTGTGTGCTTGTATCTGTGTGTGAACATCCAGAGCCCTGGGGAAAATGCTGGATATCCTCTCTATATATACGTTTATTTTTGGTAGAGGCTCTCTCACTGAACCTGAAGCTGCTGTCTCAGCTGGATTGGTTGGCCAGTGAGCTCTGGGCATCCACCTGCCTCCACCCCTGACACTGGGGCTATAGACGTATGTCGCCATGCTCAGCTTTCACGTGATACTAAGGATTTGACCTCACGTCCTTCTGTTTTCACAACAATCACTCTTACACACTGAGCTGTCTTTTCAGCCTGGAACACCCTATTTTAAGGAAGCCAGGCATCCTTAACCTCCAGATGGCTAGGAGCAATTATAAACCTGTCATATGCGATGACATATATGTGATGTACGTGGATGAACCAAGCTTGTGCTGTCTGCTGCAGACTATAAGAACATGTCAGGGTGGGGCCCATGATGGAGGTGCTTACTCTCTCTCCAACATCAGACTTGCCACAGTTGACAAAGCTGTTCATATGGCTTATGAGTGCTGCACTGTGTATGCATCATTAAATGCCTCAAATAGGACCAAAGTATGGAAAACTACAGAAAATTTAAAGCCATTTATATTAAGCTCAAATGCAGCCATTTTGTGGTGTCTCTTAGCTCCCCAGTGTCACTCTGATTTTTAGGGTCCCCACACATAGGCTTGTAGGTGAGATTTGATACATTTCTCAGAGACATTTCTGCGTAACTGTTTCTAACTCTTTTTCTCCTTGCAGTTGTAGGGTCTTAGATGATGGGATGTTTTCACCCTGTTCATCACAGCATTTAATGATGACCTAAGATCATCATCCTAAATTATCTGTGGAAACACAAACAAATGGAAAGAGATATTTGTATTTTCTTGAAATAAGAACCAGAGCCTCAAAGGCAAGAAAGGTAATGATTTAGATAAAGGAGGATGATGTAGCAAAGGATAGAGGGAATAGATATAAAAGTGGCATACTTGATTGGGTGACAGAGTTTCAAAGGGAAGAAACGGGGTGCTATGCTCATGGATGAGGAAATGTCACAGGTGGATGAGGAAAGTTGAGACAGAATTTAGAGAAACTGGTTAAAGTATAAGAAGCTTACATTTGCCCAGGATCTGTTCACTGGTCTCTTACACCTCTGTGAAATGCATGCAAGTTTCTGGGGTGGCTTATGGGAGCTGAGAAAAGTGGTTATGGTGGTGAGCCTGCAAGGTTGGAAGCCTGCTGCCTAAGCTTTTCGGAGGCCAGAAGAGCATGGCATGTAGGTCAGCAGCAAAGATTTAGAGCTAATCCTGTGTATAAGCACATAGCACTTTATCAAAAGTCAGGCCAAGAAACTATGTGTCATGAGAATCCAGGCTGTGTCTGTATGCACAATACAGTGTGGCCCCTGGACTATGCTAACTTTAGGATCTATGATCCTGGCTTTTAGAATCCTATTAGTAGCTCTCCAGAGTCAATTGAGTTAATCAGTCATTTTTTACTGTGCTAGCTTTGGGATGTCACAGCTGTACAGGGCACAGGTTCTCACTTTGGATTTTCTATTTTCCCCCATGGGATCCACACGCTCAGTTCAGGAGAGAAGCCCACAGCCGGGCTGCTACTGAAACTTACAAAACCCTTTCAAGATTATGGGATAGCTTTTTTCCTGTGGCCACAGGCCTGCCTATGAGCATCTGCCTTCATGCTAAGGGCAACTTTACTACAATAGGGCTTTGAAGTGGTTACTTGAATTTGGACATTCTACCCAGCACTGCCCAGAGCCATCCACAGCAGATCCTGCCCCATGGGGCACACAACACACAGAGCTCAGCTCAGTAACATTGGGTATGTATGAAATAACTAGGTCTTGTTTCTGAATAGGAAACTAGTACAGAGTGGCACCCAATATCACCATGCTTGGACAATCTATGCACTGTTGTTTGCAAAAATCATAACAAAAAGCATTCTTATATTTTATAACAGAGGAGAAAGAGTGGAGGAGAGGGAGGAGGGGCCATAAAGGCCACCACCACCACCAAAATGTGACATAATTGTTTTTCTTATTCTAGAAGACTTTATAGTCTCTCCATCTTCAGTCAGATTTTTGTTTTTAATTCTAAAGGTTGTGGGGAGACAGGAAAATCCCTATGACAAAAATACCCAGCCCTTACTCTTCTCAGAATCTGCCTGTGCATGGTTTCAGAGCCATCTCCCTAGAGCCCAGTTACTTTATCACCTGTTGCCCTGCATCCAGTGGGATTTCTGCCTTATCCACCCAGCCTGCATTACAGCTCCCACCCTCCCTCTGCCAACTGCCAGGAGTGCCCAGCATTCCTGAAAGCCTGGCTCAAAGCCCACCTCCTCTGCAAGCTTTCACTCCCTCCCCAGCATGCCCGCCACATGACACCACACATTGTCCAGTCTGTGAATTACAATCTTACAGTGAGGGTAGTGTTTAAAAAAAAAAAAAAAAAAAAAAAGAATGTGTCCCTGCCTACATGAAATGAATTTTACTCTCTGTGCTATGGCTGACATAATGTGGGTGTTCAGAATTTTTTTTTTTACACATGAACAAATGAAAGAGTGAATTAGTAAGACTAAAAGAGAAAGGGGGCTGTATATTCACCTCAGTGAAATAATTTCTAATAGGTTAGCATCTGGCACCCTACATTTCTCCTGTGATTCACACTACAGAGCTACTGTCCTTGGGATGAGTCTTTGGATGTGTCCTGTCCAGTAGCTGATATGAAGAGCCTATGAAGAGCTAAGAGAACCAAAGGTACCTGTTACCTAGGCTTGAGAAGGACAAGTGTTACTGTAGTAGAGCTGGATCCTGTTGCAGGTGTTTGCTGTTCGCCCTTGTGGGAAGGCAAGGTATGGCAACAGGGTGGGAGGCGGGCCGTGGCGGGCCATGGCTGAAGAGTGTGGACCACGGAGTTGAAAGAGGAAGACTCTCTACAAATAGAAAAAAACACTTGACAAGTTGAACACTTGAAAGTAATCATATCCCAAATGCCAAAAGTGAACTTGTGAATTTCTAGAAATAGCCTGTGTTAGTTACCTTTCTGTCACTAAGATAAAACACCGAGACCAAGGTAGCTCATAGAAGAGACTTAGGGTTGGCATTAGGGTTCTAGAGGGATGATAAGAGTCCGCTATGGTGGGAGGCATGGCAACGAGCTGCATGTATAAGAGTAGGAGCCAGAACCTGAGATCTCACACCCTCTAACACAATCGTGATAAGAAGGAGCTGGATATGGTTTGCAAAGCCAGTGACATACTTCCTCCAGCAAACCACATAGACATACAGCCAATGATAGGAAGAGGAGTCTAATGTTGTGCTTTATAGCAGTGAGCATTTCTAGCCTTTGGGGTTTTTTTTTTTTAGATTTATTTTATTTATTTCATGTGTATGAGTACGTGAGTACACTGTACCTGAACAGATGGCTGTGAGCCATCATGTGTGTGGCTGCTGGGAATTGAACTCAGGACCTTTGCCAGCCCCACTCACTCCCACCCTGTTCACTCCAGCCTGCTCGCTCCAGCCCCCTGCTTACTCCTACCCTGCTGGCTCTGGAGTAATTCACTGTAGCTGTCTTCAGACGCACCAGAAGAGGGTGTCCAATCTCATTACGGGTGGTTGTGAGCCACCATGTGGTTGCTGGGATCCGAACTCAGGACCTTCGGAAGAGCAGTTAGTGCTCTTACCCGCTGAGCCCTCTCCCCAGCCCAGCAGTGAGCATTTCTTACACTCTTTGCTAAAGTACTAAAATTACAGTTGTCTGGTGGTTTATATGCGAAATGTCCTCAGAGTCTCGGGCACTTGAACACTTGGTCTCCGAGTGATGGTTTTGTCTGGTAGTATTCTATGTGTTCTTCAACTTTAAAAAAAGTGCTAATATTTTATTCCCTTTACTTTCTGGCTGACAAGAGGGCAGCAAACAGGCCTGGCCTTCACCAAGGCTATGGCCAACAGCAAACAAAAGCCGAGTGCATCCTACATGAACCTAACAAGTTAGGAGTTGATACCATTGGTAAGCCACCATTTGCTGGGCTTGCAGAATTTTATAAGACAGAAAACTTTTCTTTATCTGGAAATAGTAGTGATTTCTTCATGTTGTTAGCATTTCATTGACAAAATTAAACAAGAAAGAGCTACTGTCACTCACGTGTGTTGTGTAGTCAATTGTCATTATAGATGAACATAACATGCTGTGGAGGGTAAAACTCGTTCTCAGGTAACAATGGGTTAAAGAGAGTCCCGCCCCCCCTTATTTTCATTCTCTCTGCAGGCATGTGTGGCTAGAGTGAAAAGTGTATTTGCTAGGACAATAAAATATCAGCTAAAGCATTTTCTAATGCCAGATGAGAGTCCAAAAGAAAATACTGGTTGTTGGAAGAATGTTGCAAGATTAATTAATAGAATCTCCTGGTTCAAAGCCACTTGAAAGATCATCTGATAGTAGCTTTCAGTGAATTACTGAATCCTGGCCCAAGTGGGCATCAGCCTCTGCCTGGCTCTTTTCATATAAAAAAAAAAAA
>NW_022196897.1:110342691-110354085 GCF_008632895.1 Mastomys coucha
AAAAAAAAAAAAGATCTGCAGAACAGGGCACTTTATTGTTTAAAGTCCTCAAAGCAATCTGCCCCTTGAAATTCCATTCTAGTTCTGTATTCGTGAGGGATACAAATGCTTCCTCTCTTGCACATCAACCCCTACATACCAGGTATGAGAGTGTTCAGGGATGTGCCATCTAAGGAATCACATCCTACCTGACATTCTGGTACCCTAGAATAAGAAAGCTAAGTCAAGTTTGTGGTCAGCAGAGATAAGCTTCGAAAACCAACCGAGGAGCGGATGCTTGAGTGTCCGAAAAACGCATATGGGGAGACACTTAACCTTCCACTGGGTGTTTAGAGATGTGCTCTCTAGACAACAGTTAGATTTGGATGATATCGTGAAGATGGGGACCGAAGGAAAAGATTATAAGGTGAAGCAAGAGGACAAATGCTCTCCCCCCACCTCCTATCCCTTTCTTCTTCTTCTTGCCCTCTCTCCCTTCCTCGTCTTCTCTGCTCTCTGAAAACAAAGCTAAATGGTAGCTATCATCATGCTAGGAAAAACTTAGCCATAGCGCCACTGTGGTATGGAAAGTTAGGTATCTGTCGTTTAGGCCCCTCAGTCCGTGGCATCTTATTATAAACGCCCAACCATATAATGTAAAATATCTGAACGACTCTCCAATAATTGTAGTCACTAACCAGCCTTAGTGATTATAAGGAAATTCAAATGTAAGTGGCCTGAACTTAGGGTTGCTGCCTGTACGACACAGTAACTGGTGAAGATTCCTTTGAACAATAAGGTAAAGTGTCTCATAACTTTCTGCATTGGTTACATATTAAAATAGTAATATTTCTGACATGTTGGATAAATAAAATACACTATCAAAGTTAATTTCATCAGTTTCTCTTATGCTTTATAATGTAGCTAATAGACAATCTAAACTCATGGGCTGGAGAGATGGCTCGGGAGTTAGGATCACTTGCTGCTCATGTATACATTTGAGTTTGGTTTGCCCTGTCCCCGACCCCCATGCTTCCCAACCCCTATTTACTCAAAACTCTCTGTAACTCTAGCTTCAGGGTTTCTGGTGCCCTCTTCTGGTCTCTGTGGGTACATGCACTTATGTGCACCCAAACACACACACACACACACACTACACATGCATACAGGTAAATAAAAATAAATTTAAAAAGAAAAAATAAAATCATGATGTGGCTTACAAATTTTCCTGGCATAGTGCTCAGGCAAGGAGCCATGTGCAGCTCTGACACATTGAGAGTCATCTTGCTTCTGTGCTTGCTTACCATTCCTGCTTTTCTTTCACCCCGTTATCTCATATTCTTTCTCTTCTATGTGATTGCAGCACGGTGTGGCCTGTCCTCACTAGTGACCAACAAACTTTAATTTTTGTGTGTGTCATATTTTAAGTTACCACCCAGAACCCCGTTTTCACAGACTTTAATAAATGGGCCTCCACTATCTGTACCCCATTCACAGAAATAGTGCACAGCTGCCTATACTTGCTTTGTTTTCTTATTCACTATAGTCAATGACTGACAGAAGCAGCAGTAGGTGGGAAAATTTCATTTTGACTTCTGGTTTCCATGGCTCTCAGTCCATAATTGTGAGGAAAGTACAGCAGCAGGAAAGATTCATTGCAAGAGCATAGGATTTTGTGGTGATGATTGTTGTCATGGTGGAGACCAGGAAGATGAGAGAATACACCAAATAAAAGCAAGTATAACCTTCACAGACCCTCCTCTAATGAGCTGCTACTGCTGGCCAGGCCCACCTTCACTAGGCTCCCATGCCTTCAAACTGGCACCGTGACTGGTTTGAGGACTGAGTGTCTAAACCATGAGTCTACAGGGATATTTCTAATTTGAACCATAACACTTCTGCATATGAGGTGCTGTGCTTAATACTGAGAATAGAAAATTGAGTGAGATGCAGTCCCTGCCAGCACACATACTTACACACACACACACACACACACACACACACACACACACGCGAGCGCGCACGCGCACACAAATACTCACAAACATAGACCATAACACAGTGGATCAAGTGCTGATGAATTCCATGGTGCCAGTCGTATTCGCAGGGTCTCTAGTTCACATTTCAACCACAGACAAAAATGTTAAGGAAGTGGTGATGAAGGGGTGGTTTGAAGGGAGGAAGTAGAGGCATCTTCCAACAAAAGACTGGGGAAAGAGAGCTCTTCAAGTGTATGAAAGTCTCAAGTTGAAAAAGAACTCAGCCATGTTCATCCAAGTGAGAGACATCCACAGAGATTTAAGGAAAACAGGCCATGATGGGTCTTGGAGACACGGGCATGGACCACAACCACAACAGACTTCTGTAAACCATATCATGACATTTAGGCTTCAAGGATACTGACAGTCCACTGAAGTAGGTGGCTCATCACATCTGTTTTTAAAGGTTGGTAGACTTTAAAACCCCCACTGTGGCTACGTGCACAGTGGGGTGCAAATGTTCAATAAAGGAAGTGAGAACCTCTTGAGGCTTCGTCATTCACACAGAGAGTGCAGAGGCAGAGACTCTATGAATATATGTACAGAGTGGGTGGAGCTAGCACTTACAGACCCTGGGCTAAACAGGAAGCACAGTGGAGAGTACTCAAGTAAACAACGACCAAGTACTGTTCAGGGGCTCAGGCTTCAGCATGGCAGAAAACGAAGCATTCTTTTTGTGTAGGAGACTGATGGAATGGTGGAGATCAAGAATTGACTTAGAAACTCTGTTCTTAGCAAGAGATAGAGAATGTGATGTAAAAGGATCAGGATGGAGTTGAGGTCAAGGATTGGTGAGAAGCTGCTGACGTTAGCCATGGTCCTTCTCACTGGGGAAAAGAAGCAAACCTCTAATCATCTTCTATATTACCATTAGGAAAGAAGAAAGCTTGTCCAGCAAAGGTTTGAAGTGGGGTCTCAGAAAGCATTGAGAGTCCACATGACCTTAGACCAAGAGTGAATGGTTTTCAGGTAGGTTTTCAATAGTCCCCTATTCTACCAGACATTGCCATCTCTTCTACTTCCTAGCCATGGGCATCACCCACATATTTCAGGTAATTTCTGCTGTTGGGTTTCCTGCACAGTGAGTGAAATTTTGTTCTCAATAGAACTTCGTGTGTTTGCCTAAGTGAAGCTGACTTAACTTTGAGGCTACCTGGGGCCAACCCAGAACACCTCTTTTTCCATCTAATGCATCTAATGCTTCCTCTCAAATCTTTGCAAGGACGAGGAAGACTTGTGAGCCGAAGATTACAAAGTACATATTGTGTCAAAGTTGAACACTAGAAAGTACAGCTGAGTCTCTTAGGAAGCTAGTGTAAACTGGCTTATTTTGTGAGTCCTAGTAGAGGACATTCCCAGCCCAGCAACCTGGAGCCCTTCCTAACTCTCATGCTGTTGAATGTAAAGGAGATCTGAGGAAACACCACCAAGCCCCAAGGAAATCCAATGCATCTATGCCTGCTGTACCTTTCTTAGTGACAACAAATGTCCTATAGGGTAAAAGAAACCACATGAGTAGCCAACCAGAGGGCAGGCCAAAGAAGACTGCAGATACCTTAGGTCCCTGGGAGGAAGGTCCCCTTTGGTTCCCATTGCATTGACTGTCACGGCTGAAGCTTCTATTCTGGCACTGTCCTGGCATAGCACCTTGGTTTCTTTCTACTTTTATACTTCCTTGAATCTGTCCATAGATGTGGATCTTGGGGGCAGGTTTTCAACAGTCCTTCATTCTAGCAGATTTTGCCCACCTACCCCACCTCCTAGTCATGGATATCCTCTAAAGATTTTAGATGAGTTGTGCCTTTTTAATTTCCTTCACAGTGTTAAAAAGCTTCAGGTTACCTACGCTATCTGTGCACACCCACACGTCTTAAATAAATATGTAATTTTCCAAAAATGAAGATGTAAAATTGCCTACAAGCAGTTACAAAACATGTCAGGCACACAATGGAGATTAGTCAAGTCTGAAATAGTGAAGAGGAACAGTGTCATTAGGCAGACAAACTGACCCAAATTCAGTAAGTTGTTCCCCATTGTTAAGGCTTCGTCATGGTCGTATTGGTTCCATCTTGTCAAGGTTGATTCATCTTTATGCAACGCATTGTTCTACAGAGAAGAATTAATTGTGGGACTCAATAACTTTCATCAAAGTAAGGTGCTTGGCTGAAAAATATAGTTTTCTACTTAGGTCTTTGCTGATATATTTTAAAATTGAAATCCAGGCAGCAATACCACCAAAAAAATGCAAAATAAAGCAGCAAAAGACAACACTATACAAATTTAGACCTGACAAAAGAGATTAGAAAACAAAATGTAGTGTTTTTTTTTTATACTGGGTTCATATATTTTTCACATATAAATGTTTGAAAATATTCTGTTTTGGGAGTAATTTTCAGTGCAAAATAAGATAAATCATTGTTCTTTAACCATGAACATAACAAAACCATAGATAAAATATAAATTCTTTTAAAAATAATTCTCTAATCTGTTTCAAATGAAAATAAATTGAGTTTTTCTTTTCTCTATGAAACAAAGGAAAGAGAATATTATTTTGGCTATTTTCCATGAAAACATGCACTGTCTTTGTCTTTATGGAGTTATTCAGTTCTTTGTTGATATCTACAGGCACCGAGGCTTCTGTCCAGGCCAAGATCAACAAACACACAAGTCCATTCTATAAGTGCACAGTATTATAGTAAAATAGACTTGCATACTCTTATGTGCCCTTAAAAATTGTACTTAGGACATAATTACAAGGCAAATATTATATAAATAAACGTTTTACTGTATTATTTGGGGCTATTGACCAAAAAGGTACATATATGCACACCACACACATTTTTTTTCCTCCAAAGATTTTCCATCCAGGGTTGGTTGAATCTGTGGATGCAGAAACTGTGGATAGAGGGTGGGCAGATGTTCACACACACACACACACACACACACACACACACACACACACACACACAACATACCCCAATGGCTCCGCACATGCTGAAAAACAGGGCTTCCTTTCTTTCTCCTCTTCATCCACACTGCCCACAGCTATCCATTCACTTTTCTGGATTATTCTTGTACCTCTAGAAATAAGTTTATAAGAGCATGTCTTGCTGAATTCAAAAGCTTTTCTATTAGCTTCCAGATATAAAACATGAACATGTGACTTTCTTCACTGTCTGTCTTAGTGTTTTACTGCTGTGAACAGACACCATGATCAAGGCAACTCTTATGAGGACAGCATTTAATTGGGGCTGGCTTATAGGTTCAGAGGTTCAGTCTATTGTCATCAAGGCAGGAGCATGGCAGCATTCAGGCAGGCATAGTGCAGGCAGAGCTGAGAGTTCTACATCTTCATCTGAAGGTTGCTAGTGGAAGACTGACTTCCAGGCAGCTAGGGTGAGGGTCTTAAGCCCACACCCACAGTGACACACTTACTCCAACAAGGCCACACCTCCTAATAGTGCCACTCCCTGGGCCAAGCATACACAAACCATCACATTGTTCCCTTCTCATCTTCCAGCAGTGACAGTTCAAGTCAAACACCTTTTGACCAGTTGTCTTTGTCACTATAAATGCTTTTCCATTTCTTGACCCACTGATGTTGATGACCTTCTTGTAATGTGAAGAGGGCTTGTTCTCCACCCGTACAACTGAGGCTCTCATCCCTGCACACTGCAGTCAGTGTTGAGGGAACTTACATTCTACCCTGCAGTCACAAGTAATGAACTTTTATACAAATAGGAAACACTGGAAATAGTGACAGAAAATATATTCGTCTTATTACAGTTATGTAAATGTTTTTTATCGTTATCTGGGAGAGGGTGCTGAGGTTACATCCCTTGCTTTGCAAAGTTTGCTTGTGATCCTCAGTCAGTGGTAGGACCATATATCTATTACACAGCTGAAAGCTTGTGTCCACAGTACTTTTACTACTATAGCATAGATCCAATTCTGTTTTGCTTCATAGTTAGACTACTATATTCCTTCTCTTATCTGTTTTTCTAATTTGTCTACATTAGGTTGTATTTTTTTTTTCTTTTAACACATCACAAAGTATGCTTAAGATACCTTGTGAAGACATTGTATCTATTGTTCTGGTCAGAGTCTAAACTCTCTTTTGATGTATGGGGACTTCCCATAGGATTAGCCTTTCTGAGCAAAAGCTCAGCTTCCCCCACTGAAAACTCAAAATGTCTCCAGGCTGCTTTCTTCATCTCCCTTGCATCTACACCATGACATACAGTCTTGAGTCTACACCACAAGCGGTTTATCCAGAATTCAGCCATCGACTCTTGCTCTTCGGGAACTGAGTTTGGGAAATAATGACATACAGAAGTAAGAACTATAAAGAGTTCTTACTTACTAGGTGATGGTGGTGGCAACAGCTAGTGTAAAGAGAGCCCATGGGCTACCATGGGAATGTTGCAAGTGTGTGCCAGCAGCTGTGGGGAACAAGCTGCCAGGGCAGCCTTCCAGAAAGTCATGGCAGAAGTCTATCAGTGGAAGCTATCGGCTTTTTGCAAATACCCGGGTGTTTCATAGCCTAGCAAGTCACCAGTAAAAACATGCGTGTTTCCAAAGTATTTATACTTTAAAAAATTTCTCACCCCCTCCCTGAATAGACAAACATAAACTTTATTCTTCGTCAGAACTTGGACGTGTCTTGCTTCACTTGTTTCCAGGCATCTAGTGCTACTTTTTGAGAAGGCTGGGGTCCGTTTGTTCATTGTTCTTCTCGGTTATTTAAAACATCATTTCTTCAGGGCCGAGAGGTCAGTGCTAGAGCATTTCCCTAACAGCACAAGGTTCAGTCCCCAGTACTTAGAAATCTAAAAAGTTTGGAGGCTGCTCCGCTAACTCAGGAGACTGTGCCCAGAGGAGGAGTCTCTCTGTTCTCTGGAGTCAGTCCTTCCAATGCTCTGTCCATTGGAAGACGCCAGGATTAGGGTCCTAGGGCATGTTCTTTTCTTCTTATCCCCTGTCCCCCACAATTCTCTCCATTCGGAAGAGCTTATCGATTTGATGGCCACTTCCAAGATGTTTCCGTTCTCTGCATATATTATCTTTTCTTGCATTTTTCTATCTTCTTTTTAAATTTTCTTTTCTGAGAAATAGTTCAGATTTCCATCTTTCTATTGATTGTTTAATTTTTTTTCTTATTTGGTTTTAGCTTCCAAAACAGCATCTTACTATGGTAGGCCAAGCTGGCCTTGAACTGGCATTAACCCCATTTCTTCTGTTTCTTGATGCTGATGACCATAGTTGTGTCACCACATCTGGTTATTGTGCTTTAGTCAAAAGAAACCTTGTGTTTGTCCTTCTTTTCTCAACGCCTCTCCGTATAGCATTTAAATGCTCTCTTCCAAATGTATTTTCCTAATCTTCCTGAGCTTATCATTTAGGAATGATTGAAACATTTCTCTTTTACTCACTGTTCTCTGAGGCCTTTTGTTGTATGATTTGGTCTCTGGTAATTCTTTTAGGTTTCTGCTTCTCCGTTTTTATGACTATTAACACAACCAACTGAATAACGAGAGTTGAGCTCCCTTGATATTGCGAAAGTAAAACTTCAGCTTGCCAGAACACAGCACAATTCAAGTCGTCCAGGTCTCCTATCCTGCTGGTCACTGGGAGCATGTAAACTTACAGTTCGTGTTTCGTCAAGGCAAGGTGCTTTCTGGAATCCATATATTTTTTCACTGCTGAAAATGGGATCCAGTCAACTGTGAAGCCAGAACTCAGGTACAGATGCCCAAATCGGCTCTACCTGGACTTCAGCACTATGGGTGTCCGGCTCACACCGAGGGCTGAGAACGGGTTTCCCTTACTGCTGACAGGTGCTCCTGCTCCAGTCTCTAATCTGAATTAGTCACCCACCAGCTACCAGAGGTAAAGAGAGAGTTTAAATATCATCTAGGTTATAGACTGATTTGCCAATTGGGTAAGAATATCTTCATTTTTACTCTCAAAAATAATTTCACCGTAATTATGGAGAGTGTGAACCACCCATAGACACTATGTCACCGAATTGAGAAAGCCTTTTCTGGATTTTGTGAGGTCCGAGCTTTATAAAGGTAAAGACAGTGCAGCAGGCAATGTCTGAACACCATCTTAACATTGGTCCTGCCACCGGCATTCTTCTGAGAAAAATGAAACCTGCTAGCAATTCTTTAACAGAACCCAGACCTAAACTCAAAGCCAACTTTCTTTCTCCCCTCCCCTTCTCCTTCCTTTTTTTCTTTAGTACTTGGAATAAAGCCCAAGGCAGCACATACAAAACAAGTACTCAACCAGTGAGATGTATCATTGCATCACAAAACAAACATTAATAAGGGAGGAATTGAAAATTCTAAATAAAAGAGAAAGAGAGAGAGAGAGAGAGAGAGAGAGAAAGAGGAAAGCAAGAGTTGAAAATTCCTCCACCTTCCTTGACAGTGAAATCTAAGCTGTGTAAATGATATTTCCAGTTGGTTCCTAGCTTAATCTAAAGCTTCTTCTACTCTGAGAAGAGACAACTTTACCCACTTGGAGCACATAAAGACCTCTTTGGAGTAGGCAGAACGCTGTTTTGGGTTGGTGGAAAAGAACATACAAGCAGGGAACCACGTTCAGAGTATAGCCATCCATTTTGTCTGTGTTCAAGTTGGGGACATGAGTTCTTATTGTCAACAAAAAAAAAAAAAATGGAATATCACAGCAGAGAACACATGTCACTCAAGAGTCCCTGTAAAGACTTGATTTTTCTTCTTTAAGCTTAAATACAGATATTTCAAAATGCAAGTTGCCAAACAGGGACTTGACAGCATTCAGGTGCTCGCTCGTTCTTCTTCCTGGATGGACTCATATCTAAGTGCATCCCATCACAATCCTAAATAGCACTCCTTAGGATGAGGGCAAATGCATGATCCTTGGAAACAACTCATTTAGAAACACACTTTAAATCACTAATAAAAAGACTTTGCCTAGCAAAGGCTGGCTTTTCCAGCACCCGCCTTACATATGAGAGTTAGCTGTGGAATCTGTGTTCTAGAAGGATCCTCAGATCATTGATGGATGGGAGAGACAGAAGACTTCGGTGGGGTTATCTGGCTATATCCTATTGCCATGCTTGGAATTTGCTTGTGCCAGTACCTTGTGCCAGGAGCTGTTGACCTTTTACAAATGAGGCAATCGCCTCAACGGTTAGTGCTAATAGAAAGGACTGTAGTTGGTGTGCCTCAAATTGCAAAGCTCCAGAGCTATCTCAAGCTTCCTCAACTCAGACAGGCATTTGTTTGTTGTTTTCTCTCTTTCTTAGAAAGACTAGTAAACCTACCTAGAGCTTTTACATCACCAACTATAGTTTTACACTAGAATGAATATAGCAGCTACCTCTCATTGAGGGCAGGGATTGGGTTCTTGTCCATTAATGACATCTACATTGTTTAGCTCAGCTCACAAAGTTTATAAAACCCTTGATATCTCTTCCACCCTGCCCCTAATAACCAATGTTACAATAAGTGGTTATTACCCTACTTTATTTCCTGTTGCTTTGACAAAAGCAATGACCAAGATCAACTTGAGGAGGCAAGGATCTATCGTATAGCTTACAGTCCATCATGAAGGGAAGCTGGGGCAGGAACTCAAATGCTCCTCATACATGCAAAAATGGATTGAGCCTCCATTATGCTGCCAGTGAGCATGAGGTAATGGTGTTTATGCAGGTTGTGGGCCTGTCACCTTTTGCTGCTGCCTTCGCACTCACTCAAATATCAGTTAGAATGACTAAGGATATGAACCAGAATAGTCTAGATTAGTCTAAGGCTGAAATATGAAGTATGAATGTCATAACTTGAAGGTAGCTTCTTATGTGTGCAATACTGTATAGAATCCTCCATCTCCAGGTATCTCAGTTAGGGTTTTACTGTTTGGACAGACACCATGACCAAACCAACTCTTATAAAGGACAACATTTAATGGGGCTGGCTTACAGCTTCAGAGAGGTTCAGCCCATTATCATCATAGCAGGAAGCATGGCAGCATCCAGGCAGTCATGATGCTGGAGAGAATGAGAGTTCTGCATCTTCATCCAAAAGAAACCAGGAGCAGACTGTCCTCAGGCAGCTAGGAGGAGGGTCTCAAAGCCCACCTCCACAGTGACATTCTTCCTCCAACAAGACCACACCTACTCCAATAAGGCCACACCTTCTAATAGTGCTACTCTTTGACAAGCATTTTCAAACCACCACACTAGGCAACAGGGGAACATAACCCCAGGCATCCTCTACTACCTGACCCTACATGGAACTAATACTCTTTAGACATGAGGTCAGCAGCTCAGAGGTTGAGATCATTGAAATGGCAAGGGAGAGACACTGGAATCAGTTTCTCATAGAGGCTGCATGGCTGGGAAGGTCAGTGGTGAGCCGTAAAGGGAGTAAGTCCAGAGATGCAAAACACATCGTCTCTTCACCAGATATGGATGCAGATGTCTTCCTGGAAGGGCAGCTTTCACATACCTGCCATTCAGCAACATATACCAGGAAGCCATTTGCTTCTAGGAAAGTGATTCATTAGCTCCTCACTCACACCAGACTATGATGATTTCATCTTGGTCTGCTTCAACCCAAACACACTTCATTGAACAGTGCTTTTTTTCCTGAAGATTTCCTATTCTTATCTTTTATGT
Organism: Mastomys coucha; assembly: GCF_008632895.1. NCBI lineage: Eukaryota > Metazoa > Chordata > Mammalia > Rodentia > Muridae > Mastomys > Mastomys coucha. The sequence goes on from NW_022196897.1 coordinate 110,353,378, forward strand.
CCCTTGCATATGGCAAGGAACAATAAGATAATATATGAGCAATGCTTAAAGCTCCTTTGGAAGGCAGACCCCTCTAAGTGCATGATATTAATAACAGCAATATTTCTGTTGCCATCAAGACAGGCCGGGTCCATCTTTCACATGTCCTTTTAAGTCATTTTCCCTGAGGCTGCCTTTTCTGGTAAAATGGTTCTGAATGAGCCATACAAATCTCTGGTTTAAAAATACTCGTTGGGGAAAGTGCTAGTCAGACTCACCTACCTGGAAGGGGACTATTCTTATATTTGTCTCCTAAAATGATGATGGCTATAGTAGGTAAGGAGTGGGAAAGCCATTGGCCCATGGAACAGAGATGTTAGAGAGGCAGCTGATACAGACTGTAGAAATCCATAGACGGCCAGCTCCCTGTGGTCAGAATTCCAGGCCCATTCCCTGAAATGCAGTGATCTAGTGACCCAAGCCTTTCCTGAGAGCTGTGACACACTGTATCTAGATAACTGAAAGCTTCACTACATTCAAAATTAACATGACATTGTTATTTCCCATGGAGGGGAACGACTATGATAGCAATGAGAGTGTTTGCCACTTATAAACCCCTTGCTAAATTGTTTAATCCTCTCAGGACACGGCGTGGTGAATACCATCTTCAATACTCTGAGAGTGTGCCTTGCCCAGTGTTACACAGCAACCATTTGAAATTGGAGTTAC
>NW_022196897.1:110354095-110389219 GCF_008632895.1 Mastomys coucha
CCTTTGCTGACACCACTCTCATCCAGTCATTGGTACTTGTCACAGTAAATTTTGTATGTCAACTTGACTGTGCCACGGGATGTCCAGATATCTGGTTAAATATTATGTGGGGTATGTCTGAGGTTCTTACGGTCAGCATTGACATTGGAATTGATGGAGTGAGTAATTCAGATGTTCCTCCCTGAATGGATAGCCATCATGCAATTCATGAATGGGACAAAAGGCAAAGGCAGGTTGCCTTTGCTCAGCCTGACTTCCTTAGTTGGGACATACTTATTCTACTATTGATGTTCTACATTCGCAGAGCTTTAGAACTAGACTGGAAACTACACCACAAGCTCTCTAGCCTCGAACCTACACCACATGTTAAGCCCCCAACATGGCAGAAGAGATTATATGACTTCTTAGCCTCTATAAACCTATGAAGCAAAACTACATACTAAACTTAGTCATGCAGGCATAAATACTGCCCCCTCTTAAACAAACAGAAAGGAGAGAGAGAGAGAGAGAGAGAGAGAGAGAGAGAGAGAGAGAGAGAGAGAGAGACGCTAGATGCTATTGGTTCTATAAATTTGGTGTCTTTAGGTCTGGGCCTACAGCCACTAATAAATAAAAGTATGTAATTTGGAGAATTAGGCACCTGCTCCAGGGATAATGTGCGGTGTCTCTGAGCACAGAAGTGAGATCTAAGCTTCCTGGTTTGCCACCAAGAAAACCATCTGAAGAATTATGTGCACTTGGACTGTGTTCGTGCTTCACTGCCCACTTTCCTTCATGAATAGAATTAAAGAAATGGATGGAGCCAAGTTTTTGATCACCCTGGGCAGTAGAAAGCACAAAGCTTTGATATATACTAACTTTGTTTACTACCTTCGAATCTACCAGCTACTTGCCCTGTGTGACCATGAGGAAATTCCAGTCTCTCTAGGCTTTAGTTGCTCACAGACTAGAGATAATACTGTCCATTGCAGAGTGGTTAAAGCATTGAATTGGCTGCTACATATTAGAGGCCTAATAAAGGATTTGACAGCTCTTCCACCCTAGATTATAAATTATCTGAGTCTTGTAAAATCTAAGAATGTTCAAAACACCAAGGACTTAAAAATAAAACCTACTGAGATGGGCAAGGTGCCGGAGTGACCGCTCTACCCTCTGTGAAATCCCTAATATTCCTTTTTGAGGTGGCCACACTTGAGCAAATGCCTCTGCACAGAGAGATTGCTAATAAAACGAGAACAAAGGAAATCATGAGGAAACCATCCATTCAACAAGTAAATAAAGCCATTGCAAAGCCACCCACTGCCCTGACCACAACAGCCTGGCAGGTCACAAGGCAGGCATCCAAAGGCCACTGGAGAGAAGCCTTATTACTAGACAGTGCCCAAGGAGATCCCAGCCATTCAGAGGCTGCAGCCAGGGGGGGCTCAGATTATCCACCATTCCCTAACAAGCCCTCATATCCTCAGGGGATTGACACAGCACGAGGCATAATTAAGAGGCTTCTAATTCACCCACTGCTGGGCCTTGTTCTAAGGAAACCAAGAGTGAACTTGGTATTATTTAGTCTTAATGAAGGCAAACAAGGCTAGGTGTTAAAAAGCCTGTGACTTTCTTGTGTGGAGGCCTGGTATTTGGCCACAGTACTCACCAGACACACACTCTGTTGCTTCCCTCGAAGAAGAATGTCATTGTGAAGCAGACCAACTATGACAATGTAAATGTGTGCCCCAGGGCTAATGGAGCATGGTGCCAAAAACTGTATTGATCCTGGTAGATACAGACAGCCAGGTCCTCAGCGGCAGGCCTGGGAATAGGAGGCTCTGCTGCCCAAACACAAGCAAAATAAGTCTTTTCGTCTAGTGTATTCTGTCAAGTGCCTTTTTTATTTATTCTGCCCTTTGTCACATTCAATCAGAACCCTGAATATGTTCTTGGTCTACTTTCTTTTTCTTCCTAAAGCATCTACGAGCTTCATTTTAAAATACAAAACAGATAAGCAAGGAAAATTAATTATTTTCTGGTTGAACTATGAACCACCAGATTCAAACCAATTTGGCCATTCTGAGACAAATAGAAAGTGTAAATGTATCGGCCTGTAGAAGTTCTATAGATAACAGCTGTGGACTGACCTCTCGGTGCAGGGTAGAGGCATATATGGATGCCAGTCCTCGCCAGTGAAATATGAGAGGAAGCCACAGGGAGTCTTTAGGGAAAAGTTAATCTGGGTATGATGTTACAAACCTGTAATCCCAGTATTTCAGAGGCTGAGGCAGCAGGATTGTGAGTTTGAGGCTGCCCTTGAACACACTTGATACATAACAAAACTTTGTGTTGACCAAAGGGAAGGGAGTCTAAAAAGGAGTATACTAGGGCAGGAGCTATTCTATTTGGTAATATTCTGTGCTATGAAATATAATTTCCACTTACTCATAAACCCATTGAGTTGGGAGTTTTTTACTTGTAGTTGAAAACATTTAAACTGACAGATGATAACTATTCAAATCATTTTGTAGTTTTCTCTATGAAAAATGCTGTCAACATCAATTTAACACCATCATGGGGAGATTTGTGCAGCAGGTGCACGCTCCTCCCCAGCTTCCTTCCCTCTTTCTCAGGGAGGTGAGTTGGGCCTCTCTAACTTGAGTATGCAGAAGAATCATCTGGGGTCCTGTATGAAAAAGGATTCTGATTGAGTGGATAGGAGGCATTCCTGAGCCCCTGAGGTTCTCAGTGTTGGCACTGACACTCTTGCTCCTTCAGCCACTCTTTCTTTGACTGCTAGACTCTGTACATACTTCCATGAAGGAACCAGCCACAGTCCATTCCTGGACTACATGCTCATTCAGAAACTGAACCTCATCTATAATAAGCTAATAAAGTGATACATACTTGTTGAAGCCACTGAAGAAGACCTTCACCCTCCAAGAGAGCTCCTGGGAAAGTTTCCTTGGATGATAATTTCCAAAACATGAAGGTTGGGATCATGATAACCATTTCTGTTCAAATGAAGAGACACACACATGAGGACAAAACCCCGAGGAGCAAGGGCTGCAGAAGCAGGAAGAAATGACGCCTCCCGGCTGATCTCTAACTTAAAGCAGAGATTCTCTTCCATCCTTCAAAGACAAGAGCATATTTGCAAATTTTCCTCTTGGTAGAAACATTTTGGGTAACTTTCTTGTCAACTACATTAAATTATGCAGTGCTGATCACATTGGTGCTCCAGATTATAGAAGAAGAAGAAAGATCAGAAGAGAGGTTAGAGGTGATATCTGCAAGATCTCCCAAAGCATCCTTTTCTGAGAGTCATTTTACCTTTTTATAAAAATTGCAGAAGACTACATAGGAGGAGGTGTGTAGAGGGAAGATCAGGAATAAGTTTTCATAGAGGAGTGCCCACACTTGTCAGCCATCCCTGCATCTGTGTGGCAAGGACAGTCATTTATGCCACAGAGCCTTCTCGGCACCACACAGCACAGGTATGTTTGTACAAGCCACTTGCATAGATGAGGCTAGTGGCTTGGAAGCCAAAAACACTTCTCTGTCTTGACCTCACCACATTGATCCAGTGTAAGCCCTTCAAATCCTCAGACAGTCCCTTGCTCCATGTTCTCTGTGGGCTCTAAATAATAGTCCTTGTGGTTCCCTTTCTAAAATCATCTTTTCCCTCTTCCATATTGCTTTAGAAATTAAGGTAGATGGTACTAAGCTGAGTGCCCACCATAAAAAATATATATAGTTCTCTCATAATTCAATCAGTGTCTCACAAAGTGCTCGTTCCAAGGCCACGCACACTTGCATGTGAGCCTTCTCCTTACACGGTGTTCCCCAGGGAGTCCTGCTCATGGCACTGGGGTCCCAGGAGTGATACTTCCCTGGCTTTGCTCCAAGATGCTATAATTCCCTACTCTTACCTGGACAGCAGGGGTGGCATAGCTTCCTTGACCTTCAAACCAAGCCTGCCTTTGGGCCTCTCAGTAGGGGCCAAATTAAGGATTCGGACATAGGAAGACTGTTGTAGATCACTTGGCTTGGCCTCAGTAGAATCACAGGTGAACAGAAGACAGAGAGCAGCTTGACTACCAAAGAGAAGGCAATGTAATAGCTTGGGAAGCAGGCACTGGTATGGAAGCCAGAGCATCAGCAGCCCCAAAGCTAGAGATGGTTTGTGGACTTTGAGAATCAGGCTGGACCAAACTTGATTTTACCTTAAGAGCCGTTTCAGACTTCTACTTAGGGAATTTAAGATAAATGTCTACCACTTTGGGCTCCAGACTTTATAGTGATGAGTTATAGTGACAATAAGAAACACACAGTTCTGACGAGGATACCCTACCAGCCTTAAAGCAGCTACTTGCATAAGGCTTGCCAATGGCTCTTGAACGACAGCTTTTTGAAATTCTGCTGCTGTTGCTTTTCCTGCCACTTCTCATCTTCAAGTTAAACATGTTATTTGCCTAGAGAAAGAGATGGACCAACAAGCTTCTAAAGTTTCTTCCGATTCCATGTTGCTATGGTTTGATCTTGTGAAAAAGACTCAAAACATTGCACATGGTTCTTCCCAAGGGTAAACAACTGTACCATACAATGCTGACTAGCTTTGAAGGATAAGACACCCCAATGCCATGGAGGAACAACTCCAGTCAATTTGGCAGACGTTACTTTAAAAGCCTAATAAATGTGTGCTCATTTCACCCATATATGTATGTATTCTCCTGGGAATTTACTGTAATCAGATTAAGCCAAATGTGCATGAAGATGCATTTTTTTCAAAGATGTTGATTGTGATTCAGTTTGTAGCTGCAAAAAATGAGAAGAAATGGACAATAATTTAATAAGAGACCCAGCAGGTATATTGTGATAACTTTTTATAATTGAATGATGTCATAAAAATTAATGACACGGTGAATACATGGAATTGCGAAGACAAAGAACCAGGTTATAAAGCAATGTTTATATAGCTTCCTACATGTATATATATGGAAATAAATTATTGGACTAGCACACATTACAATGTTAAAAATTATTATTTCTTGGCAAGATTAGCAATCACTTGTAGTATTTTAATGCATACCTATATATTAAAAATCTTCTCACAATAAGTGTGCTACTTGTGTGATCTAAATGAAAAATATTCATTTACAAATGAAAATTCTGCATCCTTAATCCAAGAATCAGGCTCCTGACTCTCATCCTGAGCTCTATAAATGCCAGTTGCATGACCATGGGGAAGATGTCTGGTTTCCTGGAATGTAAAGTCCTCATCATTAAAACAATGGTAGGGATGCAAATGGCCAGGGGAGGTGAAATGGACAGGTGTGTGGGTGCTCACTCCTGCTTTACTTAGATCATTTATGCTTTTATCTAAATATTAGGAATTGATCTTATTTTTCTTCGAGAAGTGAGGATAAGATCATTTTTCAAGTGTTAGAAATGACTGACTTAGATATTAAACCCCTTCTATGAGTAGCATTCTTTGATTGGTTTGCCACGGTTTTCATATCTACTTCATATCTTGTACCATCTGTAAGTGGACATGAGAAAGGGCTGGAGTCCTGAAAAGGTGATGGTAAAGTTTCTGAAGCAGATTCTGGAACATAGGTGCTTCATGTGAAGGACTTTTTCCAAGTCTGGATTTGGGCACCATCCATGAATAAGGTCGGTGGCACCTGTGTGACACACTCTTCTGTTAGGCCTGTGTTCTGTAGACAGAGGAGATCTATCATCTAGAGGCTTCTTCATCCTTTTGTTGACAACCAAAGTTAATAGCCACATACATGAAGAAAAACTTCCTTCCAGAAGATATTAGCCCGACTCATCGGGTGCGCACTTGCGTCTTACATGCTTACTAGTCAAGCCTTCTATATGGAGAATTTCCTAAAATTCACAGTTGAAACCTAACTGCCAAGAGTACAGGAAGGTGAGGCTATTAAGGAATAATTAGGTTATGAGGGAAGAGCCATCACCAATAGGATGATCTCCCTTATGAAGAGGCTTTAGAGAACATTCTTTGCTTCTTTACCATCTGAGAACACAGCAGGAAGGTACCATCTAAAATGTGGAGAACTGGGACTGGAGAGATGCCTCAGCTGACAAAAGCACTGGGTGGTCCTCTAGAAAACCTACAGTTGATCCCCAGCACACATATTGTAGTTGACAATTGCCTGAAATGCCAGTTCCAGAGGATCTGAGTCCCTTTTCTGTCCTCTACAGATATTGCATTCTTGTAATGCACATACATACACACACACACACACACACACACACACACACACACACACACACACACACACATATATATATATATATATATATATATATATATACATGCATACATACATACATATATACATACATGATGACTTTGAAGCACTGGGAGAGGTATTTGTCACCATATCTGGGTCAGAGCCAAAGTATTAAACACAACGGTTAACATGTTTAGATTTTACTAGGGCAGTCTTAACTGAGAGAGTTGGAACTAGCACCCCTACCTAAGGAGATAAGTCTCTCTGTACCATGAACTATTCAAGACACAATTATAGCAACAACATTTAAGAGGCTGGGCTTTAGTGGCACATGCCTTTAATCCCAGCACTTGGGAGGCAGAGGCAGGTGGATTTCTGAGTTCGAAGCCAGCTTTGTCTACAGAGTGATTTCCTGGACAGCCAGGGCTACACAGAGAAACCCTGTCTCAAAAAGCCAAAAAATAAAAAATAAAAAATAAAGAATAAAGAAGCTGGGCTTTGATGCAACAAGCAAACCTCTGGCCTGACTTTTCCTTATCTCTTTGGTGAGTTAAAATTCTGGATCCAGCCCTTGGGACACTTGTTGTCACCTGATGAGTGTTCCCCCTGATATCTGCTCGGGGTTGTGGATTTGCTGCATGCACTCTATGGGAACAATCAGAGCCTATCTCACACAATCTCCACAGGATACCTATGTGATTGTACCCTGCTCCTGCTGAGCACAACCTGCCTGTCTAGCCCTTCTTCCTACCTGCCTAAGTTGTCTGAGCACCCCAGTGTGTGCATGCTCAGGGTCTTGGCCTCCCAATCTGTTCTGTCTGAAACTAGCCAAGCCTTTTCTCTGGCTCCATGTCAGATCTCTCCTAACTAAAATTGTTATGACATTGCCAACGACCATGAGTCAACTCAATGGCCATCAGCAATCTGTAGTCTCAGATACATCCCAACTGGCTCCCTGGAGAAAGAAAAGGGAGGAGGCTTGGGCCCTAAATCCTTTGCTTATGACTTAAAGTCTCCTCTGGCACCTCTGGCACACAAGTGCCTCTGCTTCTGTGCAGCAAACAAAGGCACCATCTGCTGACTCATGGAGAGCCATCAGCAGGAAGTCATCCTCTTGGCTGAGAGTCATAGTGCTGTATAATTTTGGGAAGCACTCTTCCCTCATCTGTACTTGGAGCTAATACTGTTGGAACAGCTGAGGCTTATGCTGAAAAGTCACAGCCATGCCTGTTTACCAGGAAGAAAGTGCCTCTGCCATAGTTAGTCACAAACTCTCCTGTAAGGCTGAGAATGATGCAAAATTCACCATCTTCATCCACTTTGGCCTTCTACCTAGATAGAGTCAAAGCCAGGTGGATTACAGGAATCTCTCCCACCCTTATTTCTTTATCCCCACCCCACCCCCCAACTTTCTCACCTGGAGATTTCTGGTTTCATGTTCACAGACAATTACACCATCAATCCACGATAGCCATTTTCCTGGAGTTGTCCCAGTAGGATGTATGACTGAAGGTTCTTTTGTTCTATGATGACTATGACAGGCTAGCAAGTGGTAAGCAATTTCAGATCACTTTGTCAGTCTCCATGGCACCATGAACCACCTCCTGCTGACACCTCAGCCCCCATCTGCTTCTATTTCCTTCTTGTACCATCAATCACATGCCTTCATTTCATCAAGCCTACATGGCTCAAACTGGTCAAGGAGACCACAATGATCTTAAAGAACTCTTCAAGTTCTAGGAGAGAAAGAAGCTGCTTTGAAGTAACATGACTGGAGCCATATGGGCCCATGGTGATGTTACATAGAAAAAGGAAGAGTCAGTATGAAAAAAATATAAAAAGGCATAGAGAAGACTTCAGGAGGTACCTAAGGTTTGGTCCACTAGAGGACATTAAGAAGAGGGTTTTAAAAGAGCAGGAATAGTAATAGTAACAGTAGTAGTGGTAGTAATACTACTACTACTAGTAGTAGTAGTGTGATAGGTGGTTAGGAAACTAAAGCCAAATTAAAGTTTAGCAAGCATGTGGTCCAAGCTGGTATAGCTTTAACCTAACCTCACAGAGACCCCCACAGCAGAAACTATACCTCAAGGTGATCAGTTAGTAGCTTTGACAACTCCTAGAATGAAGAGATACAAAACTTCTCAGGCAGACAAGAAAGTCACAAACTGTCCCCAGACAACACTGCCACTAAGTAGGAAATGGACTGCTGTCTGTCAACAATAGCTCTGGGCAGGACACTGAGAGCCCCAAGGCAGGGGGAGACAGAAAGTCCCAGAGAAAATAGCAGGTGCTAAGAGCCTGAATCTTGCTTCTGATCACTGCTCCTCCCTCAGTGGCTGCATTTTTCTCAGAAAATATTTATTATAACTTTATTTGGTCTGGTTGTTTAAATGAGAATGACCCCCCATAGGCTGCTCCACAGTTGGTGGAACTGTTTAGGAAGGATTAGGAGGTGTGGCTTTGTTGGAAAAGGTGTGTCACTGAGGGTAGGCTTTAAGGTTTTAAAAACCTTGTACCATTTTTAATAAATTCTCTCTCTGCCTTGTGGTTGCCTCTCAAGATGTAAGCTCTCAGTTATTGTTCTTATGCCATGTCTGCTACCATGGTCAGCATGGATGGCCATGGATTCTAACCCTCTAAGAGTGGAAACCTCAAATTAAATGCTTTCTTTTATAAATTGTTTTGCTCGTGGTATCTTATCATACCAATAGAAATAACTAAGACATTGGGTCACATTTCTTCTCTTGTCAAATAAGGATAGTAGCATTAACTACTACTTAATGAGAAATGCACATAAAATATTAACACAAAGGCTGACGCCCGCATAGGGAAGACAGCCTGAAGCCAGTTCCCAGGACACTGGACGAACTTACAGCGACCTCAGAGCAAGGCTCTGTCCCCCTGTGCATGGAAAGAAAGGGAAAAAAAATAAACAAGAAGTCTCATGCATTACTGGGTCTTGATATTACCAGAAACAAGTGTCCCTAGAGAGGGCCTTTTCAGAGACACTTAGCAAGGGAGGAGGAGGGTATGAGAGCAGGCTTGCTTGTTGGACATTCCCTGGAGTGGTTTCTGAGGGTTCTTTTTTAAAGGCAAACACAGTAAACCATCCCCCTTAGGAGTGGCCCTATGTACCAAGGCTCTGAAAGCATGCAGATGGAATTTCTGGGATTGATGATGTAGCAATCAGTTGCTGTTCTTTTCTTAAGAAGTAGCCCCAAGGGCGTTGGCAGCAATCTCTTCTCAACACCATGGATAAGCAAAGAGCAGCTGAGAGCAACTCTCCCGCCTGTCCCAGAGGTACAGATGACCAAGTAAGTGTCGCAGTAGAATACACAAAGGGACACAACTGGCATTTAAGCTAACGATGCTTTCCAGCTCAGATCCTGTGCCCCTTGACCCTGCACTATATTCCAATAGGTCAGAGCAGACCTGGCTGACTTCCCTAATGCGAATTATCCTCCCTAGTCAATAAAATTTCCTTTTGCCTCTACACTGACAATAGATGCGGTTGGCTCATCCCCTCCAGCTGCAGCAGTATCTCAGCTGTCAGTGGGAATTTAAATTAAAGATATAGGTAATCATTTCACTGCTTTTAGGCAAAAAAGGAAGGATTTTTTATTGCTTTGGCTGTAATCACCTTCTCCTAAGAAAAGTAAAAAGATCTCTAGTCCTCCCTGGGGAAACAGTATTTTAAAGTGCCCAAAGGGGACTAAAAGCACATGGCAGCCTTAAGTGGTAGATTTCCTGAGAGAAAGTCAAGTCACTCTGCATTTCCGGTTGAAAGCCATTCAGAGCTTCCACTGTAGCACGTCATCATATCCAAGGGACAGGGGCACTCCATCCATGGTTGCAGTGAAAGGAGTTTTGAGCAGAAGAAAACTCACAGGAAAAGGAAGGGAAGATGGCAGAGGAACTGGCACAGAGGAGAAACCACAGTGAGGTGGAAGGGTCGGGCCCAAGGGTGACCCTGCAGCTAGCCAGCGTTGAGACTCTGGGTGAGCCCATTAAACTCTGGGATTTGATGTTCTAATCAACAAAGTGATTTGAGATCAAAGTTCTCCAAGATCCTGGCTGCTTCCAGTGTTCTCTGAGCTTCTAACTGTTTGGGGTGCAGCAAGAGACTGTTTCAGGAAGAGGAGAGGAAAGGTGTGCTTGGCCCTCTGTATTCTCAGTCTCCTAAGGCTGAGCTGAATTGAAGCTCCACAGAGTGTGCTGATCAACTGAGTTTTCTACTTAGCTTTGAAAAGAAAGGAAAATTTCCTTCAAGCTCCCTCCCTCCCTTTCTTCCTACCTCCTTTTCTCTTGATCTCTTTTGTCAACAACTGAAGAGAGAGACCTTCAAATTCAGCACAAATATTTCAAGAGGTCAGAGAAAGGTAGCGTTCAGGATCTATACTGTCCTAATGGCCTCCCGAGATCCTCTGTTCTTGGAAGCTGAGCAGTATTTGGCCTGGTTAGTTCTTGGACAGGAGAAATGGCTCTCTGAATAGCTATCATGATTTTTTAAATGCAGCCAAAACATTCACATTGTTTACTTTTTACAGGGAATTTCTAGGATAATTAAAGATTTAATTGCAAAATTCAAAACAAAGCAATGAATGCAAATACAGAGAAATGTGTGGCTAATCCTCACTGTGAGAATTTCAGAACATGATGTGGAAAACAGAAATGTAAACAAATAAACCAATTAATTGTCATAACATAAAAACCCAGCAGACAGCACACCCAAACCACCTAAGGTTTATGGTAGAAGTGTAGCACTCAGGTGGTGGACCAGAGTCCTCAGTAGACTGAGATCCCTTATTTACTATTTCATCAAAATAGGAGCACACTTTAAGGGAAATCAAATATTTGAATTGATAAGTCACAGAAGAAATAAAAAAAATCCACCTCCATAATTACCAACTAAATCAATTTTAAAAGCTGTCAGATGTGGTTTGCTCATGAAGTTGACAAGGCTCGTGTTTTACAGTGACAACAGCTATACAGGTAAATGGGCTGAAATGTTTCTGGGGCCAACATGACCAGGCGGAGCTAGCAGTGTGGCATTACATTCAAGTTGAGTGGGTGCTTTGACGTGAATGCTTGCCTGAGAAAGTCCCTCACTGGTCATGCATTTCAAGGAAGTGGTTAGGATGCCTTACTAGAGTCCTTTTCGACACCTACTGTCTGTCTATCCATTGGTTCTAGTTATCTGACACTCTGAAAGTGGTTGTGCTAGAGAGATGGAGAAAAGATAATCATAGCTGGAGAGAAAATAATTCCTAGCTGGGAGCTAGTGAAGAGGAGGGATGGAGAGAGGGAGAGATGGAAAGATGGAGCAAGCAAGGGGTACTTTTAGGACAAGGACATTTTTCTGAGTGTTGGTGGAGTGTCAAACACTTGTCAGGGCACTTGTTAAAATATATAACATTTGTCAAGACCAGTTAAATGTGCATCACAAAGAGTGAGCACTCCTGTAGACTAAGAATGCCAGTTAATGACAATCAGTCTGTCAACTTGTAAGAAACACATCGCACTCATACAAGGGGTAAAGAGCAGAACAGGGGTGGGATGTTGGGGTGAAATGTGAGACACACCTTTAGGAACTTCTCATTCTTCAGCAAACTTCAAACTACTCAAAAGTAGTATTTACTGCCTTGTTTTAAAAATAAGTACAGAATGGCAGAAGACACTATTTCCCACATCCCTCCATCCCTCTTTGCCCCCAGGTGCTGAAAGGGCTTGAGAAGCTGCAGATGTGGGTATCTTAACTGACCTTCACCCTGGGCATCTCTGCAGGGCCGACCCTCCTGTAGGCTGGCCACACACAGTTGACGCAGCTGAGGCTCAGCTTCCTCTAATAGTGCCTCTTAAACATTGTCCTGCAGAGAACTGCAGCTAGTTACCACACCTATCCCATCAGAGTCCAGTGCAGGAATGAAGAAAAGATTATCCGTAGCCCCCAAATGGCAAGTCAGTATGGGATGCACCTCAGAAAGAGGATGAGCCACCTCTCTCATGCCACCTTTGTTCTCTAAATCTCTGAGGCAGGAGAGTTGGTCCCTTACAGAGTGGTTTCACTCAGAGGTCAGTGGTAATGAGACACAAAGGAAACTGACAAGCAACTCTCTAAGGAGTTCAAGCAGATGGTTCATAGGGTTTTTTGTTGTTGTTACAATTCATTCATGGAGACCCCTTGTCTTTCAGAAGAGAGAGATCCAATTCTTTACTTTGATGCTTTATGAATGCAGCCAGGAATCTGTTACATAACATGAAGATCAAAATTTCAAAGCCCTTTCTGTTCGGGCTCCACACCAGCCACACTTCCTGGTCATCAGACCGCCACATGGCAAGGCAAGGCGCATTTCCTCACGTCCGGTTGGCAGCTTGGCTGACCCTGGCTCCTCACCCCATCCTCCTGTCCCACAGCTGGCTCTCTGGCCATGGTGTGCAGAAGCATTTCATCTGGCATGGAAGGGCATGGCACAAGAGGACCATCTGGCTTCCACTTTCCCCTTGGACACACAGACACGGGCATTCATTGCCAACACCATTCTGTCCTTCAGGGGAAAAGTAATAAACCCACTTGGAAAAAGGCCTCATGATGTTTTCAGGCATGACAGCCGAGCTGGTTTTTGGGTATTAGAAATTTACCCTAGATATTGGGTCTTCAAAAAATATTATAATTATGAGAATCTGCTTTTCTGCCTTAGCTTTGTACGAGACCATTGTCCTATTGTGCAAATAAATTCATAATATGTAGGAGCCACTCCTCCTGGACTGGGGGATGGTGATGTCAGAGGTCAGGCAACATGGCATTTCTGTAGCTGTCATGGAGATGGCTACTCTGTACCTTTTCACTAATAAAATTACCATAGCCATAATGAATGGAATTGTGTTCCAAGTAGCCACAGTTAATTAAGCTTCCAAGCACCAAACTTCCTCCACGTACAAATTCAGACATACATATGGTTGTAAGACACACATAGCCTATTATTTATCCTGTCTAGGCTCTGCATAACCAATAGGAGATGGACTTGTAGTCCTTTGACAATATCACTCCAACTCATGTTCTCTTGAGCATTGAGTACTTTCGCATCTACAAACTCATAACCTGAATTGCAAATGTATTCTTTGAACTGGGACTTTCAAGGCTAGTGCCAACAGAACACATCACTCTGGATCAACTCAGCCTCTTTCCACAATCCAGAAGGATCTGCCTCAGGCAGCTCAGGTGTCGGGGGTGGGGTGCAATAGTAGGAGGGCTCACTGTTGCCTTGCAAAGATGCAGGGCCATGAATTGAGCCTTTCCTTCCGAATGTCTGGAAAACAGCATTCAAAGACTGATGTATTCAAATGGCTGGAGTGTTTCCTTTCCTTTCTAAGTTGCTTGTGAGAGGAAAGAGTTACATTAGGAAAGCCCAAGGGGCTGCTAAATCAGTGTATAGATGTGAAGGTTTGCATGGGGCTGGGGGGAGGTAGAGCTTCCTATCCCAGACACAGATGCATTCAGCCCTATGATTAAGTTGGCTCTAAGTAGCTCTGGCCCCAACTTTCATATTTATATTTCTGGCTCTATTAACCACCGTCTATGTGTCCAGTTGTGTTAGCAGGTGACAGACAGAAACAGCCATGCAATTCTGCTGCCAGTCAAAGTCTCACATTCTGCCAAATGTCCTGGTTTCATGGGTCTGGCTTTTTTGTGCCAATTGGTTTTATTGACACAATTATTCGTCCCAGTTTCAGTATATAATTGGATTATATATATATATATATATATATATATATATATATATTAATCTGTAACTGTGAGTCTGTTATTTGTTATTTCTCTTTGATGTTAATTGTATGGAAAGGTGGAAGTATAATTGTGTTTCTGCTCTACCTAGAAGGAAGCATGAGTGAAAGTCACAAGGAGGACAGGGAGGAGGATCTGACTAGTCAAACATGGTTTCAGAAGATAGCCGAGCGCCATCGATTGTGTAAGATCTTGCATGATCCCAGGGCTCTGCATCACAGTTAGTACAGACTGTGTTCAATGTCTGACTGCAGATTGCATTGGTCTCAAGCAAAACACAAATGGTGGAGAGGGGGTCCCAATGTTCACCCTGCTTTAAGCAATGGCTGTCTTCCTTTGTGTCCACTGATGCCACTTCCAGTGTGGGGAACATCCAGATGCAGAGTGACGAGGCTGCTAAACATATGGCTTTGCACGCAGACGAATCCATGCCACTGAAAACTGGCATTTCAGAGGCCAAAGAGGAAATCCTGGAAAATACACTCCTGAACTTGTATTTTTCCATCTGTTTGCCATAAAAATATTCCAGAACCCAGAGATCACAACCCCTTTTGGCTGTTAAATATTTGCTCTGAATCTCTTGTTTTTCCAGTGGTGAATGTTTTGTTTTGTTCCCCCCTCCCCCTTGAAGGCTGACTGTTATTGTCTGAACAAGAATTCTGAAAAAAAATACTTCAACCCATCCTGAACTTATAAGGCAGGAACTTCTCAACTAACAAAGCAGTGATTGGAAATTGAAGAATAAGTCTATGGAATTCTTCTTCAAATATCTAAACCCAAGTCATAACAGGAAGTGGAGCAGGAGTTCATTAGTGCCTTCATGCTTTAGGGGGAGTGATAATTAATATACAGAGACCCAGATGGCCGCAGATAACCAACCATGCACTCAGCACAGGTCCTGTTTGAATTGTCATATACTGAATGATCCAATGCTCACCTAATCATCATACCTGGCTAATCTGTGTTGGAGCACACCACGGTATATTGAGTGCTTGATTGATGAATGATTTGCACTGCAAAATTGCTAAAAAAAAAAAAAGATAGTAGCAATATAGAAACTTATCAGTGCAGTTTGTTTGTTGTGCCAAAAATCACTCAAAATATTGTCCCCCATTTTCTTGTAATGGTTTTACTAAAGTGATTTGAATGTTCTGTCATCAGTTATCCATCCTTGACACTTTGTTTTTTTGGAAGTTACAATTTTTTTTTTTATCAATTTAAGGAGTAGAGATGATATCAAGCCGCATACACAGAAATCTGTTCTTATTTTCTGTAAGGCATTTCTATGCAGTTTTCTCAGTAGAGAGTTTATATGATGTGATAGTACTCAAATTGGGAAGAGACTTGATGAAGTATAATAGTATTTGGCTACGCTGAGCTAAGATGTTTCTGATAAACAGAATTACCAAATAAAATTTTACCCTAAAATAAAATGTTATCCTCTGTGTTACACAGGAGCTAGGGAGGCATTTAAAGAAACTGATAAAAAAACAATCTGGGAGAGGTACACTAATCGGCTTGAAAACTGAATTTATAATTACTAACACAGCTGAAGCCATTAGAGGGGTAATATTCTACAGGTGTGCTGGTTAGTCTTGTCACAAATTTGAGTTACCTTCGAGGATAGAACCTCTGCTGAGGAGTTAGAGCTATCAGATTGGTTTGTTGGCTTGTTGTGGGGCGGCATTCTCTTAATTACTGATTGACATGAGGGAGACTAGGCCATGGTCAATTGTCCAGTACCCAGGCAGGTACCCCTGAGCTGTGTAAGAACTGTAGCCAAAGAAGCCAAAGAGAGCACACTGGTAAGCAATATTCTATGTTTCCTCTGTGCTCACTCTTTCAGCTCCAATCTCCAGGCATCCACCTTGAGCTCCTGCCTTGGCTGGTCTCAACAAAGGACTATAAAGTGTAAAGTAAAATGAACCCCTTCCTGCCAAGTTGCTTTTATCAGTCTTTTATCATAGCAACATAAAGCAAACTAAGTCAGAAATTGGTATCAGAAAAGTGGAGCATTGCTGCGAGGAATCTGACCATGTTATTTCACAGGAAGTTCATGGAAACACTTGGAACTTTGGACTGGAAACGCTTAATGAGCTGTTCTGTAGAAACTTGGAAGATAATTCCAAGAACCATGCTGGCAATGAAAGCCTGGCTTATGGAGTTTCAGAGAGGCTAAAAGTCCATCAAAAACTATCAGGACCCGTCTTATATAAAGTGGGGTTTTCAGCACCAGATTTATAAAAGGAGGACACGACCGCTCCAAGGTATGGTTGGGGAGAAGGCTTTATTATGGATGTGAGGGAGAGAATATCTGCGGGCATCTGGAAAGCTCCAGAGAAGGGAAAGAAAGGAGTGGACTAAATATGATCAGAACCTGGCCATAAGAAGAAAGATGAATGAGAGGCCATGAGTGAGAGAAGAGAAGAAGAGAATGCTGGCAAGGAGACCAAGCGAGAGGCAGCCAAGAGAACACATGGCTGAACTGGTGGGGCTCTGTGGGGAATAAGGAGCTGGGGAAGGGAAGCCTGTGAGCTGGAGAAGGAGGGGGCGATGTGAGAAGAGCTGAAAAGGGCCACACGTACTGAGTGAGCCAAGGCCAGCATGGGCTTTGGGATGTTAATAGGTACCAAAATTGACCATTTCTCCTGAGTTTCCTTTGAACCTGACAATTCCTAGGATATTTTGAATTAAGAATCTGTGGTTCTGGTCAGCCGGGGCTGAAAATTCAACTGTGTGTCCAGCACTATTGAAGGAAAACCTTTGCTTTACTGGGACAATTGATGTTGGTTACCTGGAGCTGAGAAATCACCCGGTTAAGAGACCAACATTATTGAGATGAAATCTTCTGGGAAGACTTACCTCAGGATCTGCACACGTAAGCTACGGTCTCATGGTGGGGGTGCAAAACTGTGCTTTATGCTGAGGTTTGAGTCTCCAATATGGTGCTGGTTTTTGTAGGCATGAGAGGGTACTGGAGAGCAGATGAAGGTTGTTACTCTTCGAGGTTAGGAGATATTGGTGAAGGTGCAGCTTCCGTTGAAGTAAAGAATGCAGGATTAAAAGGGCCCTGGGGAGAAGCTGAGGCTTGACACTGTCTGACAGGGTGGGAGTCCCTGAAGAGAGGCAAGGAGGCCATTGGTGAAGTTGTAGGCTCTGCCTCAATAAAGACTCCAAAATACTGGAGATGCTAAGACTGTGAGATGAAAACTAATGACAACATCAGCTGTGAAGTGGAGCCAGCCAAGCCCACAAGACAAACTATGTGTTCTATAGATGGCAGAGGCAGAGAAGTGGAACTGCCCAAGCCCTTGGGAATCCAGAAGTTTATGAATGAGTCCCAGACATTAGACACTGGGATATTTACACTGCTAGATTATGGTTTCTCTTTGATTTGAGTGTAACCATGCCCTGGTTCTTTCCTATTAGAATTAGAAAGCATCAAATTTATTTTTGGTTTAGCTGGATCACAGTTAAGAGACTTTGGGGCAGGTGGATTTCTGAGTTCGAGGCCAGCCTGGTCTACAGAGTGAGTTCCAGGACAGCCAGGACTATGCAGAGAAACCCTGTCTCAAAAAAACACAAAAACAAAACAAAACAAAGAGACTTTGGATTTTAAAGAGATCATGGACTGATGTCAAAACCATTAAAGAATATAGAATCTCAAAACTTGGACTGTGTTTTGTACTGTGATGTTACTATGAGATCATAGAGATAAACAAGATCTTTGTGATAAATAAGAAAGCAAAGAATGGTTTATAAGTGATATTTGTTTGTTAAGTTGGTAAGAAGTCAGTATTGTTGGTCAGTTTTATTTTTTCAACTTTACACATACTAGATTTTCTTGGAAAGATAGAAACTTCAACAGAGGAACTGCCTCCATAAAGGTGGTCTGTGGGTTCAGAGATAGGAGGATATAGTCCACTGTAGGCAGTGGCATACTTAGGCATATGGGCCTGAGATGAATAAGAAAGGAAAATGAGTAAGCCATCCATGATCTCTGCTTTACTTCCTGCCTCCAAGTTCCTGCTTAGAGTTCCTGCCTTGACGTCCTTCAGTAATGGACCTGTAAGCTGAAGTAAATCCTTTCCTTCCCATGGTGTTTTTTATCAGTGTCTTATCACAGCAACAACGATGCTAACTAGAATGGAAAGAAAACAAGGGCTTTCTGGGAAAAAAAGATCAAGCGAAAGTAGTTAATTGAAGGGATATGATTTAGAAAGAGAGTGTGAAGATGAGGACATAAGAAACCATATAAACAAAGACTCTCTCTCCATATATATATATATATATATATATATATATATATATATATATATATATTCAGAAGAATATACAGCACAACATTTAGTAATGCAGAGATGTCTAATGTAGTCAGTGCATAATGAAAAGTGGAATAGGATTGGAAATTGGTGGAGGGCAAACCACACACACCTTGTTTAAGCATTCTGCTCTTTATTCTAAGAGCAATGAACGGCCACTAAAGGGGTTCTTTAAGTATGATCACATTTGCATTTAGATTACCCTGACTTTATGTAGGAAATGAACTGGAAGAGGCCAGTTATTGAGCCTGCCGAGTTACCCAGGCGATAGATAATGGTAGCCTGGATCAGAATAGGATAGGAGAGAGGAAGACAAGGGGACAGGTTCAAGAAGGTATGTGATTATTTGGCTTGCTGAAAGATATCACCAAGTTGGGAGGTATGCAAAGGTAAATGATACTATTTTCTCATTTGCATAACTGTGCTGTGGTTCAAATAGGAAATCTCCCCCCATAGTTTCATGAGTTCGGATACTGGGCTCCCAGCTGATGGTGATGCTTTGAGAGGGCATTATACCCTTAAAAGACAGTCTCTCCAGAGGAAGGGGGTCTTGGAGTTTGTAGCAGTACTTATTTCCAGTCTAGTTTCTGCTGCCTGTTCCCCTGAAGTGTGACCAACCTACCTCTACACATTCTCACTGTATTTTGCTGACATGTATTTTTTTTTTACCAAGTTGGGCTATCTCCTCTCAGCTGTGAACCCCGATAAACTTATCTCCCTTACAAGTATCTTCTTGTAAGATATTCTATCACAATCACACACAGAAAAATAACTAACACAGAGAATATCAATACCAAAAAACGGGGCCACTGCTGTGATAAACCTGACTGTGTGGTTCATACTTTTTTAGAACTGGTTTTTGAGGGGAATGTTGACGTCTTTGGAGCTATAGAGCAAGAGAAACCCTAGAAATCCCTAAAAAGAGCTTAGTGGGCTGTGATGGTCAGCGTTTAGCAGGAATTTGGTCATTAAAGAGAGTACCCATGAGGCTTTAGAAGAGAACAAAGACTCTACAAGGAAATGAGCCTCTGGCCATTGGCATTATAGTCTGGCAAATACTATGGCAATGTGTGTCCCCATCCTGACGATGAAAACTTAAATGATATTAAATTCAAAAGTAAGAATCTGAACTCTTTGGTGACGGACATGTCAAGACAATATAACATCAGGTTGAGGCATGGGTATTGTTTGCTGTGTTTACCCAAATTTCCAGTGAGACAAAGCAGAAAAATATGAACACATAGTTTGAGAGGAAAAGGAGCATGAATACACTTACAGTTGAAGACAGAAGAGGTATGTATAGCTTAAGACTAATTCCATTAAAGAGAAACGGTGGACTTGGTGTGAAGCCAATAAGAAGGATGCATGGAGGACAAGATTCTACCCAGAGATCCACAGTGCAACAATGCAGATTAATTTTGAAGGAAAATATCCAAAAAGGTGAACCTTCAAGGGTGTGCTGGGGGAAAACTGATGTGAAGGTACACAGAAGCCACTGCAGTTGCAGTCAAAGGATCCAGGCTATATCTCAAGAAGGTGGCAGAACTTGGCATCATCCAGGTGGTACTTCTTTTTAAGACATACAAGAATGAGGTAGCTATGGAGGCTTGTACTAAAGTTCCAGAAAGCCAGTGAGACTAGAAAACATGTGACAGCATCAGCTTCTCCGCACAGAATTCTTGTGAAGGTTGGGCACGAAACTATAAAGCCCTAAATTGAACTAAAGAGGCTTTAGAAGGTTGGAGGTACCCAAAACAAAGACTATTTGCATCAGAAAGTCAGAGGCACCAAATAAACACATCCCAAAGAGAGAGACTTTTATGTTGCTAAGATAAAAATCATGACCAAAAACAACTTGGAAAGGAAAGGGTTTATGTTAACTTATATTTAAACATCACTGAGGGAATTTAAACCAAGACCTCAAACAGGGGAGGCATCTGAAAACAGGAACTGATGCAGAGGCCGTGAGGAGTTGGCTGTTTACTGGTTGCTCAACATATTTTGCTCAGTCTGCTTTCTTATAGCACCCAGAACTACCATCCCAGGGATGGCAATGCCCACAGAGAACTGGTCTTTCACAGGTCAATCATCAACTAAGAAAATGCAACATAGGTCAATCTGGTGGGGGCATTTTCTCAGTTGAGATTCCCTATTACCAAATGAATTTAGCGTGTGCCAATTTGATATGTAAGCAGCCAACATGGCATGCGTGCTGTGGGCTAGGGTTGGAGGATTGGGGCTACCACAAGTTGTAGGACTTGGTGGTCGCCCTATGAGGCTTTGATCCTTTGGTTTTTCAAAGTTTCCATTGCTGTTCTCCCAATTTTCTCTCTTAGAATATGAATGGTTAGCCTGTGCCATTGTACCTTAAATGTCTATAATTTGATTTTTAATTTCACAAGACTGCACACAAGAGATTATCTGGAGTCTCAGAACAGAGCTTTTGAGCATGGCACTTTTGAATGGGGTTGGGACTATAAGACTATGGGAACTTTTGAAGTCAGTCACAATGTACTTTGCTATATGAGCTGGTCATGGGTCCATAGTGGGCTGTAACTGAATATTTTTTAAATGTTCTCTACAGGCTCATATCTTTGAGCACTTGGTCTCCAGATGACTGTGCTATTGTGGAAGGGTGTGGACCCTTTTGGAACCAAAATCTCACAAAGGAAGTGGGTGTCTGGAGGTGGATCTTGACTTCTTACAACCTAGCCACTTCTCAGTCTTTACTTTCTGTTCTCTAAGATGTCATTATCAGCTGAAGCTTCCTTCCTCTGTCGCAGAGCCAGTGGCATCCATTCCTTCTCCAAACTAATGCAGCATATACTTTCAAACAGTGGGCTAAAACCAACCTCCTCTGCCTTAATCTGATTTTGATCATATATTCAATCACATCCCTGAAAAGACAACTAGTAAAAAATAAAAAGGGTGTTTGTGCTTTTCACTGAGCTTCAGATCTCTGGAAGAGGATCATTATGGGAGGAAGTACGAATGTATTTGGGGTAAGTTACAGCTGAAATTCCCTAGAGCCATCTTAAAGAAGATATAGTTTAGCTAATGGTTCCATGAGAAGATAGGGATTACTGGTGGATATAGATAGTATTCCTACTGGCTGATTTTGTGTGTCAACTTGACACAAGCTGGAGTTAAGCACAGAAAAAGGAGCCTCCCTTGAGGAAATGCCTCCATGAGACCCAGCTGGAAGGCATTTTCCCAATTAGTGATCAAGGGGGTAGGGCCCATTGTGGGTGGTGCCATCCCTGGGCTGGTAGCCTTGGGTTCTATAAGAGAGCAAGCTGAGCAAGTCAGGGGAAGCAAGCCAGTAAGAAACATCCCTCCATGGCCTCTGTATTGGCTCCTGCTTCCTGACCTGCTTGAGTTCCAGTCCTGACTCATTTGATAATGAACAGCAATGTGTATGTGTACACTGAATAAATCCTTTCCTCCCCAACTTGTTCTTGTTCATGATGTTTGTGCAGGAATAGAAACCCCGACTAAGACAGTATTACTCTAATGAGAGTAGAGGTTGAAGTACATTAATAAAGTGATGTTTGTGTGTGTGTTTGTTTTGCCAAAATACATAGAATGGGATGAGAAAAAAACAGGACTCAGTTTTGTAGAATTTTAATGGTGATTGGATGGAGGTAATTATATAAGGAAACCATTTGCACATAGAACCCAGAGAGCTAGAAGGAATATACAAAGACTGCAGTACTTCAACTTCAAGGAAAAGGTAGGATGCTCAGGAGAGGGAGGACTGGCAAGAGATGAAAGAGTGCTGAAAGATACATATCCATCACATCTGGAGTCATGGAGGACTTCTGTTGTTCAGCTATGAACATTAACTTAATGGATGTTTCAGGAATTCTTGCTTTCCTCAAGTCACTATAGAAGGCTCTGCTCTCAGAAAGCCCATGATTGACAGGGGACACAGAAATGGGACAGTGAGTAAATAATGCAGACTGGAATAAATGTTAGAAGGTGTAGCAAAAATGAAATCCCAGCTCCATAACACAGAGGGATGAGTTGATTTTGGCTCAAGAAAAAACTGCCTAAGACTACCAATGCGGCCTACACCTTGGGCTTCAAGGGCTTTCAGTGGGACAGTGCGTAATCTGGTGAATAAGCAGCATCTTAGAGTTCCCCAAAACTTCCCTCACAGTGTAAGGCAGAACCTTAGGAATGCCCAAGTGTCACAGCAGTGTCTTGCTTTTCTAAGTTTAAAAAAAGCTTTGATGTGGGGCTGGGGAGATGGCTCAGCTGTTAAGAGTTCTGACTGCTCTTCCAGAGGTCCTGAGTTCAATTCCCATCAACCACATGGTGGCTCACAACCATCTGTAAAGGGATCTGATGCCCTCTTGTAGTGTGTCTGAGTCACATACATAAAGTAAATAAATAATTCTTAAAGAAAAAAAAACCCTTTGATGTCCTAAGGGCACCAACACAGAAACAATCCCCCATTCAAAAAGTATATATTGGCAAATGACATCATCTAGAAATTTGTCAATTACTGTTGCTGAGTGTAATGGCTAATGTATGCCATCCTTCAATACCCACTTGTTCTCATTCAAGAATGTCATTTATTTTTTATTATTTTTAAATACTATATATCCTAGTTGTCTTTCTGTTGCTGTGATAAAACACTGACCAAAAGCAATGTGGGGAAGAAAGTATTTATTTTGCTTAGAGATTCCAAATCATCGTCAAGGGAAGCCAAGCAGGAACTCAAAACAAGTACTTAGAAAAAAGAAATGAAGTAGAGACCATGGGGAAATACTGTTACTGACATTTCTTCATTGCCCCCTTAGCTACTTCTTATTTTTTAAACATTTATTTATTTATTCACCTTGTTTCCTATTACTACCCCTCTTACCAGCCCCCTCCCACAATATTTCACCCTATTTTCCCTACCCTTCTCCTCTGAGAAGGTAAAGGGCTCCCTGGGTATCCCCCCACCCTCGCACACCAAGTCACTGCAGGGCTAAACACAATGGCAGCCCAGTTAGGAAAGCAGATTCCACAGATGGGCAATAGTTTTAGGGATAGCCCCTGCTTCAGTTGTTGGGGGATCCACAGGAAGACTAAACTGCACATCTTTACATATGTGCAGGGTTTCTAGGCTCAGCCCATATAAGGTCTTTTGTTGGTGGTTTAGTCTCTAAGAGATATAGGATAGTTGACTCTGTCGGTCTTTCTGTGGAGTTCTTATCCCCTTCAGGGCCTTGAGTTCTTCCTCCCAAATCTTCCATAAGAGTCCCAAGCTCCATCCAATGTTTGGCTGTGGGTTTCTACAACTGTTTTAGTCAGCTGCTGGGTGGAACCTCTCAGAGGACACTCATGCTAAGGTTCTATATATAAGCATAACAGAGTATCATTAATAGTGTTAGGGACTGGTGCTTGCCCATGGGATGTTCCTCATGTTGAGTTGATCCCTCAAGTTGGCCATTCCCTCAGTCTCTGCTCCAACCCCCCTTCCCTGCATTTCTCATAGACAGGATAAATTTTGGGTTGAAAGTTTTGTGGGTGGGTGGTGCTCCAGTGGGGTTCCTGCCTGGCTACAGGAGGTGGCCTTTTCAGGTTCCATATCCCCATTACTGTGAGTCTCATCTAAGACCTCATGAATTGATGTCTGGGGAGCCTCCTCTACCAGGCCTCTAGCACATCCCTAAGATGTCCCACCCCTACCATTACCAGCTGAAGAGTTCCATTCATTCTCCTGGTCCCCTGGCCCTCTCTCCTGTCTTTCTCTATACTTGATCCCGAATCCCAACCCCATTCCCTTCTCCATCCCCTCTCCTACCATAGGACCACTTGCCCAGTGGGTAACACACCTCCAACAATGGGCTGGGCACTCACAATTCAACTACTGCTAAAAAACACCCCACAAATGTGCCCATCAACAAGTGGCACAATTCACTGTGGAGTTAGTTCCTCAGTTGAGGTTCCTTCTCCCCAAGTGACTCTAGTTCGAATCAAGGTGAAAGGTAAAACTGACCAACACAAATGACTACCTGTTAACTTGACAAACATGTCATTATTAAATCATAATCTTCCTCTTTTTATTTATCCCCAAGATTTTATGTTAAAGTCATGATGTAAAATACAGTCCAACTTTTAAAAGGTCACAATCGCCGGGCGGTAGTGGCGCACGCCTTTAATCCCAGCACTTGGGAGGCAGAGGCAGGCAGATTTCTGAGTTTGAGGCCAGCCTGGTCTACAGAGTGAGTTCCAGGACAGGCACAGTTACACAGAGAAACCCTGTCTCAAAAAATAAATAAATAAATAAATAAATAAATAAATAAATAAATAATAAAAGGTCACAATCTTTTTTAAAATGCTGTCACTTAAAACTTTAATGTCTCTTTAAAATACCACTGTCTTAATTGTGTGCTTCTTTAAGTTCAGAAATAAGATAAATACTCCATATTCCAACAGTTACAAAACAGATCCCAGTTACAATAAGATCAAAAGGAAACCAAAATCCAACAATGCAAATAGCTCACTCTCTGATGTTTCTGACTCACTGTCTTCTGGCCTCCAAAGAGTTTAGGTAATGCACTTCTCAGATCTGCCTTCCACATCACACATAGGTTGTCTTGTGGGATCAGCCAGCTCCAGTTCATGGCTACCACTTATCTTAGTAGTCATTACACAGCCTTGGCATCTCCAATATTCTAGATTCTCTACCAAAACCAAGTCTGAACCTTCACAAAAGGCCCCCTAGCCTCTTTTCAGGGAAACTCTGACCCGTTCATTTAATGCCAACTCTTGTTTGTTCTCTCTGATCCCCTCATGTCTTCCAAACCACTTGTATATTGGAGACTCTTCCAGAATTGCCAAGTTCAGCTGCCAACTTGAGATGCTGCCTTCACACCCTGTGGACCACAGCTTCTGTGTGCTGACCCTCAGGAAATATTTTCCAGAAACTTTCACCTCAATGAGACTGATCTCTTACTAATCGTAGTTGAGTTTTCAGTCCAGCCAACCAGGATGTCTATTTCCGGAAAAGCAAAGGTTCTGCTAGCTCTTGGCTTGCTTAGCTATCTTTCTTATATAACCCAGGTCTACCAGCCTAGGGACGGTACTACCTACAGTGGGCTGGTTCCTCCCATGTGTACCAGTGTGTTAGTTTCTTTTCTATTAGTGTGACAAAACACCATGACCAAGACAAATTGTAAAATTTAATTGGGTTTATGGTTTCAGAGGGTTAGAGTCCAAGGTGGCATGGCAGAAGAAATAGCTGAGAGCTCGCATCTTGATCCACAAGCTGGAGTCAGAGAGAAGCATACTGGAAACTGTGTGAACCTTTTAGAAACCTCAAAGACTGTTCGCAGTGGTACACTTCCAACCATGGCAACCCTCCCAGTTCTTCTCAAACAATTCCACAAACTGGAGACCAAGTATTCAACTTCAACCAAGAAAATGCCTCCCCAGACGTGCCCAAGCTGATGGTGGCAATTCCTCAGCTGAAGTTCTCAAAGACTAGGTGACTCTAATACTTGTAAAGTTGAAAAAAAATGACCAGCATACCACACAAAGCAACAGAGTTCACTGTGGCCTTTTCGTTCTTTGCTCATATTGATCCTTTTGCTCCGCTCCCCTTATTTATAAAAAGTCTACAGAGTAAGCATGGACATCACCATACCCAGGCTGTTACAGTTGCTGTGGCTGGAGAACTCTGTGCTCTGGTTATGAAGTATGGCAAATGTAGGCCAAATGTCACTCGAGAGCTCATCTTCTTGTAAATAGTCCAGGCCAATCTAATTCTGTTACCTCTGGACTCTGTCTGGGCCCATTCTTTGAAGGCCCCCAAGCATTTTTGCAATTGTGAAGATGGGCTTTCTGTACCTGAGTGGTGTGTTCAGAAGGATGGGGCAGATGGATTTGTGTTCAGGAGGACAGTGGCAGTGAATTCCTCGTGGCTGTGAGACTCTGAGGCTCTGTCTGTCTCACTCCTCAGGGACACTCCTTTCAGCCTGTGCCTTCCCAGAATATGCACTGTGATTTGTATGAGCACAGTAGCATTTCTAGCCAGCTACACCAAGCACACTTGAATAGGCCATTACTAAATGCAGATCCCAAGCCAAAAGGACCAATGCAGAAGACCTACATGGGGCCCCACAAATGTAGATTTCTGAAGACAATTCCAGATAGTTCTGAAGCAGGTGCCAATCTGTGGACTATTGACTTTGAACCATTAATGGAAGCCACCTGTTTCCCCAAATCACTTCCTACTCTCAGAACTGATCTGACTCAGCATCATGAACTGGCACAAATGCAGAAGCTGACGGCCCATTAGGACAATGACCTCTGGTTCCCTATTCAGTGGCTACTTGAAAAAAATTGTGGCCTTACCTTCTATTAGCATATATATATATATATACATATATATATGCATATACATATATACATAAATATACATATATATGTATATATAATTACAGAGATGAGCCATTGAGATTAGAAGGTGTCACTCGAAACTCATTTAAACTTTGGTCCCATTACCAGATCATAAAACTCATAATTAATAATTTCATTTTAAAACTAGTGCCTCTAATTCTAGTATGTTTGGAATAGCCAATTGAATTAAATTTCTATTTTCTATTTTCAAAATGGTAATATCACTGCAAATTCTTAAGCTGTATCTTTTTTTGTAATTTTTTTTTAGCTTGGCATTTCTTTTTGTTCTATAATGTACCCACATAGAGCCCATATGTACTTCTCCCAGTATCTGAGAAGACAAGAACTTTGGATAGTGAAAATAATGAAGGCTCAACTTTCAAAATGTTACTTGGAAGGATTTAAATATGCAACACTAAACTAAAGTCATTTATCTTGTCTTAGCGTCTCAGACGTAGCACGGCTGAATTGCTTCCTGGTTGTATCATAGTACAATAGGAATTTATTTATATTGAGATGGGAGGAAAAATAACCTTTCAGTCTCAAAAACTGAGCCAGTAATCACCAAGATGTTCAGGGAATAAAACATTTATTTACAGTTAGAAAACCTGGGACATTTGCTTACTTTACTGTATGTGTGTCATCCATGTGGTCTCTCCCCTTCACCCTCCCCCCTCACACACACACACACACACACACACACACACACACATACACACACGCGCACGCACGCACACAGCTGTCCTCCAAAGCTGGTGCATCAGTTGGAGGAGTCACATCTTGCTTCTGATCTCTTAACTTTCAGAGTCCTGGTGGGAAACTCCTTTCTTTCTGCTTCCTTAGCAGATTGCACAGGGGCCACACTTGATATTTAGCAGAGCTGCAGAGCTAATGGGCTACTGGACAATTTTATCAAACTAGTTGTTTTCTGGTGTCTTGTCTGTAATAGGTAGGAAACTATACAATGTTATCTGTTCCCAAATAATTGGCAATCTTTTCCTGAGCTTGCAGGGAAGGAAGTGTTTTGGTTAAATGGGGTTGGTTCCCTCGGCACTGCAGTTTCCTCGCGCATATCTCCAAGCTGATACCTCCCTTTCCTCATCCTTTTCTCTCCTAGGACAAGGAACAACAAGAAAACAAAACAGACTTGCGAGGATACAATCATTTGTTGAGAGTGAGCTCGATGAGATGCTGATTACAGTTGTTTTAATTAACTAGGATGCAAGAAAGGAGCCCAGGGGATGTTACTTACCTGCAGAGAAAATGAATTTGGGGAAGAGACTAGTGCCAGGATTTGATAAGGGGGTTGTATGGTAGCTGTTTGGGGAGGGGGTTACATGCAAATTTGGAGAAAGTGTATTTAGACAATGTTTGCACATTTGATTTATGGAACCAGCCTAAATAACAACTGGGTTACATTTTATGATTTACAGAGTGCCTTGAGACAGTTTCAGTTTTCTTTGTGATACCCCATGTCAACATGCCAAGCTGTCTAACCTACATTCCATCCAGAGCAACTACATTGAATATGCTGAAGTCCCAAAGTCCTCAATAAGGCAGGTATCAATAGAGAAGAGGCATGAACACTTTTCAGATGCTTTCTGCTTCCTCACAGCCCCAAACAGCAGGCAGCTGGAAATCCTGGGAACACTGATAGCCTCTCCCCAAGGTAAAGGGGTAATATGCATCCATTACCCATCAAATGGACTGCACTGGCAGGTTAAAAATTATAGCCAGGATGACAAACGTGCCTTGCAAAGGGAGAGGTGAGCGTGCTCTGTGTGAACAGCTGCTTTCCTGGATTGGGGGGGGGGGGGGGGGGGGGGGGGAATAAACGAAGCCTCTGGCTTCTCCTATGTCAAAGCGAAGCTGTGATCCCAAAGAACAGGGAGTCTTCTTGAAGAAGAAGGAAAATTCATAGAAGTTTTTGTAGAAATTCACAATGGGTGACAAAAAAAATAAAGTGGAATTTAGGCCATAGACAGAGACTCTCCACCCCCATTAGAAACTGCACATACGTACTAGCTGAGGCCATGGTGAGGTAAACAGCTCTCCTTCAGAGGAAACTAACTTTACAGCCACAATGTCAAGAACTCATCAAAATTCATTTCCCAGAGCCTTCCTGCCTTGTTTCGCTGCCTCATTTTGGCACCAGAGGTTGGCAGTCAACTGGAGGCAGGCAGTCATGGCGGACACATTCCAGATGGAAAGATCATTTTGTTTCTAGACACTGTAACACAGAATTTGGCAGGCAGTGAGAAGCACCCCTGCTGTGAGCAGGTGTCTCTCCTTTGACAAGACTGTGTTTTATACAGAAGAGCTTGAAATGGACTGTAACCAGTAGCAGGTCTAGCAAGTCAGGCTTTTGAAAAGGCTTGGCTAACCAGCTTAGGTGAGGAACAATGACACAGGAAACGAATTATTGGTTTACTAATGTCACAGTAATTCAGCCATTCATTCTGACAGGACCATGTAGCGTTGACACTCCATACTGCCAGGCTCAAGTTCCAGCTACTGAAGAGCTTATGGAAACTATTGGTGGGGAGGAAAGTAAGTCTCTCTCTCTCTCTCTCTCTCTCTCTCTCTCTCTCTCTCTCTCTCTCTCTCTCTCTCTCTCTCTCTCTCCTCCCTTCCTTTCTCCTCCCCTCCTTCTCTCCCTCTCTCCCTCCTTCCTTCTCTCTAGCTCTGTCTCTCTGTTTTGTCTGTCTCTGTTTCTTTCACACACACACACACACACACACACACACACACACACAAAAGCTGGGGGAAGAGAGACTGAGAAAGAGATAGAGAGACAAAAATGGAGAGCCAGCCTCAGCATCAGAGACTTCACAAAGTACTTCCATAATTTTAGCTAGTATTGTTCCCTTGGGAGAATATATCACATCTCCAGAATGTCTTATTCCCTTTGAGAAAATAGTTTCATTTTTCTTTCCTATGGCTTCATGTGTGTAAGTGCTGCTGTATGCATCGCTGGGCATGTGTGGTGGCCAGAGGACAACCAGGCGTGTTGTTCTTCACATGTACCTTGTTTGACACGGTCTTCTGTTGATCGCTGCATGCATCAGGCTCTGCTAACTGGCTGCTGAGCCTTCAGGAATTCTCCTACCTCTTCTTTCCACCTTGACACTGGATAGTGGAGGTTATGGATCACAGCTTGACTGACTGTGCTTTCTTGGGATGCAAACACAGGCCTTCATGCCACAGGACAGCTGCTTCATCCACTGAGGCATCCCTCCAGCTGGAACTGTGTTTCTTCCAAACAGCTCAATACAATGAAAAATCTTTAGGTTAATTGCTTAAAGATAGAATGGCTAAACAACTCACAATTTAGCCATACAGTGCATGGGCAACTTCAAATTAATGCAAAAATGTGAAAGATTATCATTAACCTATGAGCCCCTTTATCCCCAGCAAATGCCTTCCAGGTTCTATGACTGAACCAATAACTGAGGTTCTATGACCATACCTTGGAGGATTCTGGTCACTGAACAGAAGTGGAACGCAGCCATCTGGACTGGGTAGTGAGTTTCCTACTAACTTCAGGCATATGTTTTCAATTCCTTCCCAAATAAAGTTCTAATCATGATTTATCTTGAACTAGCTTTGACTTGAAAGTACACTTTATTCCTGACTCACGTGAGATGTAAGTCTGTTCCTGGTGCATAAAACCAAACCACTTGACAAAGGTGTATATGGAGTTTGGAAGACCACCTGAAACTGAATCCCCACCCTGCTTCTCCTCTTTCCTCTTGCTTGCACACTCATGTATCACATTACGTACCATTCTGTGGGCTAGAAGTTGCTACCACTTGGCTTTTGTTAAGTAGTGAGTTGCATCACGGAGTACAGAAGGTGAAGAACTCATTGGCAGTGCTTTCCCAACCACCTTAAACTGGATCTTTGGTAAACTGTTTCGATTGTGGAGTCCTACTTTCTCCTTCTGTGGGATGAGTTAGTTGAAGCTGGATGATGTCTTAAAGATTCATGAATAAACACAAATCAACAGACATCAGTTTGATATGATTAAATATAATACAATGCAAATATTCCATCAACATGGCTTCCTACCTTCTCACAAAGAATAATTTGACGGTGATGAGAGGGCATGGTCAAAGGAAGCCCTAATGATTGGCTAGGCTGTGGCAAACAATTGTGTCTAACATCCTAGAATGAAAATGATTTCAAGTTGCAGAGTGGCAGCCGTGAAAGGGTTGTAATTTATGACTGGATGTTTTCGTCTCCATTGTTGGTCATCGCAGTGTTGCCCCATCCCCTTGAAACACGGGAGCTATAAAAAGAGAAAAGAAAACGACCCTTCTGAGTGGCCTCTGTCATTCAAAGCTAAGGAAGTAAATCTTAACCTGAAGCCCAGGGACCTTGTAATCACAAAGTGGCCCCGGTCAGCTTGTAACTGGGATTAAAGTATCAGGTCGGACCACAGTCCTATCCCCTAGAGGGGTATTTTATGAAGGAAATGCTCTCAGGCTGAATAGGTGCAGCACTGAGCCATACAGGGGACCCGTTCTCAGTACTTACAATTTTGCTATTCGTGTACTCTTCAGAGCTGGTCTTACGGTAGCAGGCTATTGGAGGGGAGGAGATCAGTCTTTCTGAGCACATAATTCAAGCACAGCATTAAAAACATCCAGGCGTGGACTAAGAGAAAAGTGTGTCAACTGGTTCAATTCTTTCCTCCCTGGTGACGTTCCATAACTGGCTTGTCACCAGTCCAGAGAGGTCTGGGAACCAGCCTGTCAAGCAACGAACAAATCTACATTTCTGGATTACATGTTTTGAACTCAGAGATGTTTGCAAGGGGGATGGTCTGCACTTATAACACGGGGGGTTAGCCCCCCTTCCCCAACACAAGGGCAATTTTAAGGTCTGCCATTCGGCTCATTTATTATTACAGAAAAGGTTGAGGTGAGCAGTTTTGGAGGGGACAGCACTCTCATAGAGACAGCACCCCAGAACTAGCAGCTGTCTCTAGAAAAATCACTGATGCGCCTGGGAACCAGCATCCTGCCTAACCTGGGACCCCGGCATCCTGCCTAACCTGGGACTCCGGCATCCTGCCTAACCTGGGACTCCGGCATCCTGCGTAACCTGGGACCCCGGCATCCTGCCTAACCTGGGACCCCGGCATCCTGCCTAACCTGGGACCCCGGCATCCTGCCTAACCTGGGACCCCGGCATCCTGCCTAACCTGGGACCCCGGCATCCTTTGTGACAGCTGAAGGAAAAACACAGTAGTAGCTTTAAGGGTCTGTCTTGCTGTTTATTAAAACGTGATTATCACCTTAGGGCCTGCTAGTGTCTGATGATAATGCAATGCTACTGGGTAAATGAGGGCTAATTTACCTCATCCAAGTTCTAATGGCTCACTAGATGTTGTTTTATTTAAGGGGTGGGGGTACATTAGCTGTACCTGGGAGAATTAAGCAATTTCAACTGTTAAAATAAAACATTTAGACAATATAAATTTAATAGAATTTACTTGAGCCAAGGACCACTTACGAGCCCAGCAGTGCTCAGGCCCAGGAATTTGCAGGACTTCCCCCAGCATGGCTAGTCAGCATTTATAAACCGAGTAAAAGACAGAAATATGTTTGGTGGATGAGAGAGGAAACTTGCAGGTACCTGTCAGCTGCTGGTTTCCAACTGGTTGCATCTCTGGTTTCATAGTACCATTTATGTCTTGCTTGTGGAGCATTAAAAGGGGTTACAAAATACTAGTTAATTCCCCTTTCCTACCTTCCACCTTTTAGCTTTAGTTAGCTGAAGGATACCAACTTGTCATTGAAAGAGTTTTAGAAAATGTGTTTAATTCTTTTAATACACTCAGTACTAAAATGTTTGTCTGTCTTATTAAGTGCAGTAAGTTTTATTGGGTACAGAGACAAGTGTGATCAAAGATGGAGAGGACCTTTACCCCTGCATCTCTTAAGCTGTATGATTTCTTTCTCTCTTCTCTTTTGTTTTATACAGGTTTTGACTTTCTTTAACTTTTATTGTGTGTACTGAATACTATATATGAATACTATATATGTGTTATTCTGATTGTTTGCTCTAGTTTACTACTAATAAAAGTCCTGTTAATCACAAAA
Source organism: Mastomys coucha (assembly GCF_008632895.1). Lineage (NCBI taxonomy): Eukaryota > Metazoa > Chordata > Mammalia > Rodentia > Muridae > Mastomys > Mastomys coucha. Next base: position 110,386,959 of record NW_022196897.1, read on the forward strand.
AATAAAATAAAATAATAAAATGCAGGAGTCATCCTAACCAAGAGCCTCTTCATTTTATTTTTTAAAACACTCTACTCATAATACATACCTGTGTGCAAACAATGATTGCAGCACTTGATTTGAGACTGTGCTTTGTCTTCCATAGATAGAAGGCTCTTACTTCTCCCCTCGGGTACATTATTTGTATTCAGTAACAAATTTAAATAAATGCAAGTGTTTAAAGTGCTGGATAGTGATTTCAGCATCACATTTGTACACTCCTTATTCACTCTTCCAAGGATAGCTAATCTTGTTAAATGAACACGTTTTGTGAATGATTTCTATATCTGATTCTTATAATTCCATTTGGGCTCCTTAGAGGATAGCTAAACTGTACTGCACAGCCAGAGAGACCTGTAACATACAAATGCAAATGGAGGTGCTCTCTCATCCTTGGGCCATTCTTTCTTTACTAGTTCTACAATTACCTTCGAGAATTATACATGTAAATATTGCTTTTGAACTAATCACACATAAACTAATTTCAGATAAAGAGTCCAAAGATACAGTCCACATAGATACTGTTTCTAAAAATGCATAATACTGAATTGTGCTAAAGAAATCATGTAACTGGTGCCTTTATTATCAGCTACAGAGAAAAGGCCTTTCAATTAAGAAAAATTAAAAGTGTCATGTAAGTATTCAAGTCACATAAGGATACACTTACACTGGGGACTTCCCATCATTAAAATACTGAAATACTCTCTCCTTATAAATTAAAAAAATGTGTCCAAGTCTTATGATGTCTGGTCATCATCATCTTTCCTTGGGGATCTTGGAACCTTCAGTCCACCCAGTAATGAAAGGTATTTAAGAAGTATAGAAAGGGGCCATAGGGTCTCTTTGTAACACTATTTTAAGCATATACCTGATGAATAGGGATCTTATGACCAATAAGATAAGCAAATGTGCTATCAATAAATAACATTAGCCAGAAGAAGTCAGTAATCCCCTGCCCCAAGTACTAGCTTTATCCTCTCCAGTAGATAGTTCAAACTTTCTTCCCAAGTTCCTTATCTAGAAACTGAAATTTGATCCATGTGGGATTGCTGACACAATTAAGTGGAGTTTACATGCATAGGATGTTTAGAGAGGGGCTCCTGCTCTTGAGATAGATGTCTGAGCAGGTGCAGTATTTCACAATGAATAGCAAAATCTAAGTCGGACATGGACTTCACCTGGGCAATTAGAAGAATTGATTCGCACACATAACATATACTTTGAATCTAAGAAAGCTTCCAAACGAATGTCAATGTCAAGCTACCACTTACTTTCCCTATAAGGAAATAAGCACATTACAGGGATTAAAGTGAAGTCCCTTATCAAAGTTTTTGTCTGTTGGCACTATCTACATGAACAGAGCAACCAGAAGAAGAGTTCTGACTACAGATGTAGTCATCTCTATAGCAAAATGCCTTTTTGTTTTGTTTTGTTTTGTTTTGTTTTTTCGAGACAGGGTCTCTCTGTATAGCTCTGGCTGTCCTGGAACTCACTCTGTAGACCAGACTCGCCTCGAACTCAGAAATCTGCCTGCCTCTGCCTCCCAAGTGCTGGGATTAAAGGCGTGCGCCACCACCGCCCGGCGCAAAATGCCTTTTATTGGAATCTTCCCCTGAAACAGCAATCCCAGAGCAGTGCCTCTCATACTTCAGGACAATGGCTGCTGACCCCTGGAGTCCTACACACCAGATCACCTTCCATCATATGCCTTCCAGAGTAGCACAGCATTTAGTTTAGGTGAGGTCTATGGCCCTTGTAAATGATAAAAGAAAACATGGTTATTTTACAAAACAAAGTAAGTTAAAAATCAAGGCAAGTTTAAAATATGTTGGTTGGTACCCCAGAGAGACAGTTACAGAAAGATGGGGAAACCTATCTATAGGGACAAGTGCTAATTGGTGACATCCTTGGCTTTCAGGTCTGTGGAAGCTTGTGGTCTGTTAAGTTAGTAGATTCCAAGAAGTTTTTTAATAGTCATAAGATGTTAGTTCAGACACATAGACGGGCAAGGAATGGCTGCTCCAGAGAGCTTATTAGTCCAAGAGAAGGTAAATAGCCTCTGAACAGGCAACCTTTCAATCTCCCCACAGCACTAAGCTCTAATCAGTCAATCAATTTCTTTTTTTATTATTATTTATTTATTTATTTATTTATTTATTTTTAATTAGATATTTTCTTTATTTACATGTAAATTTCTCCCTTCCCAGTTTCCCCTCTAAAAA
>NW_022196897.1:110389767-110430762 GCF_008632895.1 Mastomys coucha
GAGAAAGGATCAATGGAGCTGAGGGGTTTGCAGCCCCTTAGGATGAACAACAATATGAACTAACTAGTCAATCAATTTCTACAGCACCACTTCTTTCAGGAGTTTCATCCACAGCATATATAACCCACTGAGTCCAATTAGCTTTGTCTATACATGACTGTAGCACCTCTTGTCCTTTGGATCAAGGATCATATCCCTGAAGAAAACTGACAACCTTTCCCAAAGCATTAACTCCCTGTGGCTCCACAACAAAGAGTGGAGCCTTCTGAATCCATCCTTCATCTTTGCTTTCATATCTTGCAGATGTGGTCTTTTGTAGCTCTTGTGAAGGTAGCCACAGCTGTAGAGCATCCATAGGTACACAATGTCTTATCCTGAAGATATTTCACAGTAGTCCTCCTGATCTCCTGGCTCTTAAACTCTTTTCATCCCCTCTTGAGTGATCTTCCCTGAGCGTTAAAGACCAAAGGTGTGGTGTGAATGGGTCATTTGACTCATCCTCGGTCATGTATTCTCTGCATGTTGACTGGTTATGAGTGAGTCTCTGTATTAACCACCATGCACTGCAAAAGGTTAAGTTTCTTTGACTAAAGTTGAGAATAACACTCATCTATGGTTATAAAAATAAGTATTTAGAAGTCAGTTGAATAAATGTCAGCTAATTTAAAATAGTGATAGATTCTCCCTTAGCCTCTACAACCTCTCGAGCCATGGATTCTTAGGCAGCCTTACAGTCTTTGCACCCTCCTATTGAATGAGCCTTAAATTGAATTAGACATCTGTTGGTTACTCCCCAAATAACTATGCCTTTATTACTGTGTTGGGCATGTCTTGCCTGACTGCATGTTATCGTAGCTCACAGTGGCTCATTCTTTCTTACTGAATGTTCCTTATTGGTTCAAGCAGTTTCATGAAAGATAGGCAGAAACTTGATCTCAGAGAAGACTGTAGTGTCTGAATATTAGAAGACTGTTCTAGAAAATTCCAAGTGCATTTAATTGATTCAGTTATGGCAAAGCTTATTGGGAAAGAATAAATGACAAGTGTCATTCAGACTCTCCCTATACTCCCTCCTCTGGCCACATTCTTCCTTTGCAGTGAGATTGAATCCAGAAAAAAAAAAAAAAGAAAAAAGAAAAAAAATGCATGAGCTCAATGCATTCATACTATCAGTAGAAGATGTTTCTCTGCTCCGTACCTCTACCTGCCTTGAGAATTCTTTGCCATGTTGTCTGAAAATATGTGAATGTCTGCCATTTGACTAGCTTCTGTGTTTTAATATTTCTTAATCCACAGACTACAAGCAGAAAACAGCATTGCCTTTGGTGTGAATGAGGATTATAATTATTAATAGTCTAAAGGCATAAGTTAGAAAACTTCAGAGAAGTAGAGAAAAGCTGATCTTCTAACAGCTAACACCTCTCATCTTTCGGACCAGAGGAAGAAAGCTGGTTTCCTATTTCCTTCAATGACAAGATGCATCAAAGGCAGCCTGTCTTCCTTATCAGTGATCTGTACAGAAAAGGCTGACAGGAGCAGGGCATTGTGAGAAGTTGCAAGAAAACACTAGGTGCAAATGTTCTCTGATTCAATATGTAGTGTAAGAAACTCAGAACAGCAAATGAATGTTGGTCACCAGACTCGGAACTCGGAGAGGCACAGAACCAAGGGTGGGTTCCTAAATCATCTTCAGTAGAGGTGCTTCTTTAGGGGGCCAGGGCATGGGACAAAATGGTCAAGAGGACATAGAGACTATCTTCAACTGCTGACTACAGATTGCTGCTAATGGCGAGTGTTCTTAACATAGCTTTTCTGCTCCAAGTTGATGTACTTCTGTGGGGTTCTCTGTTTGTTTGTTTGTTTGTTTGTTTGTTAATAAGTCACTTTGTACAATGACAGTGTGGTGTACATTATAATTTTTGCCTGTACTGGGCCATTTATATAAAAAGTGACTTTTCATTTCTTTGGTGTGGGGGACAGCATTTGGGACCTAACCAAGGATGGGTCTGTAGCATCTTGAGCTTTAACAATTAACAAGATAGGCTGCTATGAACATGGTAGAGCATTTGTCCTTATTGAATGTTGGAGCATTTTCTGGGTATATGCCCAGGAGTGGTATAGCTGGGTCCTCAGGTAGTACTATGTCCATTTTCCTGAGGAACCACCAAACTGATTTCCAGAGTGGTTGTACCAGCTTGCAATACCACCAGCAATGAAGGAGTGTTCCTTTCTCCACAACCTTGCCAGCATCTGCTATTACCTGAGTTTTTGATCTTAGCCATTCTGACTAGTATGAGGTGGAATCTCAGCATTTGCTTTGCATTTTCCTGATGACTAAGTATGTTGAACATTTTTTTAGGTGCTTCTCAGCCATTTGGTATTCCTCAGTTGAGAACTCTTTGTTTAGCTCTGTACCTCATTTTTAATAGAGTCATTTGGTTCTCTGGAGTCTAACTTCTTCAGTTCTTTGTATATATTGGATATTAGCCCTCTCTTGGATATAGGATTGATAAAGAGCTTTTCCCAATCTGTTGGTTGCTATTTTGTCCTATTGACAGTGTCCTTTGCCTTACAGAAGCTTTGCAATTTTATGAGGTCCCATTTGTCAATTCTTGATCTTAGAGCATAAGCTATTGGTGTTCTGTTTAGGAAATTTTCTCCTGGGCCAATGTGCTCAAGGTCCTTCCCCATTTTCTTTTCTATTGGTTTCAGTGTATCTGGTTTTAAGTGGAGATCCTTGATCCACTTGGACTTGAGCTTTGTACAAGGAGATAGGAATGGATCGATTTGCATTCTACTGCCAGTTGAGCCAGCACCATCTGTTGAAAATGCTGTCTTTTTTCCACTGGATGGTTTTATCTCCTTTGTCAAAGATAAAGTGACCATAGGTGTGTGCGTTCATTTCTGGGTCTTCAATTCTATTCCATTGATCCACCTGTCTGTCACTGTACCAATACCATGTAGTTTTTTATCACAATTGCTCTGTAGTACAGCTTAAGGTCAGGGGTGGTGATTCTACCAGAGGTTGTTTTATTGTGGAGAATAGCTTTCGCTATCCTGGGGTTTTTGTTATTCCAGAAGAATTTGCAAATTGCTCTTTCCAACTCTGTGAAGAATTGAATTCAAATTTTGAAGGGGATTGCATTGAATCTACAGATTGCTTTCACCAAGATGGCCATGTTTACTATATTAATCCTGCCAATCCATGAGCATGGGAGATCTTTCCATCTTCTGAGATCTTTGATTTCTTTCTTCAGAGACTTGAAGTTCTTGTCATACAGATGTTTCGCTTGCTTAGTTAGAGTCACACCAAGGTACTTTATATTATTTGTGACTATTGGGAAGGGTGTTGTTTAGAAGCTGGAAACAGCCCAAATGTCCCTCAACAGGGGAATGGATACAGAAAATGTGGTACATCTACACAATGGAGTACTACTCAGCCATTAAAAACAACGAATTTATGAAATTCTTAGGGATATGGATGGATCTGGAGAATATCATCCTGACTGAGGTAACCCAGTCATAAAAGAACACACATGGCATGCACTCACTGATAACTGGATATTAGCCCAGCAGCTCAGAATACCCAAGATACAATCCACAAACCAAAAGAAACTCAAGAAGAAGGAAGACCAATGTGTGGATACTTCAATCCTTCTTAGAAGGGGCAACAAGATGCCCATGGAAGGAGTTGCAGAGACAAAGTATGGAGCAGAGACTGAAGGAAGTACAATCTAGAGACTGCCCCACCTGGGAATCCTTCAGTCCATATTCAGTCACCAAACCCAGACACAACAATATGAACTAACTACCACCCTCAGAGCTCCCAGGGACTAAAACACCACCCAAAGAGTACTCATGGCTCCAGCTGCATATGTAGCAGAGGATGGCCTAGTTGGTCATCAACGGAAGGAGAGGCCCTTGGTCCTGTGAAGGTTCTATGCCCCAGTGTAGGGGAATGCCAGGGCCAGGAAGTGGGAGAGGGTGGGTTGGCGAGCACAGGAAGAGAACAGGGTTTTTTTTCCAGACGGGAAACCTGGAAAGGAGATATCATTCAAGATGTAAATAAATAAAATATCTAATAAAAAATAAATTAAGAAAACAATTAACAAGACAGGCATCAATTCTTCCAAACCAGTGAGGAACTGCCCATATCTTCTGAACAATTGGAAGGGCTTTCAACACGCGTAAACATAGCCTGTTTCCACACACAGAGTGGGTTTCCCAGACCCTGGGGTGAACAGCCCCAATTCTATTTGTGAGAAGAAAAAGGGTTCTTAGCACTTTCATTTCTCTATTTTAAAATAGTGACTTCAGTCACTCAGATTTGAATCTGATTTCTCAGTGATTCTCTTCTGTTTGAGTTCTAAAGCCACTTTATTTTGGTGGACTCTAGCTCACTGAGACAGAAGCCCAAGGCAGATGATGATAGAAAGAGAAACAGAGTAAGAAACAGAGAGACTCCTTAATGCTTCCTCCCATCAGAATCTGCCCAGTCAGAGAAAAAGAAAAATAATAGCTGATGAGGCACCAAGCCCTCTCTTGCCCTCCTTTCTCTTTGCAGTACTCTGAGAGTTTCCAATTTGATATTATTCCTCTCCCACCTCCAAATGAAGGCATGTCTGTAAAGTGTCATGCAGTAGAGTTGGGATAAGGATGGGGATTGGGGTGAGGATGGGAAATAGAGTTCCCAGTGAACCTCAACTCTGTGTTTGTAACTGAGTTAGTTGGATCAAGGAAGCTGCTAGGAAGGCTGGATGTCTACTCTTCTTTGGCACCAACTGTCAGAGCCTGGGGTTCCTAAGAAAGAGCAAATTCTTCAGTATCACACAGACCTCTTCCCTGCCACACTGAGACAACCCCAAAGGCCTGTATCCTACTGTCCCTGATAGTTCACAGTTGGAAGCCTGATATGTATGGGCACCAACAGCTAGCAGTTTTGAAGAGAAAATAGCCAACAAGTAAACCAAGATGAATGATTGGCTTGTTTACTTGGCAGTTCGCTGCTCAGAACTCTTTTGTTCACCTAGGAACGTGAAAAAAATGCTGCCCTTTTAAGTCTGTAACCAAACAGCTCAAGCTTGTAGACTTCTATGTTGCTATGGGGCTAAGGTGCCAGATGCACTTTTTGATTTTCCCCTTCCTCCCTGCAGTGGTAAGCATCTTGGACAGTGTTTATTTCTTGAAAGAAATTTTTCTAAAGCTAACATCTTTGTACTTCTGAAGTACCCCATCACTAATTAAACCACCCCAGCTGCAACATGCCTTCTATAGTGTACCACCAGCACGGTTGGGAGGTTCTGTTGGAATCAGTAATGGAGTTTTGTACCCCAGATAGACCCTTAGAAATAGTCCGGGTGTCAGACCCTGCAACCTTCTCATCTCACCTCAGTCACTACCACCACGAGACAATCTGGGGAGCCGATACTCTATTGTTTCTCACAATGGCCAGTGGGGGGGGTGAGTAAGCTAAAATCATCAAATTTTCTATGTATCAGTTAGGAAGTCTGGCACTGTAAGTAAGAATATATCTCTATTCATCTGGCTTAAACATAAGAACTTGTGTGATTGTATATAACAAAACAGCTCCACAAAGCCACCTGGGACATGAGGATGGTGGTTCCCTCTTTCCACTGTGTCTCAATTAGGGTTTCTATCACTGTGATTAAAAACAACTTGGGAAGGAAAGGGTTTATTTCACATTACATGTCCTGATCACTGTCCATCATGAAGGAAGATCAGAGCAAGAATTCAAGGCAAGAACCTGAAGGCAGGAGCTGATACAGAGGCATAGAGGAATGCTGCTGACTAGCTTGCTCCTTATGGCTTGCTCAGCCTGGTTTCTTATAAACCCCAGGACCAAATGCACAGGGGTGTCATGACCCACAAGGGGCTAGGCCATCCCTAACAAATCACTAATTAAGAAAAAAAACCCGCCACAGTCTTGTGCACAAGCCAATCTGACTGCATTTTCCCAACTTGGGCAAAGAACTCTAGCTTGTGTCAAGTTAACATAAAAGCTAGCTAGCCCACAGTGTAATATCAGCATACTGGCCTCATCTTGAGAGGGTGTCCCAGAGTCTCTACAATCAGAGACAAACAGCAATGTCCAGTCAGATAGCAGGATTGTTGGGTATTTATTTATTTGTGGGTGTTGTTCGCTGGAAACAGGGGCTCACTGTGTAGCCCAAGTTTGTCTCAGGGTAGTCTCACCTTGGTTCCTGAGGACGAGGTTCACTGTGCTGCACCATCCAGCTTCTTTTTATCTCTTTCAAGAAGGAGGAGCCCTTTGCTGGACCACTCACCAGGCACCCTTTCCCATGATTGCCGTCAGGCTCAGATTCTAAAGAAAAATAGATGGCTACCATTGGCTGACGAGAGTCAGGACTCTACCAGATCACCTGAGGAAAACCTGAAAGCTGGTGAAACAGGAAGCAGCTGGGGTATGGCATTCAAACATGCCCCAGCTTCAAGAGCCAAAGAGACCATGGAACTGTCTAAAGTACAGTTTTTCCTTTCAAACCCATGATTATGTCTCCACAAGTTTGAGATATGTATGGGTGGTGAGAAGAAGAGCAGAGAGCCCCACACCTTCCCCAAGGCCACTGTTTCCTCACACACAAACTGTCCAGTTTCTACCTATTGTACTGGCGTAGCATCTTGTTTTCAATGCTTATTTTCCTTTCTTCAACGCCTCTAGAAAAGTAATTTGATCTAACTTTTCCTCGATGGCTGAGTGGATAGAACAGCTAGGAGCCTGTGGTTATTCCAAGCCACTGCACGCTTACCTTCTCTGCCCTGTACAGACTCATGGTCCTCTAGAGTCTGTGGATGCAGACAAGTGCAGATACAGATGGACAACCAAGAGCCACAGCCTGTTCTTGGACAAAACCACCCTGATCAGTATCTCAGATCCCAGCACGTACATCCAGGGCTTATTTATCCTCTACCAAGCCATGCAGATTGTTTTTCTTCAGTACAGGGGGCATAAAGAATTTCTTGCATCTGTTTCACTAAACACTAATTATATTTTCTAGTGAACGTCCCAGTTTTAGAGGTCATTTATAGAAACAGCAAATCAGGGTGTCTGTTGTTGGGCAGACCTGTGTTCTCATCATCCTGAATAATTTACAGCTTGCTACATTTCCTAGGCCTTCTTGCTCTACAAGAGTCTGCAATCTGCTAACAACTTACTGCAGGGGGAGTGTCTTTCTGAACAAGCCAGCAGAGAAAGAAAAATTAAAATCCTTTAAATGCAGAGTTAGAAAGTGATGTAAAAACACAACAACATGCTTAGAGGCACAGCTCATTCATGAGGGAAAGAACACCCAAGGTGCCAGAATCAAAACAAGAGGTGAAAACCCACAGTGCCAAAACAAACAATAAGAAGATTTGGAAGCATAGGAAGCCATGTCACCAGTGCCAGAGGGGCTGGCACAGAGCGCAGAGAGGAAGGATCCGGTCTGTGCAACACTGCACTGGGCGCAATGTGCAGAGGGAAACACCAGGTCTGTGCAACACTGCACTGGGCGCAATGTGCAGAGGGAAACACCAGGTCTGTGCAACACTGCACTAGGCCCAATGTGCAGAGGGAAACACCAGGTCTGTGCAACACTGCACTGGGCGCAATGTGCAGAGGGAAACACCAGGTCTGTGCAACACTTCACTGGGTATTGGAAACAAGAGTTCCCAGACAGCTGGCTCTCTCCCTGGAAGGAATGACTTGAAAACGTCACTTGGTCAGCAGCATGCTATAGAAGTTATCTGCTTCCATTTGTGATTTGGATGACAGTATAATTCTTCCCTGCAGGAAAATGAAATGGAAAGCAGGCCCATGCATGTGGACTGGAAGTCAGTCAGATCCTGAGAATCTGCCTGGTTTTAGTCAGAAAGACACTGCAGCTCTTTCTTTACCTGGTGGCGTCTGGGAGTCTCAGTGAGCACTACCCTATTTCAGGGACTCCACACTCTAAGAAAGCTTCATGATTTTGGGTGGGGGTGGGGGGTGTCCCTTTATACTCGACAGAGGCTAATTCAGACCAGCTCAGTCTCACAGCCCAGGCCATTGGGGGAATGATGAATGGGCAGGAGTTGAGTCCACAAGGAGAGCAGTAAGCTGAAGGACACACACCACCGTGTGTGGGAGCCAGCAGAGAAAACTAGAACTGTGTGTGTGCGTGCGCGCACGCGTGCGTGTATGTTTATATATGCTGCGAAAAGCTAAGAATTCGACAACAGTGTGAGGAAATTTGAAAAGGAACCAATATGGCGATGGAGTTACTACTTTCTCTTATAACTTTTCATTTGTAAACTTTCATGTATATTTACTTACTTACTTAGACAGAGGCACACACACACACCTGCCAGTGTTCATGTGGAGGGTAGAGGGCCTCCTCTCTGAAGTCAACTTTCCTTTCTTGACTGTGTGGGTCATGAGAACAGAACTCAGGTCTTTAGCTTTGGCAATAGGTACCTTTAGTCACCAAGCAATCTCTTCAAACCTCTCTTGTAAATGTTGATGTTGCGTTGAGATTACAGATTAATAATAGCTATACTTAAGCCTGGTAAGTATTCCCTTTTATTGTTAATTTAACAATAGTTAGTCTTTAAAATCTACGTTTGCAGAGCAGTTTCATTCCATTGAATTTTTCCTTAAAAACAAAAGTAGTATGCAAACTCGGGCAATCTATGCCTTCAAATGGGTACGTGAAAAAGTTGACTTTGTTTCTGAGGTAGCTCAGATTGTCCTTAACTTCAGATCCCCTGCCCCTGCCTCTTGAACGTATGAGGTACCACCATACCAAACATATTAGACACTACTGGATCTAGTAGATCCCTGCCACAGGATGTCCCTTGCGAGGAGCATCCCATTGGAGGAATATGTAGATTCAGAGCACTATAGTGGGTTCTTGCTTAGTGAGTTCATTCTCTGGAGTGAGAGATACCAGGGATATGCACTTGTGTGTACCAGGGTTCTCAGGAGGAACAGAAGTGATAGAATGAACATATTTTAAAGGGAGATTTATTAGGTTGGCTTCCTCTGTTTGGTTTTGGTCCTCCAACAATGGCTATCTTCACACTGGATAGGCCAATGTCCAGAAGCTGCTTAGTGTATGAGACTATATTTCTCAGCAACCTGGTACTGAAGGCCTGGAGCATTCTGGAGAGCCACTGGTCTGTGATCCATGGTGGAAGCCTAAAGAAACTGGGTTCCGATGCCAGCAGAAGAATGCAGCAAGCCTGCTGGCAGCACCATGACGGATGAACACTCAAACAAGGTAGGTGAACTCACCATCAAGACGTGAAGGAGTACTGGCTGCTTTTGCCAACTTGACACAAACCTAGGCATACCTAGGAAGAGGATATGTTAGTGGAGAAAATGCCTCCTTAGGGTTGGTCTGTAGGCAAGTCTGTGGGTATTGTTTTGATTCGTGAAGGTCTTGCTTCCTGTGGGTGGCACCATCCCTGTGTGGCAAGCTGAGCAAGCCATAGGGAGCAAGCCAGAGAACAGCATTTGTCCATGGTTTCTTCATGAGTTACTGCCCTGCTTCAGTGCCTGCCTTGACTTCTCTCAGTGACAGGGGTGCAGGCTGGAATAAACCCCTTCCTCCCTGAGTTGACTGTGGACTTGGTAGTTTTACCCAGCAGTAGAAATCCTAAGATAGAGGTGATGAGTTATAACAAAAAAAAAAAGAGCAAACAGCAAAAGCCCAAAACCTTCTTCTCTGGACTTCCTTTATTTTTCTGCCATCACCCACATTTATACTTCATCTCATCCCATCAATAAAATCTCACACAGGTGTGCTCATCAGCTTACCAGATCCAGTCAGGTAGACAGCCAATATTAACCCACACAGGATTCATGTTAGGCATAGTTAGTATTGAGCCAATGTTATCTTTAAATCGTTTCCTTATTTTTAACTTTTTATTACCATGTAGAATATATCATTTGTAAGGAATGGGTAGACTCATGGCCTGGAGTCTTCAACGTTTTAACTAATGAATTCAGTTCATTTAGAAGTATCATGATTGCTAATAGATTTGACTTTGTCTCGACTGTGGCAATTTTCTTTCTCTTAATCCACTTTTTTTTTTGTCACCTTTTCCTCCTTAATATTCTGCTGAGGATGATTTACAGATTCTGTTCAAGGTGTTAACAGAATAGTAAACATAATACTGTGTGAGTCTGTAAAGACTTTGCCATGGGACTTAAAAATGTATATTAACATTAACAACAATATATGGATTAGTGGAAAATAATAGCTTAGATAATTTTGAAGGTGAAAGAAGCAGAGGAGGAAAGGAAAAAGGATTTACCTTCTCAGATTCAAAACTGGCTATAAAGCTAAATAATAATGTGGTGATCGACACTGTGGTAGACAAAGCCATGACATAAGGAAACCCCTCTCTCTAAGCCCTCTTTTCTCTCCCCACTCACAGCACAAATATATGGATTTTAATGGATAACACAAGTGTCATTTCAAGAAGAAGGGAAAACTATGTATTTGTTATACAATGCTAGGACAATTAGGTGCCTAAATAGATAATTAATTTTAAGAGGTAAAATTAGATTTTTTATTAACTCCATGAAAACATACACATACAGAATTCCAAATGAACTAAGATTTAATATGAAAACTCCCCAAACTAAGCACTTCAGAAAAACAAAACAAAAATGAGTAACATTGTCACAGGAAAGAATGGCACACAGTGTGGGAACACGTCTATTGTGAGCACAGGTGTGTGCCCAGTATGTCTGTGCATGTGGGAGCCAATGGCAACCTCGGAGGTAGTTTAGGAACCATTCACCCTTGCTGTGCTTTAGATGGAGTCTCTTGGTAGGACCCCAGACTCATCAATTCTGCCCACCTCCACCTGCCTAGCACTTTCCTTGAACTTTGGAGATCAAACTGAAGCTCTCAGTTTTCCATAGAATACACTTTACCAACTAAGTTATCTCTTCAGCCCAGAAGAAGTAATTTTAAGGACTGGATATATGTGTTGTAAAGGAAAACACTGACAAATTTGTATTAAAAAATAAAACCAATGTATTTAATTGTTTATTATTTAATCTAGGCAAAGCCTGGCTATGTAACCTAAGCTGGCTTCATAATCATTATCCTCCTGCCCCCAGAGTTTGGGAATTATAGGTACATTCTACCTTATCAAGAAAAATTGTCTTTTCTTTTTAAAACTTAGGAATATGGAAGCCAGGCATGGTGGTACACACTTGTCATCTTAGCCCTTGGGAGGCTCAGACTCAAGGAGATCCTATCGCAAGAAAAAAAAAATGAGGGAAATGGGAGCCAGTGAGATAGCTCAGCAGGTAAAAATGCTTGCTGCACAAGCCAGACAACCTCAGCTTGGTTTCTCCATCCCACAAAAGGTGGAAGAAGAGAAAGGTCTCTATGAAGTTATCCTCTGAGCTCCACACACACCATAGCGAGCATACTCCACAACCCTAATCCACACATGCCATCTACACACATACACACTCTACAACATGATAATAACATTTGAGGCTCATGAGTAAGACCAAGAGAAGATATTTGCAATCTCTTTTAACAGATATACAATCATCTATAAGAAATATTACAGATTGATACAAAACATTGATGCAAAATACTCAACAAAGAGCTGTGTTCAGTAACTATGGAATTCTGCAGAGGAAAGGGGCAATCAATAAGCACGTGGGACTAGGCTCAATTTCACTAGTGTCTAGAGAGAGGTTAAAGCAAGTGACAAGCATCATGTAGGCAGAAGAAAGAAAAAAGAAAGAGAGAAAGAGAATGAAAGAAAAGCAGAGACAATGAGTTTGGAGAAATGTGAGGAAGGAAGATACTTTCTGTCCTAAGGGAAATGTGTTTGTGGAGGAAGATGCTGGAGTACTGGAGGAAAATGATCAGCTTGTAGAGAAGTCTACTATGTGGTCATCTCTATGGGAAGGAAGATACCCAGCATGCACAGACACATGATGACATCACCGAGGACCTAAGACAAAGAAAGCAAACACCAAGAGAAAAGAGAAACACATTAGACTTGTTAGAACAACAAAGCACATGTGACAATCACATGTTACAATGAACTGGACTATCTACATTAAAAAAAAAAAAATCCAGCATTCGATCATTAGTATAACCCTAAAGAAACAACAAAGTGGATGCAAATGTTGATAGTGACATCATTCCTAAGAGCCGAAAGGCAGAAATAAGCTGCATGTCATCAGCTGGCAAGCAGATGAATAGATTGTGGCTAAGGCACTAGATGCTGCAGCATTACAACATACAGACCAAAAATACTGTGCTCAGAGAAAGAAGCCGGGCAAAACACACACACACACACACACACACACACACAGAGAGAGAGAGAGAGAGAGAGAGAGAGAGAGAGAGAGAGAGAGAGATTTCCTAATTTTGTGAATATGAGATTTCCAGATGCATACCTAGGAACAGAAAATAGATCGGTGGTGACTTAGGACCAGGATTGGATAATAAAGGACTTGGGGGGGGTGTGCTAGATAAAAGGCAGAGAATTTCCTTCTAAGATAATTATGAATCTATAGAATTAAGGGTGCAATGGTTTTAATTATGTATGGATATAATAAAAACCACAAAATGACTCCTAAATAGCTGGATTATAAATGATGTGGATGAGATCCCAGGATGTTTCTCAAGACACACATGTGCTATGATCACGTACATGTGTACGAACGCACAGGAAACTTACTTCAAAAACTGCATTTATACAAAGCACGTAGGGGATGTGAAGTGTTTGAGTAAAACCTTAACATAATACTGATTTTACAAAGTTATTTCAGGGAAAGGCTGAGTGTGCTTTAATATCAGACAGCAAAGGCAGGAAGATTGCTGTCTTTGGGTCCATCCTGGTCTACCTAAAGAGTTCCTGGTCAGCCTGGATTACACAGTATGATTCTGTCTCAAAATCCAAAATTCAAATAGAATGAAAGAGAGAAAGGCATATCTGAGAATCACTCACAAAAGCTGTTGACTGTAAATTTGAATAGATATCACATTATTATCTTCTGAAATTGAAGTCTCTCATAATAAAATTTCTAAACACTAAAAAAGAAAACAGGAAAAAAAAAAAAAAGAAAAAAAGGAAAAATTCCCATAAGCCAACTAGCTTCACTGAACCAAATGAACCTTGAGGGATAGAATATGTTCCTCTCTTGCTCTAGCCCTATAAGTAATAAATCCCTCTCCTTTTCTCCCTTTGACCATGTTTTACAGTTAAAGAGAAGACCTCTGGAGACAGGACTAGTGCCCAGGAAGTGAGCTTTGCATAAATCATCTCCCTCTTCTGACCTCCCCCTCCCTGCACACCCCAATAAATGTCGTAGAATTCCAGTAACAGGAAACTACAAATGATGACTCTTGTCTGTTCAGAACAGATTTCTGTCATCCTCTCAAGAATAATATAAATTACACCACTCTCCTCATAATAACAAGGCAGCACATTTTAGCTTCAGCTTCAAATGGGCCATGCTGGCTTGTTGTCCTAGGTGTATGTTAATAGGCTTGGTGATAGCTGAAGCAAAAGCAGACAGTTTAGGGGGTGTCACAGTGAATGTGGCACAGAGTCTCTTTACATTTCCTCTGTAAAGTCAACAACTTGTTGGTTGTAAAAAGTGTAAATATTTTGTAGTCCAAGTAAATCCATGTTTGAGATTCAAAAGGATGCATAAAAATCACTGTACTGCTTGCTTCTCAGGAAGGAGTGATTTTACTGTAGACTGTAAAAGCGATTCAGCTCCTGCAGCCCTTCGAAAATGACATATTAAACTGCTTCCTGCAGTGTTCTGGGGAGATCACGAATTCCACTAAGTAAGTTTTATAAATCTGTGCTGTATAATGAAGGAAAACTAATGGTGAGATGCACAGCATTCTGGGACAGAATTTTCTTTTTTTATATATATATATAAAAAAAAGGTGAGTCCATGGATAGACCTTATTTAGCAATCCCTGCAGTGTCTGAAGTCACTGATATAAGAAGCTAGCAAAATCCACCAGGCTTATTGGCTTAGTTGACCATCACACCCAAGAGGAAAGACTTTTTTTTTTTTTAATGGAGAAAAGTCATTTGTGGCTTAGATATGAGGCTGACTGCTAATAGATGAAACCAATTACCCAAGAAATTAAAATGAATAGATGGCTAGTCACCGCCGCGTGGGTTACTGTAATAGCTTGTTTGCTACTGGGTCTCCTGCACTAACAATGGTAACCCCCAAGGGTAGATCCCAAGTGCTAAAGGAAATTGATAACTCATAATTTCTCTTACTAGAAAGTAACCCTAGAGGACCCTCTGAGGCTCTGTGTCCCACCAAGATGCTAGTGGATAATGGACATTAGCATTCCCTGTACATGCCCCTTCCCTTGAATCAACCAGTATGAAGTCTATTTTCTTTTTCTGGACCACTTTCAAAAGAACTTCTCAACCATTTGTTTGACCATAAAATCAATGTGATGTGCTCTTCCAACAGCCTAAAACATTTGATCAAGAATATTGAAGCTAATGTTTAAGTCACATAAACATTCCCTGGTCAAGTAATTAAAGAGCAGTCTCGAGAGCCTAAATAATTAGTTTCAGATGCATACAACTTTTACTTGCAATGTATGAAAATATTGAATTCACTCAAGCTTTTATAATTGACATCAAATTCATATGTCAGCAAAGAGGCCAAAAGGAAGGGGACTTTTTCTCCCTTCCTTCCTTCCTTCCTTCCTTCCTTCCTTCCTTCCTTCCTCCCTTCCTCCACTCCTTTCTTTTACTCACTTTACATTCCACTCACTGCTCCCCTTCTGGCTACCCCCTCTCACAATTCTTTCCTCCTCCCCTTGTCCCCTTCTCCTCTAAGAGGGTGGCCCCTTTCTGGGTTTCTCCCAACTGACACATCAAGACTCTGCAGAGCTAGGTGCATCTTCTCCCACTGAGGTCTGACAAGGCAATACAGATAAAAGAACATATCCCACAGTCAGGCAACATCTTTTGGGATACCCCTCCTCCAGTTGTTCAGGACCCATATGAAAACCAAGCCACACGTCTGCTACATACACATGAGGAAGCCTAGCTCCAGCCTTTGTATGTTCTTTGGTGGGTGGTTCAGACTCTGAGAGCCCCAAGAGTCCAGGTTAGTTGATGCTGTTGGTCTTCTTATGGAGTTCCTATCCACTTAAGGGCTTCAATCCTTTCCCCAATTATTCCACAAGAATCCCCAAACTCCATTCATTGTTTGGCTGAGGGTCTCTGCATCCACCTGAGCCCAGTGCTGGGTGAAGCCTCTCAGAGGACATCCGTGCTAGACTCCTGTCTAGCATAGCAGGGTGCCATTAATAGTGTCAGGAATTGTGTTTGCCTGTGGGATGGGTCTCAAGCTGGGCCAGTTATTGGTTTGCTATTCCCTCGGTCTCTGCTCCATCCCCATCCCTACATCTCTGGTAGACAGAAAAAAGATTAGGGTTAAAAGTTTTGTGGATGGGTTGGTGTCCCTATTGCTCCAGCGGGGTTTTTGTCTGGCTACAGGAGGTGGCCCCTTCAGGTTCCATATCCCCACTGCTGTGAGTCACAGCTAAGATCACCCCCATTGATTCTTGAACACCTCCTTTATCCCAGGTCTCTGTCATGTCCTGAAGATGCCCTCAACTTCCCCAACCAAGTCAGTTGCAGATTTCCATTCATTCTCATGATCATCTGACCCTCTTTCCAGTCCCTTCCCTCACCTGATCCTGAACAATCCCATTCCCTCTCCTGTGCAGTTCACTCCTTCCATCTGTCTTCAATGACTATTTTATTCTCCCTTCCAAGTGAGATTCAAACATCCTCACTTGTACCTTCCCTTTTCTTTAGCTTCTTTAGGTCTGTGGAGTATAGCAGGGGCATCTTATATTTTAAGACTAATATCCACTTATAAGTCAGTACCTACCACACATGACCTTTGGGACTGGGTTACCTCAATAGTGATGACATTCTTGAGATCCATCCAGTTGCCCGTAAAATTCATGATGTCTTTGTTTTTCATAGCTGAATAGTATTCCACTGAGTAGATGTATCATATTTTCTTTATCCAATTCTTTAGTTGAGGGACATCTAGGCTGTTTCCAGATTTTTGCTATTACAAAACAAGCTGGTATGAACATAATTGAGCAAGTGTCTTTGAGGGATGGTAGAGCATCTTTGGGTATATGCCCAGGAGTGGTACAACTGGATTTTGAGTTAGAACTAATCCCAGTTTTCTGAGAACCACCAAATTGATTTCCAAAGTGGTCATACAAGTCTTCACTCCCACCAGCAATGGAGTGTTCCTAGGAAGGGGACTTCTCAATGTTTGCAGGAAAGCTCTGTAAAATCACTGCATGGCTCCCTGAGAAATGGGAGCCACTGCCATTTGCAAATAATTACTATGTAAAATTATTTAGGATTCAGGTATTATACTTTGATCTTTGCCCAGCTGTTTTCAAGTCATCAAGTCACAAGACAGGTTGCCTAAGCTCAGATCAACATATAGTATTTTTATCCAATATTTATTCTACACAACACACACTTGGAAAAGACCAAGAGACTGACCTATCAGCTTGCTGATGAAAACCAAAAAGGTTTAACTGCTTACCCAGGATTACAGAAGCCCCAAGCCGGATAGCAGGAATCCTGGCTCCCAACAATGGTATTCCTGGAAATGATCCAATAAGTGAGATGTTTAAATGATCCTGAAATTATGCACATTTTACACAGTAAAACCAATAACTTTAGTCGTAAAATTAATATGAAATCCAATTTAAGTCTCCCGGCTTCATAATGGTTGTTCTAACTGTGTAGAAGCCTATGCACTAAGATGTATAGACTTTGAGTCTGATTAACTTGGGTGCATACTGTTTTATTTATAAGGTTTTTAAAATAAAGCTTTAATTTAAAAAGAAGAAAAATAAATCGAAGTGGAAGAAACCATGGAATGTTTAAGCAGTGTCCTTCCTGGTTTCAGAAATACTTGATAATTGTTGAGCCCTGGGCCACATGTAAACACAACACGTGCCTACATGTCACTGTGACTAGAGCAAAGGTCTCCTTCACCCTACTCCAAATCTACACTGCAGCTCCCAACCTCACACCCCACTCCCCCCTTTTTTACACTAGAAAGAAAGCTCAAAATCTCAGAAACAGTGATTGGCAGACAGAAGCCTTGATTAGCCAGACCCTGCCTGGCACGATCTCTCTTCTTTCCTTCATTCTTCTAATTATACATCAGCTCTAACTGTGGGACCCTCAGGAAAATCCCTGTCTCTGTCTGAGCCCCTCTGACTTCACCGTGGAACCATTTTCCCCTCCCATCAGAAGCAGATGGAATTAACAGGCTGTGACAATTGTCTGTTGTTCTAAGTGAGTTACACCATGATCTCTAAGCCTCTTTCCCAGAAGATAGATGACAAAATGCAAGGCGGAATGAGAATGTGTAATGTCTGCGCGCCTTGCTTATTAAAAGTTTCTCTGTTTAGAAACCATGCCGCTGTGATTCTGTGTTCTGTTATGTAATAGAAGAAGGCTGTTTCTCCGTGTCTCTAAAGACACTAGAGCATCGTGACAGAGTCACAGAGGCCTGGTGGGCTTCTCCCAGGAAGAGGCACAGCAGAGGAGTCAGAATATCTTCCTCCTTGGAAAAGGAGTTCTTCAGCCTAGGGATGCTTGCTTGCCCCGGGCCAGACACCTCATGAGGCCTCTGTCTACTAAGGAGAGAACTGGGAAGCAGAGACTGAAGTAATTAAATAATCCACCCGTCCCCGGGGAGCATATGGCATGCATTGCCGTCACCCACATCCTTGGTACATAAGTAGGTTTGCAGGCTGCTCCCAATGTGCTGAGTCAGAATCCATGTTTCAACAAGACCTCAGGTGACTCTTGTGTGCTTTCAAGTCTGAGAAGCAGCATCTATCCAATTAAAATCTAACCCAGAGGAAAGGGGTTGGGAAGTCTCCATGGGCAAGACAGAGCGAGGAAAACCACCAGAACAAAGGCAATCCTGACGGCCATTGTGTGATGTGCAGGAGACTGAGACGCAAGCTGGCCAGGTAGCATGATGATACATCTTCCGCAACTTCATACCTGGGTCCTCTTTTGATCTGTTTTGAAAGTGGCTCACGGGTTTTGAGCATGCCAAGCATGCCACGGTCTATCCAGTAGACGTTACATCTTATCTTCAATCATTCTTGATTTCTGGGGTGAAGCTGCCTTTCCACTCTAGCATGAAGCGGCCCAACTTTTAAATAGGCGCCAGTTAATTAAGCTTGTGGAACTTAATTGAATTGAAAGACCAGATGAGATCTGCTGATTATGCAAGAGAAGAATGGGGCGCAGAGCATGCGCATCTTCCCCTTGCTCTTCCCATTTCAGTGGGTGTGGGACCTTTGGCTTTTACAAGCTTTGTTTCACCTAGAGAAGCTAAGATGAGAAGAATTTGGGTCCTTGAAAACTGCTCAGAGTTTTAAAAAGCAGTAATAGCTACAGAGGGGTCCTGTAGGGACCGCTGCCCTAGGACTAATGATAGTGACCATCAGTCACCAGACCCAGGACCTTGACAAAGTTCAGGATCTTAGACTCCTCCCGAGACTTATGAGTTCTGAGCAAGCGTGTGGGTGTTAAACTGCGAAAACGTCACTCAGCACTGCCCATGCTTCTTTGGTGACCTCTTAGCCTTACCCGGTCTCGTCTCACACAGCTGCTCCCTCTACCTCTGACCCCTAGGCACACAAAATGATCCAGTAAATTTGAATATGTATTCTTACAACTGTGACCCAGATCAAACCTTCCAAAATGCCTCAGGAGAGAATATGATTCTGAGCAAATGCCAAATGCATTTTTTTTTTTTTTTGGCAGCAGTAGAAGAAATCTTGGATTATCCACTCTAGCGGTGCTCTGAGGCAGGGGATGAAACCTACTCTTGGATTTATTTACTTAATTATGAAATATTTTATGCTGTGGCTATTCCCAGTAAGTCTGATTTCAAGTTTTGAAACTAAATATGAAAGATCTCCTTACTATCTAATTTGTAGCCATAGAAATTGCCATACTCCATATATAGTTTCATTCTAGTGATACTGAAGGGGTCTTTTTGGCACTAATACATAGACAAGTATTTGGCATATAATCTGACCAGGCAGTTTCACTCCTGGACTATGCCCAAGAAAAAGGAAAGTATACTATATGTGATGGTTTGGATGAGAAATGTGCCCCAGAGGCTCATGCACTTAAACACTTGGTCCCCAGTTGGTGGTTCTATTCAGGAAGGTTATGGAGTTATTAAAAGTTAAAGCTTTGCTGGAGGATGTGTGACACAGGGGGCAGTCTTTGAGGTTATATAACCTTGCCCTGGTCCTATGATCCTATGATCTCTCCTCTCTCTCTCTCTCTCTCTCTCTCTCTCTCTCTCTCTCTCTCTCTCTCTCTCTCTCTCTCTCTCTCTCCTCCCCCCCCAATAATCAGCCAGCTTCCTGTTCTCTGTTACCATGTCTGCCCGCTTTGCTGGCTAGTTTTTGTTTTGTTTTGTTTGGTTTTATTTTGTTTTTTGTTTTGGTTGGTTGGTTTTTTGTCGACTTGACAGAAGCTAGAGTCATCTGGGAAGTGGGAACTTCAACTGGGAAAAAGCCTCTATCAGATTGGCCTCTAGGCATGTCTATGGATATTTTCTTAATTGATGACTGATGTGTGTCCAGAACTCTCTGAGTAGTGCTACCCTTTGGTAAAATGTGATATGTCTTAGCCCATTTTGTGCTGCTCTAACAGGATATATGAGAGGCTGTGGGATTTAAAATTAAAAGAAATGGTTCTGAGAATGGGAAGTTCAGGGCCAGATATCACCATAAGTGACGTCTTCTGGCCCCATCATCCTGTTTCAGAGGCAAAGGGGCAAGAGAATGGAAAGGGGCTAGACATATCCTTTCACTAGACACACAGTTCCTTAATGAGCATACTTCATGATTGTGACATACATCTGTTGACAAGGACCGAGTACACATGGCCTAATTGCCTCTCAGGGTTTCATCTCCCAACACAGGTTTCTAGCACATGATTTTGGGGGGAAACACTCAATTAGCAGCATAATGCATCCACAGAATGGAATGTTATTTGCCCTTGATAAGGAATGACGTGTTGACACATGCTGTGACAAGGGTGTGCCTTGGAGTTTGATGAAGAAGATGCTAAAGGACAAAAAGTGTTAGTGATTGCAGTGGAGGGAGTCTTGGATGGAGTGGGGAAGGGAGATTGGAGGACTACATGTGAGCATGAGACTTCTGTCAGGACCTTGAAAGTGTTCTAAGTGGACTGTGGTGATGGCTGCACTATATGGCACAGCTCCACAGACACACTGAAAGACACCCAGTGGCATAGCTTAAAGAGGTAATTTTGTGGTATGTGAATTATGTCCTAATCAATGTGCTTTTAAAAGTGTCTGACAATGAAATGGAGCAGTGTGAGTTTGAGATGAGAGTCTTCTGGAGGAAGATGCACAGCTCCTGCCTTCAACAAACAGTCTAGTGAAGGGGGGACTGCCTTGTGATCCTCACTGTCCATCACTCAGCATAGACCCTGAATGCAGAGATGCTTCACAGTGGACAAATCCCAGAAGTGGGTGTGTCTTAAGTAATGCCTCTTTCTTCACTGGGAAAGGGATTTCCTGAGCCTTGATTTTTTTGTTTCTTCTTCCCTAGATGAGTCTCCCAGTTGCTGGGCTGTTCATTAAGTTCCTTAGCTAAGATACATCACTCAACTGGCAACAATTAAAAAACATCTTTACCTGCAGGGATGGTTCAATCTATGAAAATCCATCAACATAATCCCCCACATAAACAAATTGAAAGGAGAAAAAAAACACATGAAAATCTGACCTTTGACAAAATCCAATATCTCTTCATGTTAAAAGCCCTGGAATGACCAGGGATGCAAGGCATATACCTAAACACAATAAAGGTAATATTCAGCAAGCCAGTAGCCAACATCAAATTAAATAGAATGAAATTAAAAGCAATTCCACTGAAATCAGGGACAAGACAAGGCTGTCCATTTTCTTTCTATCTCTTCAATATACTATTTGAAGTCCTAGATATAGCATAAGATAACTAAAGGAGATCAAGAGGATACAAATTGAAAAGGAAAAAAATCAAAGTATCACTATTTGTAGATGATAAGATAGTATACATAAGTGACCCAAAAATTCTACCAGAGAACTCCTACAGCTAATAATAATCACATTCAGCAAAATAGCTAGATATAAAATTAACTAAAAAAAAAAATCAGTAGCCCTCCTTTATACAAAGAATAAATAGGGTGAGGAAGAAGTTAGGGAGATAACACCCTTCACAATAGCCACAAATAATATAAAATATATTGGTATATCTCTAACCAAGCAAGTGAAAGACCTGTGTAACAAGAGCTTCAAGTCTCTGAAGAAAGAAATTGAAGAAGATACCTGAAGTTAGAAAGACCTCCCATGTTTATGGATTAATAGTAAAAATGGCCACCTTTCCAAAAGCAATCTACAGATTCAATGCAATTCCCATCAAAGTTCCAAAACAAGAAGAATTCTCAACTTCACATGGAAAAACAGAAAACCCAGGATAGTTAAAATAATCCTGGACAACAACAGAACTTCTGGAGGTATCACCATCTGACTTCAAACGGTACTACAGAGCAATAGTGATAAAAACTGCATGGTATTAGTAGAAACAGACAGGTTGATCCATGGAATCAAATCAAATACCCAGAAATAACCCCACACAACTATGGACACATGAGTTTGGACAAAGAAGCCAAAACCATAAAATGGGAAAGGGAGATAATCTTGAACAAATGGTGCTGGTCTAACTGGATTTCTACACGTAGAAGAACGCAAATAGATATATATTTATCACCCTGCACAAAACTCAAGTCCAAGTAGATCCAACACCTCAACCTAAAACTGCATACACTATGTCTAACAGAACAGAACAGAAAACGGGGTATAGCCTTGAACTCATTGGTGCAGGAGACAACTTCCTGGAGAGAACATCAATGGCTCAGGCTCTAAGATCAACAATTAATAAATAGAACCTCATGAAACTGAAAAATTTGTAAGGCAAAGGACACTGTCAATAGGACAAAATGGCAGCCTACAGATCTTCACCAACCCTACATGTGATAGAGAGCTAATATCCAAAATGTATAAAGAACTCAAGAAGTTAAACAAAAACAACTCAAATAACCCAATTTAAATAATAGGGTGAAGAGCTAAACCGAATTCTGAACTGAAGAAATCTCTAATGGCTGAGAAACACTTTAAGAGATGTTCAAGATCCTTAGTCATCAGGGAAGTCAAAATGACTCTGAGATTCCACCTTACACCCATCAGAATGGCTAAGATAAAAAATTCAAGGGACAGAACATACTGACAAGGATGTGGAGCAAGGGGAACAATTCTTCATTGCTGGTAGAAGTAAAAACTTGTATAGCTATTGTGGAAATCAATTTGGCAGTTTTTCAGAAAATTGGGAATAGTTCTACCCCAAGACCCAGCAGATGTACAGCTTGGTCTTCATGTAGGTCCCCCAATGATTGGAGTGGTGGGATGTCCCTGAATCTGTTGCTGACCTGTGGTTCCTGTTCTCTATTAGGCCACCTTGTCTGGCCTCAGTGGGAGAGGATGCATCTAGTCCTGCAAGTGACTTGATGTGCAAGGGTGGAGTGGTACTCAGGGGAGTTCTCCCCCTTCTCAGAAAAGGGGAAGAAGAATGGAGGGAAGGGCTATATGATGGGGAGACCAGGAGGAGGGGAGGTGTGTAATCTGGATGTAAAGAAAATATGTAAATTAATTAATGAAATAAAAAATCTTTGCCATAAATGTGTTTATTCTCCTCTGCTCTGACTCCTGGAGAAGTTGCTCCTCATATAAACTAATCCTGCATGGTGAGCTAGATCCCACAAGGGACTGAGGGAGGAGAGGAGATAGCAAACAGAGACCTTATATTCTCTGTCTTTCCCAGAGCAAACTGAAAATGACCTCCCCCCTTGTTCATAAATTATTAAATGTCAAACCAGTGACAGCAGAGAAAGTAAAAAGAGTTTCTACAATGCAATACCATGTGACCATTCAAATCACAGCTGAAAGTTAGCCCCAGTTAGGTAAGACACAGAGACAGAAGATGGGAGAAGAGAGAAAGGGAGAGGAAGAGGAGAGATTTTTTTCCCCGTGCACTTAAATGGAATTTCATGACCTTTATTAGACATGCTATTTCTTGTTAATAAAAGCTACTTCAAAACAGTGTTATTTCTAGGGAGTGCCTAGAGGTAATAGTTTAAAATATAATCTGATTTTAAGAGGCGCTCTCCCAGCATTTCATTAAATTAGTCCATTTCACAGGGCTTTAATTTGCAAATTATTTTATTTTTATCTCCTAAAATTATTGTAAAAGAGACAAAATTTTAGTCTCTATTTTATCTATGAGGAAAATTTCATACAAGACCATCTTAGCTTGAGTTCCTATTGCTATGTTGAAACACCATGACCAAAAACAACTTGAGGCAAAAAAATGGTTTATTCTTCTCATACTTCCACATCACAGTCTATCGTTAGTGGAGATCAGTTGTGGGTTGAACATGCTTGGCCCATAAGAAGTGGTACTGGTAAGAGGTTTGGCCTTGTTGGAGGAAGTGTATCATTGTAGGGGTGGGCTTTGAAGCTCTGCCCAGTAGGGAAGAATCAATCTTCCCGCTGCCTTCAGATCAAGATGTAGAACTCTTGGCTCCTTCTCCAGCACTGTGTCTGCCTGGATGGTGCCATGCTTCCTGCCATGATGATAATGGACTGAACCTCTGAACCTGTAAGCTAGCTCCAATTGCCTCTTTTAAGAGTTGCCTTGGTCATGGTGTCTCTTCTCAGTAATGGAAACCCTAACTAATACAGAAGTTGGTACCAGGGACAAGCATATTGTTGTGATAGGCCTGATCATGTTTTTGTTTGGAGGAATGTGGATTTGGAACTTTGGATTTGAAAAGCAGTGGAAGGCTTTAAGTGGGACATAATGGACTATCCTAGTAGGAATATAGAAGACATTGGTGCTGAGGGTGATTTAAATTGTGGGGGCCTGGCTCAAGAGATTTCAGGGGAGAAGAATGTTAGTATGTGTACTAGAGACTGTTTTGTGGCATTGTGGTGAAGAATGTGGTAGCTTGTTGCCCTTGTTTGAAGAGTCTGCTTGAGGCTAAGTCTAAGGTAAAGAGAATCCAATTAATTGCATCAACAAAGCAAGTCTCAGAAAAGCACAGCAGAGACTTTTTCCTTTGGTTTACTCTCATAAAAAGTGTTTTGATTAAATATAACAAGCTTAGAAAGGAAAAATACAAAATGTATGATTCAAGTAATAAGGGTCACCAGGAAGTAAAATGGAGAGAAATCCTTTATGTTCAAGGATATTAAATGGAATAAAGAGAGTGGTAACCTTGGGACAAGATCTGACCCAACTAAGCTTATTGTTTATGAGTTTGCAGTTGCACAAGGAATAGCCATATCATGTTAGCCACTATTACCTGGTCATTGTTTTTATTTGAATTTATAATCTGAAATAAACTAAATCCAGAAACAGGAGGTGGGGACACACCAGTGATCCATGTCTTGTGGCTGGAAGACGCAGGCTGTCGATCTGGACTTGAAGAAGTCATGAAGAGCAGCTGAGGCTCGGCACTGTGAGAGGCCAGGGAAGGCCATTGGTGAAGGTGCAATTTCAGTTGCAGTTGATGGTCCAGGACTGAAGGAGTCATGCAAAGATGTTGAGGCTTGGCATCATGAAGAGAATCTATGAGAGGTTATTGGTGAAGCCTAATTACAGTGGAAGACCCCAGTGTATTGGAGATGCCAGTACTATGGGATGATCCCCATGAACAGTAGCAGCAGTGGGGTGGGGTCAACCAGAGCTTAGAGTGCTACAGAAGGCAGAACTGGAGATGTGACCCAAGCACTTTGGAGGAGTCCAGAAGATGATGTGTGGATCCCAGACAGTGCCTTGAATACCCCAAGATGTTAGAGATGACAGAGCTATGGGATACCTGCCTAGGAAAGTTGCTAATAGGGAGTGGAACCAGCCCAAGAGAAAGAATTGTGTTGCAATCAATAGAGCTGAAGACATGAAGATGCATTGTTTGGAGTTTGTCCAGCTTGTTTCTGACCTTGCTTGGTCCAGTATTTCCTCACTATGACATATTTGAATGGTAATGTATATCCTGTGATGTCTGAGGTATGTGATCTGCTTTTTTATTTTGTCTTATGGGGGATTGAAGTCAAGTGATTGCATGAGTCTCAGAAGAGACTTTGAACTTTGGACTTTTAACATTGTTGAGACTGTTATAGACTATGGGGGCATTTGAAGTAGAATTAAATGTATTTTGCATTATACTATGCCTATGTGTGACTACCATAGACTCATATGTTTGAACAAGCCTGTGGGGGCCAAGGAGTAGAATGTAGTGGTTTGAATATGCTTGGACCTGGGAATGACACTATTAGGATATGTGGCCTTGTTGGAGTCAGTGTGGCCTTGTTTGAGGAAGTGTATCACTGTTGGGGTGGGCTTTGAGACCCTCCTCCTAGCTGCCTGGAAGACAGTCTCCTTCTGCTGTCTTCAAATCAAGACACAGAACTCCCAGATCCTTCACCAGTGCCATGCCTGCTTGGATGCTGTCATGCTTCTTACCATGATGATAATGAACTAATCCTCTAAAACTGTAAGCCAGCCCCAATTAAATGTTTGCTCTTGTAAGCATTGCTTTGGTCATTGTGTCTCTTCATAGCAATGGAAACCCTAACTAAGACACTGGTATAGGAACTCACAAGGGACTTCAGGGACTTGGAGCCAGGAGCTAATGCAGACATTCACAGAGGAGTGCTGTTTACTGGCCTGCTCATCATGGCTTGCTCAGCCTGCTTTCTTACAGAACCTAGGACCACCAGCCCAGAGATGGTCCCACCCACAATCAGATGAGATTTTCCAAATCAATCACTAATTAGGAATGTGCTCCACAGCTTGCATATAACCCAATTTTATGGAGGCATTTTCTCAATTGGGGTTCTCTCCTCTCAGATGACTCTAGCCTGTAGAAAACTGATAAAAAAAGAAATTCCAGCACAAACATTTTAGGCAAACTCCAAAAGCAAAGGCCATGGTGATGGAGGTGGCATTCACTGTGCAGTATCCCCCAGACCTTTAAGCAGTGAAGAACTGTAACTCCAATAGCAGTGTAAGAAAACTGGTTTAACTCATAATGCTCATGGGATGAACTGTCATTGATATCAGAAATGAGAAAAAGCATTATCATACTATACTTCCACCCCAATATTCTTGCTCAAAGTTATACTGACATGAAAGTGTGGATTGGTGTGGTGTGTGTGTGAATGTGTGTGTGAATGTGTGTGTGTGTGTGTGTGTGTGTGTACATGCACATGTGTGACTAGGCGTACATTGATGAGGTGTAAGTATGAATTGACCAACTAGCATAATTTCAATCTTTAGAGTAATATTTTATGTACCAGCTGGTTTTGTGGGTCAACTTAACATAAGCTGGAGTTATCACAGAGAAAGGAGCCTCCCTTGAGGAAATGCCTCCATGAGATCCAGCTGTAAGGCATTTTCTCAATTAGTGATCAAGGGGGGGACTAGCCCATTGTGAGTGGTGCCATCTCTGGGCTAGTAGTCTTTGATTCTATAAGAAAGCAAGCTGAGCAAGCCAGGGGAAGGAATCCAGTAAGCAGCATCCCTCCATGGCTTCTGTGTCAGTTCCTGCCACCAGTTTCCTACACTGTGTGAGTTCCAGTCCTGACTTCCTTTGGTGATGAACAGCAGTATAGAAGTGTAAGATGAATAAACCCTTTCCTCCCCAACTTGCTTCTTGGTCATGGTGTTTTGTACAGTAATAGAAACCCTGACTGACTGAAACATTTTATATAAACAGTTCCATACTACGCCAAAAGTTTTCTACTGGTCACTATATGAACCTAAAAGTATCCCCCAACTTCAGAGATGCAGTATAGGATGAAGGGAACAAATGAGGTATCTGGGAGGCTTGGCTTGAATTTCAGCCATACTGCCTGCTAGCTGTGACCTAGAGAAATGCTGTTGCTCTGGGATTTAATAATTGTCTTACTAAATGGAGATCTTAGCTATAATAACCCCTGTAATATTGTATGGCCAAGAAGGTATCTCTATAAAGTATCCCTTTACAGCAGTGTTCACTACTAATTGCTTACATAAAAATAAGAAAAACTTTCTTTGGTCTTGAGCATGAGAAGCACAAACTCTACCACGGAGATATACCCTCTGCCCCAGAAAATCAAATATTAACACCAGAGGTAAGTGTTCACTAGCCTCATCCATTTGTACAAAGTGTTTCTTGATATTTGACTAAATTGTATTTAAGTACAATTCACATTAGTTCTCCAAGCAGAAAGACAACCACCTACTAGGGCACAACTAATGGCAGAGATATGATGGGGTTATAGAAGCCTCTTCTCGGACCATGAAGATTGGGCAAAACTCCTGGCTATTTACACTAAGAACTCTACATTGCTACATCCCAGAGATACTTCACACCCTTGTTTATGGCAGTGAAGCTACTGTAACAGGCCTGATCTAGGATCCAGGTTTCCAATAGCAGAGGGATGGATAAGGACTGTATACATACTGGATTTTTTTCAGACATGAAGAACAAAGTTGTTTTGTTTATATGAAAATGAATGTAACAGGAAGGAATGATGCTTAATGAAGTAAGCCAGTCTCAAAGATACAATGTTTTTCCCTCATTTGTGGCTCTGAATTTCTATGTAGATACATAAAAAAACACTGTGTGTGTGTGTGTGTGTGTGTGTGTGTGTGTGCATGTGTGTGTGCGTGATAGAGAGGGAGAGAGAGAGAGAGAGAGAAAGAGACAGAGAGAGAGGGAGAAAGAGAGAAAGAGAGAGACAGAGAGACAGAGTCAGAGAGGGAATAAGAGCAAAACTGTCAAGAGGACAAGAGACAGTTGAGGAAGGATATGGGAGGGAACAAGCTGGAAATACATTATATGAATACACTGTATTCTTGTATAAGGTCTGCATGTAACACAGGAGCATATGCAATGGGCATACTTGATGGGAAAATGTTTAATGTCAAAAAGAATAAATCTGTAGAACATTGGTAAAGGACAATGCTGAGCACCTTTTTAAAATATCCAAAGAAGTATCATTCACAAAATGATAGGCTCTAAGAGAGGCCACCCCAAAGCAGCCGAGCCTTGTACAAACACACTGTTAAACAACAAGGCTCTCTGTTCAAAGTGAGATCTCAGCAACTGACTCAATCAGGGGCACAAACGTCATCCTAGGGAAGAGGAATAACAACCATTGGTAAGGAATGAGCATGAGTCCCTGTGCCCAGAGACCTAGGATTCCACTACTGTACAAGAAACCAACTACACTTCAGAAAAGTCCAATCCATACATCACTCCAGGTTCAGGCTATGGGACCCGATGAGGAGATTATGGGTAGTGATTTTTTTTTTTGAGTCTGGTGCATAATAGGAACTCCAAAATCCTTGTTAATGAATAGACGGATAACAGAAGTCTTGTCAATATTCTGAATCTGTCCAGGGCTGTCTGATGTCTCAAGGCTCTGTTGAACAAGAGAACAATCAGTGTATCCAGGTAATAATTTGCATAATGCAGTCTGAAAAAATGCCTTTGAGGATTTTTTTTTGAGCATCTTGAGCGGAACTTGCCTCTTTCTTGAGTACTGTGTCATCATCGGCAAGCAGCAACACAAGGCGTAAGTGGGGAGGGGCAGAGCCCTGAGTGAAGTGGATCTGAGGCACGATGTAAATATTTTTAGTTTAATTCCCCAAATTGCTTACAGAGTTTGCCTACACGTAGCGTGATTGCTTGTGTAAAGATGGCACCCCCCTCCACAAAAGGAAGATGATGCTGAGCACAGGCACCAACCTCACAGTGACAACGATGAGAATTGACAGTGGCCTCTGGAGAGTTTTGTGAACTGACACATCGAAACGTGCCTGCTGGCAGCAGCCAGGGTGGTAGAGAGCTAATCTGTGTTTTGCAGCCCCCATTTTAGCAGACTGCTTCTCAGAAAGTGGGAAGTGCTAAAAACTGCTTGTGCCTGAGTCTCACCTCCAAGAGCTGGGCCTAGGGTCATGGACAATAACTTTCAGAACAACTAGATAAATTCTGCAGTATCATCAATTTACCCTCCACCCTCAGAACCAGCAGCAAACACTTAGGATTCAAAAAAGTGGTCGAATGAAGAAACACACACACACACACACATTTTAATGAGGCATTGTCAGCCTAGGTGGACATCCATCAGTCAATAAGGCCAGTAACACAATACTAGGTTTTCCTTACTGAGTGAAACATTTGAGATTTTTTTATTTGGGTGGTTGGTTTAATTTGGTTGTTGCTTATTAGTTTGTTAGTTTGTTTGTTTGCCTTTCTCTGACTGATGTATAATGAATTCACATGGGGACAAACCCAAGCTATAAACTGAAATCTATTATTTAAATCTAGCTAGATTGTCATTTGCTGAGGTCCACAATTACGGTGCTGATAATGGTTTCTGTTTTCCTTTTACCTCCTAAAAATATAGATTTATTGACATGTTCCATTACTGCAAGGAGGAAGAGCTTTGAATTATCCACGACACCCTCTTCACCCACGCTGAAGAGGAGAGATACAAAAATGAAACCTGTGATTCATGAGTTCTCCACACTATTGTTATGTATGTGCTTTAATTTTGCTAGGTTCCAGGATAGTAGCTTAGACTTATTGTAATATTCCATGGGAGTAATGAGGCATTCTACTGGAGGACTCCAGTGTCTCTCGAGAAATGACTAAGTCATTCACAATGGAAAGACCTGTGGCTAAGAATATATGCATATACTAGCTAATATGGTTAATAAGCATCTAGTCATTAGGAGGGCAAAATGAAATCTTTATGTTTTAAATCTCCAAGCACATCTGTGAAAATCCAGACTATAAAAGCTTTATCTCCAATTCTCATTCAAATACCAAACACCCACACAAGGGATGCAAGCAGAGTTCTGCTAGGAAACAAATGACAAAAACAAAGTCTACAGAACTTACTTAGAAGTCTGAAAATCAGTTTGGTGGTTCCTCAGAAATCTGGACATAGTACTACCTGAGGACCCAGCTATACCACTCCTGGGTATACACCCAGAAGATGCTTCAACATATAGTAAGGACACATGTTTCGCTATGTTCATAGCAGCCTTATTTATAATAGCCAGAAGCTAGAAACTACCCAGATGTCCATCAACAGAGGAATGGATACAGAAAATGTGGTACATCTACACAATGGAGTACTACTCAGCTATTAAAAATGATGAATTCATGAAATTTTTAGGCAAATGGATAGATCTAGAAAATATCATCCTGAGTGAGGTAACCCAATTGCAAAAGAACACACATGGTATGCACCCATGATAAGTGGATATTAGCCCAAAAGCTCCAAATAACAAGGACACAATTCACAGACCACATGAAGCTCAAGAAGAAGGAAGACCAAAGTGTGGGTGCTTCGGTCCTTCTTAGAAGAAGAACAAAATAGTCACAGGAGCAAATATGGAGATAAAGTGTAGAGCAGAGACTAAAGGAAAGGCCACCCAGAGACTGTCCCACCTGGGGATTCATCCCATATACAGTTACCAAAACCCAGACACTATTGTGAATACCAAGAAGTACATGCTGAAAGGAGCCTGATATGGCTGTCTCCTGAGAGGACCCTCCAGAGCCTTACAAATACAGAGACAGATGTTTGCAGCCAACTATTTGACTGAGTGTGGGGTCCCCAACAGAGAAGTCAGAGAAAGGACTGAAGGAGTTGAAGGGGTTTGCAACCCCACAGTAAGGACAACAATATCAGCCAACCAGACCCCCCAGAGTTCCCAGGAACTAAGCCATCAACAAAGGAGTACACATGGCTCCAGCTGCATATGTTGCAGAGGATGGCCTTGTCATGCATCAATGGGAGGAGAAGTCCTTGTTCCTATAAAGGCTTGATAGATGCCCCAATGTAGGGGAATTGAAGACGGGGAGGTGGGAGTGGGTGGGTGGGTGGAGGAACACCCTCATAGAAGAGGGGGAGGGAAGATGAATTAGGGGGTCTCCAGGTGGGACAGGGAAAGGAGATAACATTTGAAATGTAAATAAAGAAAATATCCAATAAAACAATATATAAAAGTAAATGGTTTAACCATTAAAAAAAAAAGAAGTAGGTAGAGTGCCAACGAATGCCCAGTTTCTATAGCAAAAATGAAGAAGGGCATAGTTATCTTAGTGTTCCCTGAGAAAAGTGCCATCCATCACAGAACTCATCTTCCTCATCTTTGTTGCAACAACATGTAATGCTTGGTCATCAGTGGTACCCAATCTGGCCTGAGCTGGTGGCAGGGCTAGCCTTTCCCTACTTGGTCCACACACAGCATGCACAACAAGCTTTATAACATACCTTAAGATGACAGTCAGCCTGCCTCTCCTCTTACCTTTCTACCTTATACTTTATGTCTGTTCTTTGTAAGCAGCTTTAATCAGTATGGTCCCCTATACAAACAAACATGGAGGTTAGAACATCACAACCTTACAGCAATGTTTTAAATGATGATGATGATGGTGATGATGATGATGATGATGATGATGATGATGATGATGATGATGATAACATGAATTAATTTCCAAGCAATCAGTCCTCAGACTTGTATTTGGGAGGCAGTATCTGTCTGGATTACTTGTAGCAGAAGTTGAATAACCAGTTTCAGCTAGAAGGGGATTAAGAACTTGCTTCAGTTTGTTTTCTTAAGCATGGTACATTAATGTCATCTAACATCCTGGCTAGAGAACCTTTTGCTGCAAAGAACAGGGAAATGCTCAAATATGTTGGTGCAGGAAGGCATTTCCATCGATAAGACTCTCGGCTACAGGCATTCTAACTAACTGCAAGGCGTGAGGCCGTTCTGTCTCTTAACAGACTCTGTTAGCTTATTTTTCCTTTTGCCCTCAGTTTTGGAGGGTGGTAGTCTTTATGCTCCCCTGCATCTTCAGCTGGCACTTTTCTTGGCTCTCAATCCTCATCCCTTCTAACCCTTTACAATGTTTTGCTACTACATAACCAAGAATTAAGACCTTCATAGCAATCTGACCTGCCCTACAATGCAACTATGTGTGTTGCCTAGTTCAGCAGCACAGAGACAAACGTGGAGGCTCTTAAACTCAGTTGGTGAGCCACAAGTGATGAACATTCTTTGTCACAGGAGTGTGTTATGACAGGTGACAGCTTAAGGTTAATTTGTTACTGTAACCTCCAATCATATAAAAACCAGGATTCATTCTGATCACCAACAGAAAGCTTAAATTTAATTATAACTTTGGGGTCATGTTTCTGAAACTGGCAGCCGAATCATCTGAAGACAAGTTTGGAAAATACATTATCTCTTTACTTTGGATAAATGTTAATATTCTAAAGCTCGGGGGCATTGCTCCAGTAGAGCTTCTTATTTCTATCCAGCTCTGTCTATAAGGTTGTTTTCTCCAGTAACTGTTTGGAGACAGAACACAGAAGTTCATACCAATGTATGAATGTTCATTCTGTTCTCATTGAACCAACCTAGCTTTGATCTATCAATTAACAAGACGGAAGCTCATTCATTACATTGCAAATTAAAATATCAATAAGCATAGCACACAATCAAAATGGCTGTAGACTGTGGAGAGTTTTTTAAAGCTAACTTTTGGTTCAGCTTTGACTACGGATCAACTGAACTCCGTGTCAATGTTGAGTCTCTATATTTTCCTGCTTTCAATTCATGCTAACCATATTTTTATTAATTTTTTTCTCCTTTTCCCTTAAATTATGTTTGTTCTACTTATTTTTTTTAAATGATGTCATGTCTACTAGAGCAAATAACATAAATTCAGGTATTGTCGTTAGTACAGATTTTTTTCTGTTTCTATTTGTGGTTTGCTTTGATTATGTCTTGAAAACAGGATCTTTGAAAGTTTGAGAATAATGTACAATGATATGGCCACCCCTGTAAAAGTACTGCCCTACCTAGTTTCTCAGGGACTTAACTCAATATCTCCAGGCACCAACCTGTTTAACTCATTTAGAACCTGAGTCCAGTGTGACATCAAATAGTTATGATGAAGTGACAGAGGCACGGGGCTGTTCTTGAAAAGGTCAAGGCCATGGGCCACTTTCGTCATCTGCATTAGGAACCTCACCCACTCACGCCTCTTAAAATTCACTATGATGAAACAAAGTTATCAACAGCCTATCTATCTATCCACCAAAGCCAAAGCACTCCCTCGTCCTATAGCCAGGCTTGAGTACTGGAAAGCTTCAACAGACATCTCTGCCAGGGAGGGAAAACAAACTGAGGACAAAGAGGAAGGAAACTGAAGATGCTGAGGACAGTAGAGATATCTAGGGAAGCACATGCTCAGTCCTCACACAGCCATCAGACTGAAGGGTGGGATGGTACAGTTCGCAGTGAGCATGGACAGACAGGGCTCATGAAAGGAGCCCTGTGATTAGGAGCAGTAGGCTGAGTGCCTGTTTCACACTGTGACCTATGCAATAGTGTACGCCTAATTTTTGAGAATGTGTCATCTCCCTTTGAATTCAAAGTTCATAATTGCTTTGGATTAAAAAACAGTGAAGTGTGGTGGATACACGAGAATCAGGGGAAAGCTTGTCTAGAGACAGGACAGGATCCCATCAGGTTTTTGCTGCCAGGCCCTCTGTGGCTGGCCTAAGCTGTAGAAATCTCCCTCAACAGGGCCACATCCAGCCTTGGGGTATGCACCTGAGAAGTCAGGCAAAGCTAGGCAGTCCTAACCATTTTGTCCCAGATATCTAATGGCCAGAACTCTCTCTAGAACTTCCTACTGTATTGACATAAGTCAACATGGCTTTGATCTTAGGTGTCTCCATTTTTGAAGGCTTGGTCCCAGTTGGTGTTGTGAGAAGGTGATAGGACCTTGGTGAGTTGGCTTCTAAAGAAAAGATGGAGATCACTGGGGACAGAGATCCCTCATGCTTTCCCCACTTTCTCCTGTTCTGTCTTCTATCATCCTCTCTCTCTCTCTCTCTCTCTCTCTCTCTCTCTCTCTCTCTCTCTCTCTCTCTCTCTCTCTCTCTCTCTCTCTCTCTCTCTCTCTCTCTCTCTCTCTCTCTCTCTCTCTCTCTTTCTCTCTCTCTCTCTATCTATCTATCTCTATCTCTATCTCTCTATATCTCTCTCTCTTCCCTTGTCCCTCTGTCCCTCTGACCCTCTGTGTGTGTGTGTGTGTGTGAGAGAGAGAGAGAGAGAGAGAGAGAGAGAAAGAGTATGAGTGAATCCTCACTGTCTCCTGACCCTCCTCTTCTCTCCCTCCCCTACTTTCTCCTCCTCTCTCCCTTCTTTCTCTCCTTCCTGAAAATTTGAGGTAAACTACTTATCTACTCCACGCTCCCGATCATGTTACTCTGTCTTGCTTCAGATGCAATCAACCACAGACTTTCAGAAACCATGATCCCAAATGACCTTTTTCTTTTTCAAGTCAAAGGTTTTCACAGGAACAGGAAGCTGACTAGCACAGAGGCCTTTTCAGATCTGTATCACAGCCTCAAGTGTTCTTCCACCCACTCCTGCTTCCTCTATCCTCTAGTCAAAAATGGTGATCCCAAATAGTTTGTTCCTTAATCTCAGTCAGAGTCTGCTTTCAAAGACTAACACCTACACACATTTCAGCCTGACATGGAGGGACCCAATTGCAGTCCAGGAAAGCTGAGCAAGACTAGACCCGGAGCAAACCAAGACTGCTGAGAAAAGGGACTGTCCTAGAAGGGATGTCATTACAGTTGACCCTGGGAGGACGGTGACACAATAGAGGCAGAGAGCTGAGCAAGGTGGCTACTTTCATCCCAGTGCAGGAAACAAAATGTTCAAAGAAAACAGGCAAGTTCTGAGCACCCTGGACTCCTGCCCTCTGCAGCCTCCTCTGGAAACTTCTTAGACTGTCAGGGTCATAGTTTCCAGGATACTGAATCACCTCCTCCCAGTCAGGAAATGATAGCACTCATGGCATTGAGGATGCAGCTGGGGCTCAGGCCAGAACACACTAAGTCGGGACTTAGTCCTGAAGGTCACAGGAAGCCTTTGGGAGACTTCAAGTGTGTTTGCTGTGTCATCCAAATCGTGCCATGGAGATGCTCGTGGCAGCTACATATGGATGTCAATGATGTGGATGAAAATTCCCAGGAAGGGCTTCAGAGCCTCTGCCATGATACATTCTATAAAAGTGACAGAACTCAGAAGTGACAGAGCACACAAGGTAGTGCCTTGAGGCACCTGATACTCAAATTCAAGGACCCTTTGAATAGCCTGGAATATCATTAAAATGTCCATCCTGACTCCTGCTGCTGGTCCATAGAGACATCAAGTGTGGGGAGCACAGGAATCCTTGAATGAGTGAGATCCTGGGTATGGGTTGTGAACAATTTGAGGCTTCAGAGCCATGGGAAACTGGCAGAGTGGCCATTATCCATGCAGGCCAGGGTCAGAGGAATGACAAAGCTTTCCTCAGGGGTTTGAGCCCAAGAATTTATGGATGATTGATCAGTGTGTACAAAAACTAGCAACTGCAACTTCCTCCTCCTCTTTTATGTTTACAGCCTAAGGCTGATCTACAAACACCTTCTACTGAGATTCTTCCTGTGCTGTGCCAAACACACACACACACACACACACACACACACACACACACACAAAGAGGTTCTGGGATGCTGGCAGTAGTAAGTGCCATTTCATCAGAGTAAGCATATTCTAACCTGACCCCAGATATTCAGAACACGTATCAGTAGGTCTAGCCTTTCTTCATTCCCTTGCCATCCCAAGTCAGGGTTCCAGGAACCAAATCAGTCTTGGCAATCAATAACTAAGAATTAAGTCCTTAATGACCAGGGTCTGATGTCATAGGAGGAGGAATAGAAATATTCAAACTTCTCTAAAATATACCCATATTCCCTGATAGCAAAAGCCCTGCAGAGGTAGTCTGGAGTCCAGTGCACAGCTGGTTGGAGACATACCCGGCAAAGAGATGGCTCTCTCACCTCCTATGACTATAAACTTCTCCAAGGATATATAGTGTGTTTAACTATGGTTTTTCATACCCTGCTGTTGAGCAAGAATCCTTTAACTGCAAATTGACTGAGTCAGTTTTTAACCTCTGAGAGCTCAAGATCCATCAGTTTCAGCTGTTGTTATTTCATCCAAGGTGTGATTTTTTTTTACCAGAAAGAAAAAGCCACAGAACCCCAAATCCTCTTAGTTACTATCAAGCATCATCATCATTGTTAAGGCCAATTAACCCAGTTCAGCTTTCAGTTTCAGGTGGTACATCTGAGCCTTCAAGCAGCTCACTGAAGTCAGCTCTGAAACCCCCTTTCACTATGGGCTCCACGGCATGGCCTATTTTTACCCTAGATGGTTAACTGACTCTCTGGATCTTTTCCTCAAGTCCTTCTCCTCCCTCTGACCCTCTATTCCTTTGATGCTTGTTATTCAACACAATTTTGAATTCTCATTGCCTCACAATGAACCTCAAGGATTCCAAAATTGAACTCTTGTGTGGAGTGTGTGTGTGTCTGTCTGTCTGGTATCTGTTTCTCTTTAAACCAGGTTAGCTGACCAACCCAGGAAACTTTCCAGACTTTAATAACATTTTCCTTATACAGATCTCTGTGCTGTCTGCTAGGTTGATAATCTATAAAAGAGCAAGACACTCTAAAAACCCATCCATCAACAAAGGAACTTCTTCCTGGAATAGATGGGGATCACAGAGAGCCACAACTGAACACCGTGCATAGAATGAGAGATTCTGGAGCACTCGTCCTAAGTGAGATGCCTGCCTCCTTCAAACCCCTCCCCTCTGGGATCAGGGCTCTATGCAGATGAGAAGGCAGAGAGATTGTAAGAGCCAGAGGGGATGGGTGACTCCAGGAAATCAGTGTCTTCCACACCTACCAGTACTGGTGTACATCTAAACTCACAGAGACCGTGGCAGCATGCCTGAGGCCTGTGCAGGTTCAAGCCAGAAAGGATCCCACAGAAGAAGTAGGCACAGCCTCGGCCCTTAACCAAGAAGTTGTCTGCAGTTGGTACATACCTACAAAGGAAAAAGTACTTCTCTCCAGTGGAGTTTAACTGTATATATTAACCACATTTAAGGGTAGCCCCCATTCCCAGGAGTAGTTGGTCAACACAAAACCAATTCAATTTATTGAGTTATTTTTGTAGACTTTTTTTTCATCTTCCTTTGTTTTAGCTTTTTTGTTTTGTTTTATTGATCTTTGGGTCTTTTGCTTCTTTATTTTAGATTCTAGTTTCATGGGGTTTGTAGGGATCTTGTGAGAAAGAAAGAATGAGGGAGAGACTGGTTTTGGTTGAGAAAGAAAAAAGAAAGAAAGAAAGAAAGGAAGGAAAAGAAAGAAAGAGAGAGAGACATGGAATTGGGTGGGGAATGACTGGGAGGAGTTACTGGAGGAGAAAAGTGAGATTAGAATGTATTGCATGAAAAAAAGTCTTTTTTTCAATGAAAAGGGCAATATATATATATATGTATATATATATGTATATATGTATGTATACATATATACATATATATATACATATATAGTGTGTGTATACTATAAAAATCCCTTATCCATCTTTATTCATTTATGCATAGGTATGTATTCATATACTCATTTATTACTAATAGGAATTGTTTGGACATGTGTACACTAATATTATTTTAGATTGAAAATAATATTGACCTACTGGGTACTGAACCTAAAGCCTTACCCTTGCTTGGCCAGTGCTCTAATCAATAAGCTGTGTATAGTCTATGTCAAAATCGGACTTTTTTTTTAACCTAAGACTTTTTTGGGATCAAGCTATTTAGCTGAAATTCTGTGCTATCATTTAGATGGTGTTTTTCAGTCATCTTGCTTCCCGGCTGCAGGTCATCAGCAGTGGCATACAGTCTGTAGAGAATAAATACTGCAAATACATTGAGTGCCACTGGGCCTGACGACTTCACACAGAGAGGAAGAACAGGAAATATTAATTATAAGGTTGTGATTCAATCTGGAGGCCTCTAAGGGCACAGTCTAAATTTAGAATGAATTTGCCAATGAGTGTTAGTAATCGGCCCCTTACCGCTAGTCATTTCCGCTTGTATCCTGAACTTGGTTTAATTAAGATTGAACATTGTGAACTGAAGAGCAGGTAAGGTTATTTGGGTGTTTATATAAAAGAGAAAAGAAGAAAACTGCAAAGGGATCACATGGGTTCGAGGGCGAAAAGTGAAAATTCTCTACTGAGCTGACAAAAGCAATAAGTTGTTTGTGTAAATGAACACACATGAAGGTGCACTGCGAAATTCAGTGTTCCAGATGCAACACACTATCACCACCATTATCTAAAAGATGGTTGCATGAGGGACAGAAGTCAATGCAATCATATTTTTCCAGGCTGAGAAAATAAATAAATGCATACCTCTGGTAGAGGAAATAACACAGGCATAGAAAAGAAACAGCAGCCATGTAGAGCTCCACGGCTGGAGTGTCTTCAGCACACCACGTGACGGTAGCAGGCCATGGGAGCTCAGCCAGGCTGTGGTTGTCACAGAGGAATTTTTCATTCCCACAATATTTCCAGAAAGGCCCGGAACAATGGTACAGAGAGCTCTGGCAATATTATTGCAGTGTCCCCCAGGATGGGCATCCTGTGACTAATACTGGATTTAGCATGCCTTAATGATACAGAAGCATTTTGCCTGCATGGAGTCTAAATAATACTGACAGCATAGAGTGTTCTAGATGCTAAAAAGAAAGCAGGTTACACTAACGAACCATCTCCGTGTAAACATTTCTGGTAAACCTCCTCAAGACGGTGAAGAACAAAGGCTCTTGAGCGCTGAGCATTTGATGTAATTTCTTTCTTCGCTTTAAATAAACAGGTACATCCTCATCTATTTTTGGATCTGAAGCAAAGCTGAGACACCTGACTTACTTGCTTTCCTTCGCTCTTACATTTTGTGTGACATTTAGTCAGAACTGATCTGGTTCTGTTTTTTTAAAAGAAACTCTTTAAGGCGACAACAAGTCTAATTTGTATATCAGTTACCAAACTGTAATTGAGCAGATGCAATAGAGAATGAGCCATCTAGAATGCTGTGGCCTATGCTGGCACATGGTCATCATAGCTTCCTCATTCTCCCTGGACCTCCGTGCATGCTAGCTGAGAACTGTGCCACTGAGCTTCATCCTTCTCTTTAATTATTAAACATCTATGTGTGACAGACCCTCCAGCAGTGTTTTGTAGATAAAATTTTACAGCCCTAGAGAACGCAAGGGAAGCTGTGGAGTTGGTAAGTGGATGGATCATTCAAGCCAGCAGTCCTTCTCCAAAGGCTGAGACAGAGCCTGAAGCTACACCGCCTGCCAGACTCTAATGGCAGCACTCATGTTGTCCAGTGCCCATGCAGCTTGCTTCCAGTCACGTCATTAGAACAAAGTATGGATGCCACTGAAGTCCAACTTGGTGAACCAGTGAGTTGTATTGGAGTTGCTTACTGGAGTTACTTATAGGAGTAGAAATAGCTCAAAGACAGCATTACTAAAGCCCACTGCAGCATGGGTGACAGCTCCCAATGTGGGGACATGCAGCTTACTTCACAGCCTGCAGGCAGCAGTGTTTGAGAGGGTGTCCTTTCCACATGCCCCAATTGGTCTAAACCTCTTCCAGTAGGTTGGCTGGTTTCTGCTTCTTCCAGGCATCCAGTCCTGTCTGAGAATCTTCTTTGTAGCTTAGCCTCCTCCTATCTGAGGGGAGACTCTCAACTTTAGTTGTTTTTTCTGGCAGAGAGGAACCTAGTGATTCTGATCAGTTTCAGGAACTTCCTGAAGCTATTTTGAGACTTCACCTTCCTGTTTGAGGAGTTTATCTGCAGGGTGGAATGTTTCAGTCTTGATCGAAACTGTTTCACAATTGGAGGCATTTGATAGGTTTTGAGGTCCAGCACCTGTAGTAGCTAGAGCCCAGCAAAGCTGTTGGGCACACACAATGCACAGGGCAACCTCCATCATGACAATGATTTGACTCAACTCAGAGCAGCTGAGAAAAACTGTTTTAAGTCAATGTCCAAATAACGTACTTAAAATACATTTCCCCTCATTAGTGACTGGGTGTTTTTTTGTTTGTTTGCTCATTTTATTTTTTGTCTTTG
This sequence comes from Mastomys coucha, assembly GCF_008632895.1. Classification (NCBI taxonomy): domain Eukaryota; kingdom Metazoa; phylum Chordata; class Mammalia; order Rodentia; family Muridae; genus Mastomys; species Mastomys coucha. The sequence continues at coordinate 110,430,106 of NW_022196897.1, forward strand.
TTTTTTTGTTCCAAATAAGGTGGGGGCATTTGGGGCTCCAATTCCTTGTCTTATGTCTTCCTAAATTTTCCATTTTTTTCTTTTCTGATTCTGCCCCTACCATCTGCATGCTCACACTGTCTGGAGCAGGCACATGGCAGGACAAGGAGAGCTGGGGCTTCATCTTGGCTCTGCTTTGAGTTGCCTCTGTCATCACCCGCCTAGAGCACAGTCTCTGCAGTCCTCTGTCCCGTCTCCTCACTTGGAAATGACGGCACTGGGTTGTATAACTCCGTGGATCACCACTAATGGGCTGCTTGATCCTGCCCCTCAGAAGGAAGAGGCAATCCCAGTCAGAAAGACCGTCCCTGAAAGGCCAATCTCTGCTCAGTGATGGGCAATCAGAGTTGTGACTACAGTACACTAGGGTAGATATAAGAGCCAAGTCGCATAGGGAGGAAGCAGGTTTGGTACCCACTAGCAGATAAGACAAATAGAAGGCAGGAAAATGGTTCATCTCCAGATGAAATAGAGTTTATTGGCAAGTTTCCAGACTTCTCAGGTATCATGAACCTCCTTGTTAGGCACAGCAGACTCTAAGGGGTTTACTCAGGAGGTTGCTGACAGGGATCCTTCCTTCCTTCTCTCTCTCTCTCTCTCTCTCTCTCTCTCTCTCTC
>NW_022196897.1:110431266-110449867 GCF_008632895.1 Mastomys coucha
TCCTCCTCCTCCTCCTCCTCCTTGCTCCCTTCCCCTTCTCTCCCTTCCTCTACTTCCTGTTTTAGTCCCTTATCCCTTCTCTCTGTCCCTCTGGGGTAAATAAAATCCCCTTGGTGCTGAAAGCTTGGTATTGGGGTACACCTTAGTCTATACTTTCTCTTTTGTCTAGGAATCCTTTCTATAGCAGGGCTGGGTCTCTGTCTCAGTCTATTTGCATGGAAATAACTCAGTTGTTGGAGTCTGAGTTAACAGAGCCCACTTAAGCAGTTTCTGCTCTTTTGTAATGAGTGAGAGACACACTATATATGAGGGAAGGAGGCCTACATTACAGTGGGGGAATGAAAACTTACTGCCTAGAAAAAAATCCATAAAGAAATGGAAACTTACTGCAGTATAACGCTCAAACTGGGGTTACTATGTTCCCCCTTCTCTCATCCTAGAGGCCCACGACCATGAGTTGAAAAAAAAAACAGGTTGAGGCAAAAGCTAGAACAGGGTGGACACTCCATAGCATAGTTCAAAAACAGAGAAAGGATGAGCCAAGTGAGACTGGTCTATGCTACCCTTGTCAAGTGAAAAGCACCAGGATTATAAGACATACAGCAAGACTCTGGGATCACCCTGCATGCTCCTAGAGCAGCTCAGGGTGTCAGGGTGGAGGTGTTCTCAGTTTTATCTGATGACATTATCCATGGTGACTGCACACAGTCAGAATCCTGTCTGACTCACCACCTCTCACAAGCTAAGCCCTGCCCCCACTGTCCACTTCTATGTAGCACACCCTTTCCTAGTGCCCACTCGTGATCCCCACAGGACAGAAGACCTTTTGATGTCTAACCGCGTCTCTGCTACTACCCAGGGGACAAAGAAGCTCCTCATGGCTTCCCTACCCAGTGCTTGTCTCAGCACCTTTGTTTCAGGAACTTAGCTTGGAGCATAGCACACAGCTGGGATTTGTTTGGAGAGTGAACCTGTCACAAACGCTGACAAAACAGCAAAAACACCAATGGGGCATTTTTCTGAGCCACTGAAGAGTGAGAACAAAACTACATCCATGCCTCTGAGTGCCAGAGCTTTCCCCCATGCAGCCCAGCACAGCATCCAGAAGGGAAAACAGCACTGGCATGTGACTACCACCTCCTTCTCATTGACAACACGCATTGTGCCATAGCAATGTCGTGTAGCAAAATAACACAGTCTGAACAAACAAATCCCACCTAGCGGCAAGCTGTTGCCAGCTGCTCGTAACTTAGCCATGTGAAGAAGTGAGACCTATCTCTGTTGTCATCTGACAATTTGCCACAATTATATTCTGACTGTGTCTCGGGCAGGAAGACCATGCAAGCACAGCTATGGCTCCCCACCCCCCGTATTCCGCAAGGCAGTTCGCGAATTTGTTCCGTTGCTGCAGATGCTCTCACCCCTCAGCTGATTAGCCTAGTGACTGCCACCTTCTCTGCCCTAGTTGTTTTTATTTTCTTTGCAGTTTATAAGCATTTTTAGAGAGATATTTTGAAATTTGATAAATTTCCCATTAGCTTATTCATTTGTGTATTGATATCAGCATGGACTCTTGGTCATCTGTTTTAGTCTGTGGCTCCTAGTTTGTTATCATACCTGTTTTGATATATGTCCAAGAGTCAGTCAGTGGGCTAATTTGTGTCTTTTTGGCTTGCTCCCCATCATATACCTTGTTTATTGGACGTATCTTTACTTTCTAATAAAAGGGATTGCTTCAGAATTATCTGTATTTCATTTTGTCTCATCTCTGGGATTTCTTACTGGTTTATTTTGAACATTAGCAACATAGAGTTATCAAAACATGAATATCCTCACTATTGGGCTATTATTGTTCCCAGACTGTCTATGTATAAGAGTTAGAGGATATACATGTATCAATAGATAAATGATAGATAGATAGATAGATAGATAGATAGATAGATAGATACATACATACATACATACATACATACATACATACATAGATAACTGGAGTGTATAGGAACACTGAGGTCAGAGAGGCAGATTCCCCCATGTGGCCTGTTATAGGGACAGCCCTTGGAGCTGAAGTGCCTCATCCTTGGTGACTTTGGAGTACTCTCTTCTTTTTCTTGAGGCTGTATTACCTATAGCTCAGTCCTTGTCACGTAGAAGGAAACCAAACCCTAAAGTGGGGAGCCCATGTGAGCCAGGGTCTACATGGGGCAGAGGATGATGGAAGGCACAGGGAAGCAGGAATAGACTCAAGGTCACATCTCTGGTAGTCCTGCCTCCAAGTGTAGGAGTCTTTCCAAAATCTCAAGTCCCATGGGCATGTGCCCACCTGTGTCTCTTCCAAGAGAACTGGTTGTGGGACCAGGATGCATGACTAACATCAGTCACTCTGGGGGATCTGTCTAATGAGATCTATCCTTTATCTACCCAGCTATGTATCTACCTACCTAATTTTCTCTCTTTTCACATTTGTACTTCCCTTCTCTGACAATGAGAAGCCTGACTCCCATTATCTTAAAATGTTTCCTTGTCTGCTCACCATCCCAGGAGGCACCCCATATCCTGTGGCTGACTCACACATCCCTCCTCCCGCCTCCTCTGGCAGGCTGCCCTCTCCCAAGGTTTTCTGAATTGTTCAGGAAAGGAAGGGATAGGGATATCCCAGGAAGGAAGGACAGGAAAGGGAAGGGTGGGGCATAAAAGAAGAGGGAAGTACCTCTGCCCTTTTGATTATATAAAATAAGAACGTTTCAATGCACATTCCCAGCTTAGTCAATGCTGTAAGCTTGTTAGTCAGAGACACACATGGACCTATGCCAAAGGGAAGCTGATATAACAGTTGGAGGGCACCCTAGTTTCAGAACTTGGGACATTGCACAGAGGCCACTGCTTTGGTCAAACTTTTTGGCATAGCGGTAGCCTCCTCCATAGCAATCTCTGGATTCCTGTGACCAGGAAAATAGAGCCTGAGATGTGACTTATACCTCAGGGAGTCTAAGAAAGAGACTGAGCTGCTGTGTTTAGTACCCACAGTTGTAAAAGATGATCACAAGATTCCTGGGGAAAGACAGGTGCTCCACCTGACGCCCAGGATGCCCCTGCTATTTTTTTTGCACAAGTGCTCTCAAGGGTGTGTGTTCACTGGTAGGAGATGCTGCCTGCTTTGACAAAGGGCTACCTCTGTTCGTAGGTTGCTTGTGTCTGTGGCAGTGGATAGAGGCTACATACCCAGCTTCACCGTGTGCCCTACATCAGCCAGAGCACTTCTCCTCAGAGACCTCCACTCAAGTGAAGCTGGAATTTTTCAACTCTCCGCAGAAAAGAACCTCAGGGTAAGCCTGTATGAAGCAGAGTCGGGGTGCTGATGATCTTTTAACACAAATCTAAGTGCACAATTAAGAGAGAGGCTCTGGGGAAGGAGAGATGCTCTGAAGGTTCAGGTTTGCACTCCTCAAATGTATCCACAGTAGCTTCACATGGGACTTGTGTTTGTATTTTTCATGAGGTTTTTTAGGATACCCTACACACACACACAACACACACATACACACAACACACAACACACACACACACTCACACTCACACACCTTTTCCTCTTGTCTGTAAATAACTTCATAGGGTGGCTCTGAAGGTATCGTGGACAGGATGGCAGTTTGAAAAGGTTACATGGGTCACAAGGGTTACACAGTGGTCAAGGAAATGTGTACTTTGGTGGATTTTGTTTTTTGGTTTCTTGGTTTGTTTTTTCTTTAGAAGAAGAGGTTCTTTTGAGATGGATAGAAAAGTGCAAGTCTATAGCTTAGAAAGGAGCAAGGGCATGTGAGTTATGCCTTAAATATGGTTGGTTCATTGGCAGTTTAACATTCTTATTTGAAACAGCTTTATTTGGTAGAAAAGTAATAGAAAGGAACTATTGAGCACTGGTTGCTTTTCCAGAAGACCCACGTTCAGTTCCCAGCACCTGCATGGCAACCTCCCAATTGTCTGTAACTCCAGTTCCAGGGTATCTGACACTCTCTTCGGGTCTCTGCAAAAACTTGACACACAGGTCATACACAGACATACATTTGCAAGCAAAAATCCATCAATATAAAATTTAAAAATAATAGTTTTTTAATCTAGAAATGATTATTTTCTCTAGATAGACAACCTCCACAGTAAATTTTGTTAATTGTACTGGAGTTGTTGATTCTCAGAGGATGTGAGGCTTTGACCAACCTCCAGGATGAAAGCTCTCTCTCACTTCCCACATCCTTTCTAGCTAGTCTTCCATGTGCTTGCCTGGACAGTGAGGAGTCAGCTGCTCCTCTCTTCTTAATGACCTCTAAGATGAGTGAGCATGTGGGTATCCGAGCTGCTGAGATAGGACTCACACAACCTGACTCCAGTGTAACCGTGTAGGACTAAAGTAAATGTGGTACCCAACACCTACATCACCTCTTTATACCTCCAGACTCACTTTTCCTAGTTCCTCATATCTTCCCATGGAAACGCTTTCTTGTGCCTCCTCCAGGCCTGATTCTAGTGGGAGGCCTGGGCACATTAGCTCTCTTCCAAATGCCCTGTGATTCCATGAGCATATATTCTAATATGGTCCATTGGGAGGGGCTTCACTTAATCATTTGCATTTTTGTTCAGACAACTTCCATCATATGTTGCAGCTAGCATCAACCTTTGCAAAATAGTAGGACACCCTAACAAGATTCTCAATTTGCACATGATTTTCTTTTTAAAAGATCTTGTTTTCCAACTAGCTGATAAGATGAGAAGTCTTTCAAGTTTAGTGGGAAGAAAATAATACAAAGTAAAGCCAAAATTGAATGCTATTTCTAACTTATCCAATTAGCAAAGACTTTGAAAATGGTCTTATTCAATCCTCTGCGGGTGGGAGTGCAAATTGGTACCCCTTTTGCAAAAGTAATTTGTCAAAATACATCAAGAATCTGAAAAGTGTCACAATCCTTCGGCTTAGTTTATATACTTTCAGAAATCTAGCCTAAGGAAAATAATTTGAATTTTGGATAAAGATTTGTGCACTAAGGAGTTTATCTTCCAACACAGGAAATAAATTAGATGTTCAAGAGACTGCCATCCTGGAATAAATGAAGAAATAGTTATCTGATTGAAGAATTTTTTATGGCTGAGCAAAGATATAAGGAATGTTTAGTAATGTGTTTTTAAATGGATTAATAAGTTGCACATACCATCAAGAAATACTATTTCATCTAGGCAAAAGAATGTATCCTTAGGAAAATAACATTTAGAAGGAAAACATAGCAAAATCTAAAATGAAAATGGTATTTCTATTTTGGGGGGATGTAGTGCAGATATAAGTGATTCTCTCTCTCTCTGTCTCTCTGTCTCTCTGTCTCTCTCTCCCCCCCCCTCTCTCTGGCGCTCATGTGTGTGTGTGTGTGTGTGTGTGTGTGTGTGTGTGATGACATCACTTTCAGCAATCAGCATGTGTTACTTTCTTAATTAAAATGTGTGCTTTAAATCTGTACCAGCTCTTTACCTCTTGAATTTCCCCAGGACAGACACTATTGAACCATGTTTGGTTTTCAATTTTCCCCCTTATCTTTATAATACCACCTTTGCCATCTTCAAAAAGGATCTTTCTTGTAAACAGTTTATAAAAAGACAGGTGAGCCTGGGGAGATGGCTCAGCAAGTGAAGTACCCACTTTGCAAGAATAAGGACCTGGGTTTGCATCCACAGCACTGCTGTAAAGCCAGGGTGAAGTGAGCATGTGCAGCTGTAAGCCCAGGTCTGAGGAGGCACAGAAAGGCAGATCTCCATAGAGCACCAGCGGGCCAATCAGGACAAATTAGCGAGCTGTGGGGGTTCAGTGAGATCCTATCTCAGAAAATAAGGTAGAAAGAGACTAGAGAAAAAAACTCAGCGTCAACTTATAGCTTTTCCACCACAGGCATGTGTGCACATACATACACACACACAGGGAGAGAGAGTTGGACAGACAGACAGACAGACAGACAGACAGACAGACAGACAGAGACAAAGACATTCATAGTGAAACAACAGGTCAGACTGTATAAAGTTCGCCCTAGCACCCCCCTAAAAAATTAAAACCTCCCTGAAGGCCACTGTGTTCTAAGCTCTCCTTGTACCTCCCATTAACACTGTTTCTAGAATAGTATTTCTCACAGCTGAAATATGACTTCCTGTGTCCTAACCAATCATGTCCCCTAATTAAAGGAGATTGCCAGATAACCGGTTGTCATACTTACAGGTGCTGATATCTAATAGCGGCGTCAACAAATAGAACCTGGATTTAATGCAGGACTGGCCCATGGTGTTCACCTCCAGTGAACATTACAGCTAGTGCATGGCCAACGTATGTCTTACTGGTAAGGCACTGCCAATAGGCCTTCTACGGGATCCTGATGAAAAGTTCCTGGTACACAGTCCAGCCAGCTACAAAATTATGCCTCACCTTTTAAATCAAAACTCATGTTAATCATGATAACTTCCCTCGCTAACCTTGTATCTTAATGTTCCCCGTGGGGTTATATAGAAGAAACGTGATGCCAAACTCCTGAACTTACATTGGTTGATGAAAGGCTCCTTGAAATCTCGGGCCAGACAATTGTCTTCTCCGTGGTGTACATCTTATGATAGATCACGGTGATAGAGAAATCAGCAGCCTTGTTGATGTCTGTGACACAGCCTGCTAAGGGGTCTTTGGATGCCTTCTTGCCTGGTCTCTTTTGCCTCAGAAGGGCTAAACTGCCTCCACCGTTTTTCCAACCACACTCTCAGTGAAAATTATAGTCCTACTGACAGTCTCACCTTTTACATGTTACAGATGTTCTTTCCCTTGTTATCCTAAAAGAATTCGGGGTTTTAAATAAATTCTTCCATTTCTGGTGTCCACTCCACCACATAGGAAATAGGTGAGAAAACGTCCTTTCACCCTTCATGTCTGCCAAAAAGGCCAGGACGGGGCAGCGCAGTGAACAGAAAATGCAAAGCTGGAAGTGGAGTGATAAAACAAATACATGAAAATGGTGTGAAGAGCACCATCGCTATGGGTTTCTCTCATTTCCTCAGGAATGGAAACATTGTATGGATACCTGCAATCCTGACCTTAATCGCCAATCAAATTCTCTGTGTATAACGGAAAACAGACTTTTAGTCTTACTGTTCCCAACTTTCTAAGCCCACCGACCCAAGGCAAGCCACACCAGAAGAGGTTAAAATAGTCCAAGGTAAGTATTTAAAAAAAACAAAACAAAACTGTGACTTTTTCTAGTTCTGTATCTATAAAAAAAAAAAAAAAATCAGGGATTTTGCTTTAGTAGAAGCAAACAGTTGATATTAAGAGCTTTGACTACACAATAATGCATGCTGGTGGCTCAATTTCTGAGAGCTCCCACAGGTCCAGGTTAAGTTGGCTCTGGTGGTCATCCTGTGGGATTCCCATATCCTTCAGGGCCTTCAATCCTTCCCTCAACTCTTCCATAAGAATCCCCAACCTCCATTCAGTGTTTGGCTGTGAGCTTCTGTGTCTGTCTCTGTCAGTTGCTGAATAGAACCTCTCAGAGGACAGCTATGCTACACTCTTGTCTACAAGCCTAACAGAGTATCTGTCATTAATCTTTATTGTGGATTGGCGCCTGACCATGGAATGGGTCTCAAGTTGAGATGGTTGGCCATTCCTTCAGTCTCCGTTTCTTTTTAGTCCCTGCATTTATTTTAGACAGAACAAATTTGGGGTCAAAAGTTTTGTACGTGTGCTGGTGTCCTTATCCCTCCTCCGGAGATACTGCCCGGCTAGAGGAGTTGGCCTCTTCAGGTTCCATGTCCCCACTCTTAGGAATCTCTGCATCAATTCCGGGGAGACTCCCCCATCTCAAGTCTCTAGGTCCTCCTAAGGTCCTATTTGAGAGAAGCTTACTGATTCTTGTCCTACAGAACCATAAGGAGAAAGGAACCCACCTTCACAGTGAGCTTTGAACAGGTCTCTCAATACTTCCCACCAACCAAAAAGGTTTAACTCCAGCCATTAGAGAGTGGGGGTGAAGGGACGGTCCAAGCTTTTACTGCAGTGTATGACTCCCAAGGTCTGTTGCTAACACAAAGCCATATGGTGACAAGGTACACAAATAAGGAAGACATGAGCAAAAAAAATGCCATTTGTACATTCCACTCCCAGAGAAGTTCCTTGCCTTCGCCCCAGAGAAAAGTCAAAGGGTTCCCCAGGAATCCTGTTTGTGGCTTCTTGGTATTATATATGAGAAAGGCAACTGAGAAGAGGGGACTCCCAAGAAAACAGGTTGTGAAGATAATGCCAGGGGAGTCAAGAAAGTACGATTGCCTGGAATTTCTCTGCAGTTAATTTCTTCTGAAGAGCTGGCTTCTTCCACAAACTCTACATCAAAGTCTTGAGCTAAAACAAGTTTATCATTGCTGTTTTCCAGTTCCTCCTTTCTATCCCCATGTCTTGTAAGGTAGTTTCCTCACATCTCCCATACAGGCTTGGCTGCTCCAGAACCACTTACCGATTGTCCCTTCATTTGTCAGTCAGAGGCATGTTGGGCAATGTCTTCATGTGCTCATGCTGCTGCAGCAAAATACCCATGACTAGGTAATTTGTGAAGAGCAGAAATGGAATGCTCATGGTTCTAGCTGAGAAACCAGAAAGCCTAGGATCAAGGTGCTGAAAAATTCAGTTTCTGATGACGGCCTTGTATCTCTGTCTGAGAACCAGGCTCCACTGGTACAGTCTTGAGAAAAGTAGACTCAACAGTAGTCCGGTCTGACTCTGGAGGACTACAAGGCCCAGCCAGTACTATCATACTAGACGTTAAGTTTCAACATATAAATTGAGGGAGCATATAATATAAATTTTGTCCAGGCACTAGAGAGAGATAGGAAGTTGAACGCTATGGCCATATTATCTAGGACTGCCGATGGGGTCTGCAGAGCATGAATAACTGTATTAGGATATATATGTAAAGGTAAAGGTCTAGATAGAGATTCAGATTGGCATTGCAGGGCCCAGAGCCTAGGTCTGTGAAGTAAAGGGTCCAAGTCCTTCTTGTCAAGAGATGCTACTTTAGTCAAGGGGTGTATGAGAACCAGGGACCAGACTAAGCATAGTATGTAGGCACCTTAAGAAGACAGGCAACCAAGGAAGAAAATGCTGGGCCTTCAGGCAGTGGATATGGCAAAGGGTTGCTGGAGAGAAGCCAAGTAGGAAGTAAGAGGTGTTTTGAGGAACCTGTTAAAAAGTTTGGACTCCAGTGCTTTTCTTTGGTCTAGTAAGCGGCCTTCGAAACTGGTGTGTAAGTCCATCAGTATTAGCTGAATGCTGTTGACAGCTAAGTGTTTCTTTCCTTGTGAGAAGAGCAAGATTAGTGAAACACTAGTTGTGAGACTGCATCCTCAGGCTGGTCTTCTCATCTGTGTTCTGTTTTGTTTTCTTGGAATTCTGGGGATTGAACCCAGAACCTCAGGCATACTAGGGAAGCACTTGACCTCTGAACTCCATCCCAGGTTTAAAGGTGGATGCTTGTTAGCCTCAAGACCCACATCTTGACTGCTAGTTGGGTTAGGACAACAGGTGGGTCTCTTATGCCACAGTCCCCAGGTGTCCACCCTTCCCTTCTGAGACCCTCCTGCCCGTCTACTTCTTACTCAACTGCAGTATCATGGTTGTATTAAAGAAAATCATCCCAGTGTCAAAGCTGATGTGAGACTCCTACTTTTAGAATTATGTGTTGTAAACAGTTTTCAGCTCCTGAGTAGGGAGCATAATTTTAATAGTTTTTCATTCTAATGCTCTGCTTTTGCATAGCCTGATTGGAAAAAGAGAAAAAAAAAAGAAAGACATTGACCTTTCGAAGTTTTTTTTAAGTTCATTTTACAGTCTGCATAATAAGGCGAGTGGCTGCTTTGATGGTATTTTGTCCGGCTACCAATGACTTGCAATGGAATTTTATTTGATTTACATTTTTACATTTACAAAGCAATTTTCTCTGGCATGTTATTTTTCTTGTAAGTTGCACTAAAACATGATGTAAATAAGTAGATTACATTGATAAAGGACAGAAACTATATGACAAATTAAATAACATCAGAATAATTAAACCTTTTTTAAAAAAAGACTGAGTCAGTAGGTCTGTTTTTATTTTTTGAAAACAGTTTCTCTCTTTGTAGCTTCAAACTGCCCTCAAACTATTCTTCTTCTGCCATGGCTTCTTGTAGTTGGAAGGTTAGAGATGTTACCGCACCTATGATATACGTCGTATTGTTTTTAGAAACTATAATTAAACATATACAATGCTGATAATTATAAAATAGCTTTACATACTAGAAGAATATATTAGTAGAAAAATGTTCCTTGACAATGCCTATCAGCTCTCCCATGTGTGCATCAGCATATACACACAACGGAGACTTATTGAGTATTCTGTCTGCAAGGTGGAACATGTGTGTATGTGTGTGTGTGTGTGTGTGCATACTCATATATACATATATACACACACACACATATTCACAAGCATCCATAGTTTCACTATCTCTTCCTTCTGGTGTTTGAGCCCTGTGATCAAGCATGCTCACTCCTGACTTTTACCAGTTCCCTTTTCTTAACAATTTGCTAGCCATTTTATGCTTTAGGTGCAGTGCTCTTCCTATCAATTTGAATGCTGTATTTATATATTCGTGTCTTGTTGACTGGAAATACTTTCTAGCTTCACACGTAAGAACTTTCTACTGATGTGAATTTTGAGAGTTATGCCAACCTGTATCAATCTTTTCTGGTGCATCTTCTTATTTCCAAACTTACAAACTCTTACTCGGCATTCCCGCCTCTTTCTTTTGACTAACTTGAGTCTAAGGAACAGATACAGTTTTCAGACTCTGCTTCTATCCTCAACTTGACATATATTAATTATTTCATAGGTAAGAAGATGGAATACTTCCTATCTGTCCTGGTCATTGCTCTATTGCTGTGAAGAGACACCAAGGCAATTCTTATCAAAGAATACATTTAACTGTGGGGTTGCATACAGTTTCAGAGGCTTAGTACACTATCATCATGGCAGGGAGCATAGTGACAGACGGGCGTGGAGCTGGAGAAGCAGCTGAGAGAGGCATCCTGATCTTCAGGTAGAGGATGAGAGACTAGGCCTGTCGTGGGCTTTTGAAATCTCAAAGCCTACCCCCGTTGACACACTCCCTGCAACAACCTTCTAGCCCTTCTCAAATTGAGCCACTCCCTGATGACTAAGTGTCCAAGTATATAAGCCTAAGTGAACCACTCTTATTCACACCACTACATTATCCTATAACCTGATGGTTAATATGATTTCTTAATATGTAAATATATCCCCATATTGAGACACATATCTAATCATCCTTATATATGCAATTCATGTTCCTACCAGGTAATGAATATTTACACTACTTTAATTTTTTTTACTATTCTGAGTAAAGATGAGATAAGCATCTTTACATATATATGTATATACATATGTACATATATATATATTTTAGAGTGTGTTTCTATACAAAAATTTTGGGTTAAAAATTTCTTAAAATATTTTTGTATGTGATTATTGTCAGAATGAACTCTGAGAAGCATCTGCACTTCAGGGGGTAAGAAGTGTTGCAGAGAACTAAAAGAATATGGGGTCATGGACCAAGATGGAACATGCTGGCAGCTGGAGATGAGATGAGAGCCACGGTTCAAAGCCAGATGAAGAAAGGCCAGCTAGAGGAGTGCTGCCTTTCCCAGGGTGATTCTCAGTCCCGATTGACTTGTTCAACAAATACCGGAAGGCTTGTCATGATTGGACAGTGTTTTCAGAAACCAAACAGGCAAATCACTGTCCTGACAGACCTTACTTAGAGTCTAGCTAGAGAGACAGGCCATGCCCAGGTAAATAAGACAATATGTGTCCTGTGTTACAAGAGTTTTGGAAACAAAGTATAGAGGGAAAAAAAAACACAAAACAAAACAAACAAAAAGCCAGGAGAATGTTAAGTCCAGAGGCGTTTCTTTGCCTTGCTGTAGGGCGACCACAGAAGGTCTCTCTGAGAGGATGGCTATAAAAGGAGAACTGAAGAAGAGTCTGTGGGGAGAATCCTCTGGAAAACTGATGATGGTAGTTTTCCATCATCAAAGGAGTGCCCATAAGAACATTGAGAGAAACAGTAGTAAGACCAAAGATGGAGGTTGGCACCAGTGATATGGGGTACCTGACCTGGAGGATGATGCAAAATCATGAAAGTAGTCTAAAGGAGGAATTTCAGGAGAAAGGTTTATCGTACATATTGATAGAAACAGCAGCATGAAAGAAAACTAGACAGTCCTTGCTCTGAAGTATACTGGGTGTGGGAAAAGCTACACATGATGAACCATCATCAGAAAGGAAACATGCCTACACAGGACCAGAGCAAGGGCAGCAGCAGTAGAATGCTCACATGGAAGGGGGAATCTGACTGGGCCCCAACCCTAGACAAAGAACTTCAGACAACTAGCAGATGCTGAGTGGGAAAATTAGTCTTCCCCAGGGATGAGCTAATAGTTTATTCAATACCAAGGGCTCAGACCTGAAATTATATATGTACAAGGAACCAGGTAACAATAAATCAACTGAACAGGTTGCATTTACATATTTATCTATTACACACACACACACACACATACACACATACACCTGTGTGTGTAACATTAACAATGAAAGAAAAAGAGGCAGTGAATTCAAGAGGGACGAGCCAATTGTGGGTACATGGGAGGGATTGGAGAGAGGAAAGGGAAGAAGAAAATAATAGAATTATTTTAATTTTTAAAAACTATTTAAATTCATAAAGAAGATAGCTAAATATCAGTAGAGGGAGTCTTGCCTTACAACAGTAAGAGTGAAGAGGAATTCCTTAAAATAGAAAGTAAAAGATGGTTGTTTCTATTCTTATTAGGGAGACAGAATGGTTTCCTGTGTATTTCACTGGTGCACTCATGCCCACACCATGTTGAGTGGTGACTTCAGGGTAAGAGAATGAAGACCAAGAAGGAAATGGCATGAGCTCACCAGAGAAATCCACGGGCATCCATTTCAAAAGTGTCCGAGAGAATTCTAGTATTCCAGGAGGGGGAGGGGAAGTAGGAAGCATTGCATCTTAAGCCAGCCAGAGTAATCAGTTGTGGCAAGTGATGTGGAGAGATAGAGAGATTCAAGTGCTGAGAACTGACCACTGCACTTGGCATCTGCAAATGCCCGTTGTTCTAACAGAAACAGTTTCACTGATACATTGAAAGCTGAAAGAGGCACATGCAACTGAAAACTTTAGACAAATTAAACTTAGCAGAATTTAATGGAGCAGAGAGTGGTTCTCAAATTGGGCTTCTTTCTGAAGCAGAAGAGGTGGGGAGAGCCTCCATGCATTGCACAGGATTCGTGGCTAGACAGCTGGATTGGTTAGCTCAGTCTTTGCCTGGTTTGAACAGGGTCTGACTAGGTAGCCACCCACAATTGATGGATGCCCTGCAGCGTTGAAGGGCTGAGGCACAACTATTTCTTACAAAAGTGTACCCCCAGCTTGTTTCTTAATTAGTTTACTACTACACCGTAATGCAGTTCTTTACATAGGGGGAAAGTATAGTGGCACCCTTGGACTGATTTTAGGCTAACAGGCAGAAGAGAAAGGCATTAGAGCAAGCTAACAGGGATTGAAATCGGACTTCTTTGTTGAACTTTAATGGGCAGAGCATTTGTAAAGTTAGACTGAGGGAAAGGGAGAGAAGATGTTTAAAGGTACGTGTTGGGGTTTAAAGAACTGGATAAAAGCATCCTTTCCCTCCATATACCCATGTGCTAAGTTCCTGAGAAATAGGAAATGGCAGGGAAAGGTGAAAATATTATATTTATTACTTACTAAAGTACTGATAGGAAGGTCTGTTTCTATTAACTGAAAACAACTGGTAATATTTCACAGAGTGGTAGGCACACTTACGTCCCACGGCCTACACTGCTGGACAGTGATGGACACTTGTCTTCAGGGGTCTGCCCTTGTGGTTTGAAGGAAAGGAACTGAAAGGTGGGTTTTCTTCAGATACGTAGAGCCTAATGAGGAATGAGAAGGGAAGGCAGAACCAAACTCAAGTCTCCTAGTCTGTCCTCAGCATTTACTCTTTGTCCCTTCCTCTCCTGCAGGAGTGTAAAGAACTGGTCTCTAACCACATGGGTGCTCTTCCATGCCTGTCTGATGATGGACTGGGCAGAGTCTGGACAGCAATAGCACAGTAGACAAGGAACAACTGTGTGGTTGCAGGCAGAGATTGGGGCCACAACCTTCAGCAGGAACCAGCACGGTCCAGCAACTGGTAAGAGATAGGAGCGCTGGTAGAACGATGGATGGATGCAGTGTTGGAAGATGCTTTCTCCTGATTTCTCTTGCTTCTCGGTGATGTAGCAAATGAGATCATCAGCTGAGTGAAAAAGAGCAGAATTGGTCTGAAGGGACGGAGGGTGTGAAATCATTTTCTTAAAGAGTAGGCAAGTAAATTGACCAGAGAGAAGAAGAAATTGGCTAGGCCGTGCTGAGGGCCCGGTAAGATCTGTGGATGTAAATTTAGTCTGTGAAGCAAGGCGGTGATTTTTAATTCTGGCTACACCCTACCCAGATGCAGGAGGAGCGGTGGTAGAAGATCTCATGGAACCAAGGCTGTGGTTTTTGCCAAACAGGCCTAGTAGAGAGAGAACTGGGATGAGATTTGGGTTCATGCAAGAGAGGGCTGGTCTGTAGGATTTAGTGAATAAGGACATAAATGAGAAGCAGCATGTGGCACATAGTAAAATGAGCTACTAGAGGTGAGATGAAGTTCCTAATGGGTTAGGAAGTTCCTAGAATACTGGAAAAAACATGTCAGCATGCCATTGTTCATTTTTTGAAACAGGGTCTGATGTAGCCCAGGCTAGCCTCCAGCTCCATATGTAACTGTGGGTGACCTGAAGCTTGAGATTCTCTTGATTCTACCTCCGGAATTCTAGGATGATAGCTGTGTGCTGCAAACCCCAGGTTTAGGTACTGTGAGAGACTGAACCCAGGACCTTGTCATCACTTCTTTAGCAAATAACGTATCAACCGAGCCTCACCCCCAGCTCCTGTTAGCACATTTGAACTTGAAATCTGGAGATGATGAAGGCAAAATAATGATGAAAGAAGTCTAGAATTCAGCTACAAAAGTGGCCCAAGCTGATGGGTTGGCAACATTGTTCTAAGTCAGTCAAGTATCTGAAAGAACAGGGCATTCAGTAGTGACACTCCCCCACCCCCACCCCACCCCCGCTACATAATCACTGTTAACAAGAACGAGTTTAAGAATGTAGATCATCATTTTCCATGAAAATGATCAGTTGTTTCCATGAGTTGGGTCACGGTAGAGTCAGAAAGAGATTGCTGGAGAGAAGAGTAAAAAAGTATCTTAATATGTTATAAGCTTCTCGATGTTCAGGGTATCTGAGAAAAAAAGGGGTGGAGAATCCATGACGGATAATAGAAAGGGCGCCCGTGACCATTTCTTGGGTCCATGGATGGCACTCTATGAGATAAAACTAGCAGCAGGGAAAACAGGGAGACTCGGGTTAGGACAAGATAAAGGGATGGATGTTCTGAAAAATGACCTAGGCTATAGAAGGTTTGGCCAAAGCAGGAGAGCCACAGAGAGCAAAGTACAGGATTGAAACCACGTGCGGCTTCCTGTGGCCTAGACAGGGGGAAGATAGGCAGTTCCTACAGCACGAGTGCTCAGCATATCCTATAGAAATCTAGAATGTTCTTCCAGTATATCGAGCTATCCTTCACTCATTTTAATAGAATCTCTCTGGTATTCTACCTTGTTGCATATACTAGATGTAACATACTGTGTTGCAAATACGTTATATAACCCTCCAAGCTTTCAATGTTGTTGAATTCTTAAGATTAACTTGGAGCAAAGTAGAAAAATATTAGAATCCTCATCTTTCCATTTACATGTCTTTCCATCTTACATGTCTTTTAAATTTCCCATAATCCAGGCCTGGTGAGATAGCTCAATAGCACCATACATAAAATAATAAATTATTCTAGCACACCCAGGAGGCAGAGACAGATGAACCATGGGGCTTGCCAGTCAGTCAGCACAGCCCAAATGCTAAGTTCCAGGTTTACTGAGAAACTGTCTTAGAAACAAAGGTGGATAGCTCCTGAAGATTCACACCCAAGGTTGTCCTCAGCCTCCACATGAATTCTAAACACATCTAGACCCACTCACACACATGTATGCATCTGTACATGCATGCACACACACATACATGCACATACTTCCCATAAGCCTATACCTAAATCTCCCATCATATTTTATACACATGTCCCTACAAATACATCTGGGTATGCATACCATTTCCCATAATGCTCTACCCACATTCCACAATATTTCTATTATTTTCAAGACTATCTTATACCTGCAACTTACAGAAGTTTTTATTGCACTGTTTTACCCAACACTGCCCTACAGAGAGATCTAAAAGTCGGTGGATCTGGAAAGTATGAGGAAGCAGGTGAGCTTCGAGGTGAGGCTCAGTCTGCACTGTGGACCCGCCGCCCTGCTGCCAGCTACGTCTGCGTCTGCGACCTTGAGCGAGTCACTTAACTTGTGATATGTTCATCCGCGGCCGGTTAGAATAAACAGCCTATCTGCTTAACAGCTGCTGCAGTTGTAGAAAGTGTGAGAGCTGGAAACAGCTTTGAAAATACCTTGAAAGCTGTTTGCAAGTTAATTCAAAAATTGAATTTTTTTTTTCAAAAATTGCAATTCATAGCAAGACAATTTGATAATTTGCAGGAAGCACTCCATTATCTTTTGGCTTAGATATATCTGGAAATTGAAAGGCTGTCGGGGACTCATACGGTAATTGAGTTCTCTCAGTCTGCCCGCCTTTAGCATCAAAGTACTGCTGGAGGTAGAGCCAGGGACTGGGTGTAACTTCAAGTCCAAATTCAGCAAAATTCTTCTGTAACTTCATAACACACACACGAATGCCTAAGCTCTCTAATTTATTCCCTGGAGTTATAACACACATAGTTTCTCCTTCAGCTTTGCTTTAAGAACATAGAGGAGGAACTCAGTGCATGGGGTTTGGGTTTGAGTCTCCATTTTTCATTCTAGTGGCTCTATGAATTTTGCATTCCCTAATTCGCCCTACAGCAAAATGCTAATATTCCCCTCTTAAAAGTTATGAGGTCAAAACAAGATCATGTATAAAGTATGCTGTTATACATATAAGAGAACTTGGCCCGTGCCAATTGATAATGTTGTAGGTGTTTTAAAATTTCCATAACGCTGAGTTGTCACTGATAAAATAGAAAACAGAGACAGAAAGTCAACAGATCCAAAAGGCTGTTGGGGAGAGGGGGAGAAAAGAAAAGAAAACAACCAGCAAAAACAAACAAAAACAAAACAAAAACACACAATGGGGAAATCAGCCAAGAAAACATTCAAGGATGAACACAGAAGAAATCAGGAATGAGAGAGGCTATACCTACAGTTACAAAGCAGAGTGCATTAAATAAGAGAATATTGAGAACATGTAATGTGAAGAAGCAGACATGTAAAGAAAAGACATACACTTCTGAATAAAAAAATTGCAATTTATCAAACTTGGAATGAAACAGAAAATGAGAATATTTTCTGCAATGGTAACTGAGGAGGAAGGAAGCTGATAGGGTTAAGAGGTTATCTGTTTTGGTTTCCAGGTAGCAACATTAAGTTCAGATACACAGATTAGTGACCAAACACAGCTAAGCAACAAGCCTGATAAGAAAATAAGTGAGCACATTATGTAATATTGGTTATGAGAACTCAAATACATTAAAAATTACTGCTTATGTTGCAATAATATATATTGCTCAGGTTTCATTGTTTCCTATGAAAATATCATAACCAAACACAACAAGATAAGAAGAGGTTTACTGCAGTTACAGGTTATAGTCCATAATTGAGGAAAAATTGGGACAGAAGCTCGAGACCGGATCTTAAATCAGGCCAGCTTGCTATTCTACTCAAAGTTACCTCTAGTCAAGAAATTCATTTTAAAGCCAAAGTACAGCAGGACCTATAGAGGATGCTGCTTGGTAGTTGGCTCTTAAGAACATTGCTACTATCTTTCTTATATAGTTCAGGACCACCTGCCTAGGGATGGTGCTGCCCACAGTGGACTGTGTCTACTGCAATTAAGAACCAAGAATTGCAACCATCAACACTCTCCCCTTTGTCCCCCATCACAGACATGCTCACAGGGCAATCTGATCCAAGTAGTTCCCTTACTGAGGATCAGATGCCTCTAGATTGTAAGGTCAAGTTGATGTTTAGAGCTAACCAGGATATGTACAAGGAATTTACATCAAATATTTCCTGTGAGAAAAAATAAATAAATGGAAGGAGGTCAGAAGGGCAGAGGGTGGAAAGGAGGGAGGAACACATACACAGAGACAGAGACAGACACAGAAAGAATATATGCTCAAGAATTCAATCAGTTCCTCCGGAAATTAGACATAGCTCTACCGGAGGACCCAGCCATACCACTACTGGGCATATACC
>NW_022196897.1:110451178-110475706 GCF_008632895.1 Mastomys coucha
AAAAAAAAAAAAAAAAAAAAATTCAATCAGTGCTCCAAATGCATCCACTCTCCCCAAATGACTTACAGATTCAATGATTTCTCACAAAAATCCTTAAAAGATTGTTAGTAGAAATTGACAATGTTGCTTCTAAAATTTATATAGATCAACGGAAGGTTAAATCTCTATATTCCTAAGGCAGAATAGTAATGTATAAAGAAAGACCAGAGTAGTCATGGCTCCATGCAAGGCTTTAACGCTTAAGTACTTGGGCTTGATACAGTGTAGCAAGTAGACCTACTAGACTAGAATACAGAGCATAGACTTGAGGTTAAGACAGATAGCCCCCTATGCAGAAGCCTGAGGCGTGGCAGAGGGGAGGCATAGCTTGTATAGTAAGTAGTAATTTGATGACACACTTGTTATGGATAGTTTTGTTCACCTCCTCCCCCAGATTCATACTTTACAGTTCTAATCCCCACTTTTGACTTCCTTTGGAAACCCAGCCTATGAAGAGGTAATGAGAGTTAACAAAGTCACTCTTGATTGAATGGGATCTGAAGAGCACCTGACATCAGAGAGTTCTCAACTCCAGCCTGCACAAGAGGCTGACTACAAGACAGGGAGCGAGTTACCCCGGAAGGCACCTTGATTGTCTAGCCCCCCTGATTGTGAGTGAATACATTTCTGTTTATCCTGTGGATCTTGTTATGCTCAGCATGAGGAGATACTCATATTGTGGGTCATCCATTTGAAAAAGAAAACAAACAAATAAACAAAACCTTGATTTCCTATACCTCCCATAAAAACTGTTATTACATTACAGAGAGTAGTGTACAAAGAAAAGTCGAAAACTTTTAATATAGATCATAAAATAGTTTAAAGGTCTTAATGTCAGAAATGATTTCCTTAAACATCAAAAAAAATAATTATAGGGGAAACAATTATATTGTTATTTGAACTGCCTTAAAACTAAACACTTAGTGTGGTAGTATACAGCTGTAATTCAGAACTCAGAAGGCTGAGACAAGAGGTCCAAGACTAGTGTAGGCTATTGACTGAGTTCCAGACCTCCCCAAACAACATACTGAGCCCTGTCTCAAATGAATAAAACAATAAGTAAATAAATGAAGTGTATAAAATAAATATTAAAATGTCATAAGGTATCATAAACAAAGTAAAAAAAAATTCATTCCAGGAAAACACTAGAAAAGGTTAGTATCTGAATATAGTTTTTAAATTATTTTATCCACCAAGTAAAAGAGAAAAATAATCCCAAAAGGAAGACAGCAAAAAAATAAATAAATAAATCCAACTCCCAAACAAATACATATGGTAAACAAAGGCTTGCAAAGATACTAAGGCCTGTCAGTATGCAGAGGAATACAAACCATTCAGGGACGTGCCCTTCCACACTGCAGACACTCGGGTCGGCTACACAAAAGACAGGCATGGCTGAGCATTTATTTACACAGGACTCTTAGCAGCATATGTCGCTGCAGCCACTTTGGAAAGTGATTTAGCCGAAGGCAGTTAACTAGATGATGGATCTCTCCAGAGACTCTGTTCTCTCATCCATAATTTGTGCCCTAGAGAAACTATTGCTTATATACACCCAAGATAAGGTAGGAGTGTGCACAAGGCCATATTACCAATGTCCATAAACAATAAAATAGATGGTAAGTTGAGAAGCAGTTTAGCATATGCTATACAGCGGTGAAAATGAACTGTAGCTATATTACATGTTAGAATAGACAAAGCTCAAATCATATTGAAAGAAAAGGTAAGATTCAATCATAAAACTACTCTGTCATATTTTAAAAACATGTAAGCCTGCCAATGCCTATTTATAAGTTCTCACATATGTATCAACAATAACATAATGGAAAGGACAGGAGACAGGAGAAGAAAGGAAAATCCAATTATAGATACATAGCTGTAGATCTATTGGTACAAACTATTGGTATCCTGTTTCCATCTTTTTTTTTTTTGAGACAAAGTTTCTCTGTGTAGCCTGGCTGTCCTGGAACTCACTCTGTAGACCAGACTGGCCTCAAACTCAGAAATCCGCCTGCCTCTGCCTCCCAACTATTGGCACTAAAGGTGTGTGCCACCACCGGGCCATTTCCAACTTTCTAAAGCAGCAATGTTGTATTACATGAGCATTCATCTTTCTTCTTTATGCTATATATCATAAAATGTGCATACATATAAGCATAAGAATGTATTGCAATTATGTATTTGTGTTATTCATTGTTTTCTCATGTATGTGATACATGCAAATCTAAAAACAAAGTTGAAAAATGAAGGAAAGTTCAAATCAGCATATAAAATGTCTAATCAAAGCTTTGGCAGGGCTGAAGAGATGGCTCAGAGATTAAGAGCACTGGCTGCTTTTCCAGAGGACCCGGGGTTCAATCCCAGCACCCACATGGCAGCTCTTAACTGTCTACTCCAGTTCCAGGGGATCTGACACCCTCACACAGGCATACATACAGTCAAAACACCAACGCACATAAAAATAAATCTTTTTTTTTTAAAACAAGGTGCTCAAGAGAGTTATAAAAAAAAAAGTTTTGGTAAAAAATTGATGTTCAGACCTCCTATTTCTTTCTCCAGCTTAGAATTCACCCTATCATTTGCCTTCAACAAAACATCCTCCCAAAATTCTGTGTCTGGGAACCACACACATAAACAGATCCTCAAACACACAGGGAGATGGACAGCCAGAAATTTCACTTTTTCTTTTCCTCCTTCAGCAGGGAGGGACACCACGAGGCTCAAAGTTAGCCTGAAAGAGAAGCATCTTCGATTTACTTCTTGGTCTAAGATAGGGAGGGCTAGGAAACTTCCAGAGCCTAGAAGGAGATGTCTGAAGAGCCTGGGGAATGTCAGCCTGCCAGGAATGCATGCTAGAGTTGACCTTCAGAGAGAGCAGGAACAGGCATATCAAATGCACACAGATCCTTCAGAGAGCATGCCTTCCCTCCACACTGCTAAAAACGGAATCAGCCACAAAGGGAGTGTGACTGTGAATGGTAATTTGTGCAAAGCTTGTCAAAGGTAACATTTAGCCAGAAAGAGTATGGGATCAAAATATTATTTTTAAGAAGAAATGGGATTGCTTCTGGCCGCCAAGAGAGCTGAAAGGGGTAGCCCAGCCACTCCAACTCTGCCTTTCACCCCCAGGCAGCTCTGAGCCTTCACAAAGCCTATTCAGGGCTTCCAGTAGCTCACCATGGGGTAGCTGGAGAGAGAAACACACCACTCCCTGAGACACAGGAAAAATACCCAAGTACTCCCTCATTCCTGAATAGAAATCAAAGAGATCTGGGTGGATCTAGCTGAGACAGTGCCCAACTAGAAATCTAAGGTCACCTAGGAAAACCTCCAGTGACAGAAATGGGTTACATTTTGCTGAGATCATTGGCCAAAGTGGTCCATTGTAAACCCCCAAACATCACAGGCTATTGCCAAGGCTCTTGGTTCCTCTCTACAATCTGATGGTGAGATTTGAGTGTCTTTAAAGATTGATTTCATCTGCAAAATCGCCCCACTCTTTCTACTTGATTTTAATTTTTCTTTCTTTTTCTTTTTTTTAGAATTAAGACTACACAGGTTACATTTCAGCCCTTCACAAACAAGTGAAAATAAAAGTAAATAAATAAGAACACTATTTGATTTGCTGTGTCTCCCTTTGGCTCACAGTTACTATACCTCTATTACTACTTAACTTTAGATGTTTTGAAAGAGAGGAACTGAAAAGCCAATGTCCTGCCTATCAGAGGCAGTAATATGATAATACTAGGAAGCATGAAAGTTCTGGAAATACTCTTTGGTTTTCTCAAGTCCTACATGTGTATCAGCAGACATAATACCACCTAGCTCCGTTCTTAGCACTCTGTGTTTCATCACAATGAATGCTGACCTCGAGGAGCACCACACAACACATGTTCAGCAGAAGTAATAGAATAGCTTGAGCAGGATGAGGAATGGTCACTGTGTCCTGGGTTCACAGCATGCATCACCAGGGAGAGAAGGAGAGAGAGGGGGGTGGGCAGGGAGAGGGTGGGGCAGGGAAGAGGAGGAAGATGGAGAGGGGAGAGGGAAAGGGGGAGAGAGATGAAAGCATGCTGAAGAGCAAACAGAGGAGAACAAAGATGAGAGAAAGCAAAGCGAGAAAGCAGAAAACAGAGGACAGAGCCCAGATGCTCTGACCACAGAACTAAGCCAGTGCCTAGAAGGGGGGCTCAGAGCACTGCCTTCCCCCTTGAGTACAAGCACCAGGTCAAGGGCTTTCTCTGATGTTGTTTTTGCATTCTTTTCCCCATCAAAAACAGATTAAGGAAGTAATTTGAGTGTGGGACCACATGCACCACTCTGATTAAGATGTGGATCTCAACTAGAAAGGGCAGGGAACTTTGTCCCAGGCACCAAGCTCCTGTTTAGCCCTTGACCTTGTCAGAAAAGTTCAGAACGAGTGCAACACAAGCTGCTTACAGTCACAGCTTTTAGAAGCTGGGTGAGCAGAAAGCATGTGATTGATCCCTGCTGGGTTAAGGTCATCTGACTTATATATGCAGATAGACCTGTATATACATGCATGTGCACAAACGCACACACACACACTACTTAAATTAATTAATCATGTTGTATATCATTGCATCTTCCCATAGAGCAGTTACAGTGATATCCTTTTCAGGTATATTTATGATAATGAGTTCTATAACAGTGCCACCACCTTCACAGTCACTTACTGGTGCCCCATCTCCTCCTGAGTCACAAGCCCTGAATGGCAAAAGCACTCTTTCTTCCTCTTTATTTGCGAGGACAGGAAGCTAGCTGGCCGTCCCTCCTACCAAATCCACTTTTGTATGTGATAAGCTTTACTGCAGATTGGTAAAGTCAGAGAGGGATATTGATGGGCATGTCCCACAGTTTCATTTGACCCCCTACCTCTGCTTGTCTGTTATCCAGTCTGACTGAATCCAAAATGGTTCCCTTTGTTTTTTTTTAAAGCTTTGTCATATGTATTGAGCTCTAAGAACCAGCAACATCCCAATAAATGATAAATGACACTGTTCACAAAGGACACTGGAAGGGAGGAGGAATGGCTTCAAGTATCCACAGCTAGTAATCTAGTGTTTGTCTGACATTAAGCTATTTGCCAGCAAATTATTAAGACATGATTAAATGGCTATTTTGGTGGATAATGGGCTCTGCTCAGAGCTGCGTACTAGGACTCGTTACTTTTTGCCAGTTGATATTTCTTTACTCTTCATTACAAAACCCATTTCATTTTGCAGATGTTGGAGAAACTTAAACAGTGATTAAATGAAGTCATCAGCTAGTCAGTGGAAGAGCAGGGATTTCAGTTGAAACCCTGGCTGACAGAGGCTGAAGCAAGGACCCTCCCTCTGCCCACCCCACCCTCTGCTCTAGACCTAGGCTTAGTCTATATAGGAAGTTTCAGGCCTGCCAGAGTTACTTGGTGAGACTGTCTGAAAAAAAAAAAAAAAAAAAACCAAAGACCTTCTTCTGCAAGGTTGCCCTGAAAGTCCTGGAACCCACAAGTGGGTTGGATATGAGGTGTGGCCAGTGTTTGGCAGCCCCCTGGGTAATTTAAATGAAAAGCTATGCTGTTGAATGTATTGCTGGCTTCCATGAACTGACCAATGGCCCCTCTATTCTAAGTTTCCTTATCATAAATTCTAATAATAGGGACAACCTTCAAGGAGCTGCTGTGAGAATTCAATGAAATGAACCAGCTAAGTGCTCAGAACAGTGCATTTGATGCTACATGGCAAAGCTTCAGAAATGTCACTGTTACTGACAAAGCTTGCTGCTTGCCATGGTAGCTCACACCTATAATCCCAGCACTGGGGAGACTGAGGCAGGAAGACTGATGTCAGGGCCAAGAATAATACTGTCTCAAAACCAAAACAAAAAACAAAAAATAAAAAAGAAAGAAAGTACCACAAAACTGAGATTTGCACTAATAAATATAATCAGCTATGACTACCTGGCTCCTGGCTCTTTCTCTCTGTATTACACATTTTAGTCCATGTATCTTTCATTGAAACTCCACTCAGTTCTAAAGCAAAATAGGTTTACATAATAAGGACCTGAATAGGTTTCATATGCCCCATCCCCCTTGAAAAGACCTGATGTAGAATCATTTCCTCTGTCCACTTCCAGCACAGTCACCCTCATGAGGACACCCACTGGACGCACTGAAGTCTGTCCCCACCACATACTGTCATCAGGAAGTCATGAAGATGTTTACAAAACCTTTTGGGTGTGACTCCTCTTTCATGGGTGCACACAGCCTTCCTACAACTGGAGATCTTTAGATAAGTTCTAAGAAACATCTCAGACCCTTCTGAAATAGTTTTCAGAATTGGGAATGTGGTCCAGAAGCACATGTAAAACAAAAGAAAGTAACAAAATCCTTGTAACCTAATAGAGTTGGCCTCAGTCTATCTTCTTCCTTTCTTCCTTCCTCTTTTCTCTGTCTTTCTCTTTCTTTTGTTCTTTCTTTCTTCTCCTTTCTTTCTTTCTCTACTTGCTTTCACTCTTTCAATCATAAATTCAGGGAATCTATTATGTGCCAAGAAAATGAATGTCATGGGGAGGGGCAGATTGAAAGTATCTTAGTATCTTCATTTAAATAATGACCATTTATTGAATTCTAAAAAAAAAAAAAAAATCCTACTGAAACCAGCTTGAGCAAAATAAGAAAATTATGGACATTTGTATATAAAACTTCCAGGATAGTTCCTAGTTTCAAACAGGAAAATGAGTAAGGACTCAGTAGTCTCACCACAACCCATCTCCTAACCATGCCCCTGCCTCTCCTCTAATGGCCTCCAGTTTATCTCTTTAGAGTCTGTGCACTTCTTGGCAGGTACCCTGGTCAAAGGCAAGTCTTCAGATTTGTTGCTATTTGATGTGTTTGGCTTGGGTCCATCATATACCCCTCTGACTCGCTGGACCCAGAGCATTGCCTTGCTCGTGGAGAAGGTTAATGCATAGAGTAAAATCAAGGTCTGAAACCCAGAATGTCATAAGCCATGCTTTAGAAGTGTGCATCTTATTCATAGTCTTCCCTTGATCTTTCTGCTTCCTGCTGCTTATAAGGTGAGAGGCAAGCAGTTCATCTCTGATTCACCTACCTAATGCCAAGATGTTTTACATTTCCTCAGACCCTCGGTGATGGTGAAGGAGCAAGCTAACCATGGACCAGGGCTTCTAAAACTGAGCCGGGATAAACCTTCTCCCTCCAGTTATTTCTTTGGGCATTTTGTCTTCATGATAAAAGTGATGTAGCATATGCAAAGAAAAACAACAGATGTTTACTATGTTGGGACATCAGAGAGAGTTCCCTGAATGTCCATTCATCCCTGAGTTGTAGCTGGACTGAATGCCACATAAAATTAACAAATAACAGCAGTAAAAAGCATGGTATAACTTCCCTCCATGCTTAGTGAGCTGCAGCACTGAGTTCTGGGATGCAAACAGGAGCCAGATGGAGATTTTCAGACATCCTTGCGATCACACAGTGGCTGCTTGTCCTCTATAGGTCTACTCTTCATCCTCCCCCCTTTCATCACCAGGTCTCTTTCTAGCCACAGGTACAGGGCTATGCCCTAGGTCTGTCTGAAAGGTACCAATAAATTCCAAAACCAGAATTCAAGCAAAGATTGATTTGATGTTATGGTCACTGTCCATTCCACTGTGGCGTTTTGTTAAGGTCTTATACCCAAAGGGTTTCCTCCAACGTAATACAGTTGTACCAAGAGACCAGTGCAGTACAGGGTCACAGCTGAGTACCAACTTCCTGGATTTGCAATGAGAGCTTCACCTGCTTACAAAGGCTAAGTCATCGGCTTTGCCAGGTCTCGGTTTACATTTTTATAAACGGCATGGCAGTGTTGCAAATACTTCATGAAATACACAATGGAACGTGCCCGCCACATGCCACATTTTCTGGCACATGCTTGTAGCCACTACCCCATCTCTTTTTTCCCTCTCTCTCCCTCTCTCTGTCTTCCTGCTATGCTAAGTTAGAATGCAGTAAACACTAGGAACAAAACAGTAGGGCTTACAGGTGAGTCCAACCTGCCACCCACAGGCCCCAATGCACCAAAGGAGAGCTGTGCATTGAGTCTAGCACAAAGTTGTCTGCTTGGTTAAAATGCCATATAACTGGACTGTGCTGTTCTCAAGCTTTGCAGGTGGTAAGATTCTGCTGCAGTGTCAAAAGGCATGAAGGATCCTGGGAGAGTGATAGGGGAGCTAATTTAAAGAGATAATCAGCTCCTAAGCCCAGAAACTCTGGGGCTGGGAAGAAACACCTGCGTGATACCCAGCCTCCTTGTAGATTCTTCTGTGGGTGAAACTTGGGTCACATTTTTGAGAAGCCCTTGATTAAAAGATAATGGAAGTGTGAGAAGAAGGAAGAAAACAAGAAGATCAGGAAGATGAGGAAGGGAGAAACAGAGGGAGGGAGGGACAGGGGAAGGAAGAAAGGAGAGAGAGAGGGAAGAAGAAAAAAAGACAAGCTACACAGATAGAATACAGACCCTGATTTTTGAGATATAAAATGGTCTCTTGGTTACTGAAAACTATATTACATTTTTAATGGAGCTTGGTCCACCTTTTGGGTTAGGAAAGTTAATATACTAATTGTACATTGAGAGATTAGATGGCACTTGTATATGGAAGGGCTGAAGGGGAGTAACAGAATTAGGCATCTCTTGACTCAAGGTTAGGTAAGAGAATATGAGATATTTTAAAATGCTATTTAGAGGCAAATGGTAATGAACTTGCCTTTAGGTTCTATTTAGGATGCTATCAGGACATGTACCCAGCGTCAGGCCAGATCCATATCTGTTAAAGAAAAAGTCGATAAAATATTGCATCATTTCCCAACCTCAAGAACCTTCTCTTTTTAAACAGAAACAAGAATAATTTTAGAAAAGTTATGGTTATGGCCATTTCTACTTAGCACATTCAGATACACTGGGGTCAAGCTGTTGGTCTGCGCTGTCAACACTCTCAGCCAGGCTACCTTCCAGCTGCTGTAGAACAGGGCCAAGCAGAGTATGGAATCCCAGCTCTCGAGCCCAGCCACCTACTGAGCATATACACTTTTGCCTGGGGCTAAGACTGTACACCCAAGCCTTGTAACTCAATCATCTTGTCAACTGCTTGACCACAGGTGTTCTACACAGCTGAGTGACAGCTGAGCATGTACATCATTTCTGAAGCTGCCTTAAGCAGATTGAAACTAGGTAATTGATGGCTCTAATGCAGTGGTTCTTTCTCAACCTGTGGGTTCCCATCCTCCATGGGGTCACCTAGCAAATATTTACATTACGATTAATAACAGTAGCAAAAGTACAGTTATAAAGTGGCAACGAAACAATGTGGGTCACCATAACATGTGGAACTGTATTAAAGGGTCATATCACTAGGAAGGTTGAGAACCACTGCTTGAATACACTGGTTCTCCGCTGTGGAACTTTTGTACTTTGGGAATTTTTGGCTATATCTGGAGAATGTTTTTAATATGAAGACTTAAAGAATATGCTATTGTTACATATTTGGAGGACCGTAGCAAAGGGTGTAGCTAAAAACCATACAGGATTCAAATGACCCTCTCACAACACCCACTTGACTAAAGATGCCAATGGACCCAGTCTAATGAAGCACAGGCATGATCCCATGGCTCCTTGTCTTCCTTTAGATTTGTCTCTTTAACTGAACACAATGACCCGTGTGAAAATGAGGGACCAAGGTGAAGATGACTCAACCATCTACAGGAAAGATGGCATTAGTGGGTCCTGAACTTGGCAATGAGAAAATAGATCTAAAATTTATCTAATCCCAGACTTCTGTGTGTATTGGGGATGGGCATTGTGTAAAGTAATTTGCAGGCATAAACACAATGCAAATCTAAACAAAAGAAGAGGGTTTGATGCTAAGCTTCAGCAGACAGCACATGCATAGTAATTCCAGGCCGGTGAGTGAGCAGGGTGAACCTAACCCAATAATGCCCAATAAAGCCACACAAATTGTCTGCAAAAGCAGAATCTTCCCCGTTCCCAATAAACAACAGAAGACAAAGCTGTGCAAATTTAGTCTTTCATAAAAATCCATCCTTCAATTTTCTACAGATTGGCAGTGATCACAAGACTAGCACAGTGAGTGTATTGAAAGGACGCTTTGGAATGGCATTCCACAAACAAACAGTACTGGCTAGACATCCCCTCCTCTGTGTGCACTGGGGATTTCCCGATGGGGTCTGCATTATCTACCTGTGGGTGGACCTGTGGGCAAGCCAAGTGGGAGCGGTCAGCAGGGACCAAATGAGAACACTGAGGTGGAGGCCTAGTCATACCTCCAGGATGTCAGTAAGCATAAAAAGCTTTGGAGCTCAGGTTTGCAGAGAGCTGTGGAGAAGTTGAAAGGGCAATGGGATCCCGTTAGTAAAAGTCACTTTCCCAGGTGGATCTTTCCCATATTCAGTCATCAAATCCAGACACTATTGTGGATGCCAGCAAGTGCTGGCTGACAGGAGCCTGATATAGCTGTCTCCTGAGAGACTCTGACAGTGCCCAACTAATACAGAAGTAGATGGCTATCCATTAGACTGAGCACAAGGACCCCAATGAAAGAGCTAGAGAAAGGACCCAAGGAGCTGAAGGGGTTTGCAGCTCCTTAGGATGAACAGCAATATGTACTAACTAGTACCCTCTGAGCTCCCAAGGACTAAACCACCAACCAAAGAGCACACATGGTGGGACTCATGGCTCCAGCAACATGTGTAGCAGAGGATGGCCAAGTCGGTCATCAAGGGCAGGAGAGGGTCTTTGTCCTGTGAAGGTTCTATGTCCCAGTGTAGGAGAATGCCAGGGCCAGGATGGAGGAGGGAACAGGTTTGTTTTGTTTTGTTTTGTTTTGTTTCTTTCAGAGGGGAAACCGGGAAAGGAGATATCATTTGAAATGTAATAAAGAAAATATCTAATTTAAAAAAAAGTCACTTTCCCTACTAACACGATTGATTGCCTCCTTGTCAACCTTCCTTGAAGGAGTGTCCAGAAAGTGACTGTAGCTTCTTCCACAGCTCGCTGGACTATTCCTGAAAGAAGATGTTGTCCATAGAATAGAATCCTGTCATTGGAGAGGTTGAAAGTGTACAGAAGTTACAGGACGACTTGTAGGACCTGGTTCTCTCCTCCCACCATGTAGCCTAGGCATGGAGCCCAGTGTCTCAGGCTGAGCCATCTCCCCAACCTGGAATATCTGCTTCATTAGAAAGTCAAATGGAAGTGGCTGGTGAACGTTCCTTTCAGACATTAATATTGGGATTGGAAAGATAGCTCAGTCAACAATGTCCCAATCTGTGTCCCCACTCCCCCTGCCCCTGGTGCAAGGCCCTGTCTCAGAATGTCACAATGTCACATCGTTTCACTCTGACATTGCTTCCTGTTCCATCACTTAAATAGCATTGCAATTAGATTAAGCCCACCTAGAAGGTTGAAGGAAATCTTTCCATTTTAAGGTCGACTGATTAGTGACCTCAATTCTGCTCTTCAGTCGTCCCTCCATGAAGAGCATAATATATGCAAAACCTCCAAGACTCAGGCTTAGATACCTTCAGGAGGTCAAGGACTCTGCCCACCACAGTTCATGTCTTTGAACTCCTCTTTGCAGCTTTGGGTTAGCAGCTCATTGAGGGCATGAACAGCACCAAAAGGTTTCTATAAATACACTTGTTAAGGGAGCATTTATAGGTTACTAGTTTTAAATGGCAGTTTCAGATGTCCTGTGGGTAGTTCCTTGTTTGGTATTACTGGAGGAGGAAGCGAGGAGTTAATATGTAAATTTGTGATTTGATTCCCTAAGTCAGGAAATAAATATAATTATTGACGCTTCTGAACTCTGCTCCACGCCCCCACCCCCATCCCCACCCCCAACCCCAACCCCACACTCATCCTCACACCCACCCCTGCATGCTCTCCTGTGCACTCCTGATCAGGCTCACTTCTGACTCCGCCTCTTGACTATTCAAGACCAGAATGGGCAGAGCCTCTTTCTCATCTTCTTCACATGGTCAAGATGATAAGTTATACCAAACTTGTCTTCTCACAATTCTCCTCTTTATGCATTTGTGTGTCTGTAATCACTTATTTGCAGGATGCTTCTTTAAAAAAAAATCTCACGATTTATTCCAACTAATTAACCTTTTCCCATTCACTCAAGGGTTGAAGCTTAGGAGCAATGACACAAATACGGTCAGTCAGTCACTGAGGGTTTTTCATTTACTGGACTCTTCTGCAAAGAAGCAAGCTATTCTAGATTCAAATCTGTTTCCCTATTAAGTTTTGTAAAATTCTGACAGCTGCGAAAATAATTATGATGCTAAAATAGAACATAAATATACATGCGAAGCAAAGTCATTTTATACTCCCTCGATTAAATCCAGCGATTAGCCCTTTTGTATCTGAGGTCAGTAAAGACAAATTTAACTCCCTCTGCTCTGGGAGACAAGGGCTATGTCATTGCTGGCTGTCTCGCCATGAGCTTCATGCCCATACCAGTCCCCTCCACAAGTCATTTGTGTTGAAAACTATCTCATTTACATTACTGGTTTATGAATGCTAATTTTTTAATATTAGTCTAATCAAGATACATTAGGATCTTAATATCCAACCCTCCAAAACAACATTTATTTATTCTTAAAATATTGCACTTATTTGCCTAATTCTGTCTTCCAACCCTTTCCACTGATATGTTTGCAGTGAAACAGAGGGAATCGTGTAAACATCTGGCTACCAGCTGTGACAGTCATTAATCTTAATAAATTTCACACTCCCATTCATTAAAGAGCAGCATTTGGCCCAGAGTTAGCCAACAATCAGCGACAAAGTCAATTGGAAGCTACATCATTTTTTGAATTTTCCCGTCTGCTATCTTATAAAAAAATTATTTTATCAGCCTTCACTAACTCTCCCCCCACTCCAAACAATGAAACAGAATGTGGGTAAGAGGAGCTGTGTGGGCTCAGCCTGATGCTCTGGGCAGCCATGTTCCAGGACTCTTGCAGGAGCTCTGCAGATGTCCCCAAGCTGCAGAAAGGACATCTATGGTTCCTTCATTACAGATAAGGAATCTGGAGTTCAGAGATACTAAGCAATTTACCTGAAGCTAAAGTATTAAAAGGTGACGGGGTGTGAAACTAAAATCAGAACTTCCTTTCCAAGGCTTACTATACATTTACTATCTCAAATTTTACAAAAAGTGACATTTTTTTTTCAAAATAAATAGTAAAAATTTATTTATGGGATAAAAATTTCAACTGCTGTTTTTTAAGTGTCCTTTGGACAAGTCTTTTCTTTGCATTGTCTATGGTCTTTAGCTGTGAGGACGTGCCACGGAAATTCTTAGTAGAACTTGCCTTCAGCTAGGTGCCCCACTTTTCTTGGACCTGATGGAGCCCACACCATCATTACTAAAAGCAAGGGCTCCCTCATACATTTCATGGGACTCTACCTTTCCTGGGTAGAAGCAGCCTTTTCTTCTGGGCTTTTCTGCATGGCCCCACATAATCTTCTTGTGTGCTGTCTTCTCCTTGCTAACTCCTCCCTGCTCCCCACCTCTCTGTCTCTACGGCACCCCTCTATGACCCTCTCATATATCTCCTCACATGCCGCCTTGCCTGACCAAGGTCCTGTTGGCTTCCACTTCATACTTCATTAAGGGCTCACTGCATTTGTACCCATCTGTTCTCCATGTCCTAATCCCTCTTCATTCCTTGTTTTGGCCACTGTGTACCTTCCCATCAAGCCTTAATAAGTATCAAGTCAGGCCAAGAGGCAGGAATTGTGGTCCATAACTTCTTAGGCATTCTTTGCCTATGAGTGGTTGAGGGCTCACTCTATTCTTCTGTGCCTCCTCTCTTTACTCCACGGTAATTTTTCAGAACTGGGTCTGGGACTCTAGTTAGTAATACTTAGGACTAGCACAGTGACCTATGCTAGTGATCTCGTCTATAGCAGCATCGCAGAATTGAAACTTTCCATCCTGACAAGATTTAAGTCATGTGGAATATTTGAGTCAAGTAGCTCATAAGGTGGAACAAACTTCACCTGATTCTAACCGGACTTTCCACTCACAAGCCTCAGTGGTATATGCTCCTAGTCCATGCAGGAGTCTTATTATTTCTTAGTATATTGCACTGCTTTTTGTTTTCATTTCTGCTTTCTGGTGCTTGGTACTGAACTCAGACCCTTATACCTGCTAAATATGTGCTCTACCACTGAGAAATGCCTACAGTCTTTGCTTTTTTTATAATTATTTCTTCATAAAAGTATAATGATTCTTTTTTCTTCTTCTCTCCTTCTTTCCTTTCTTTCTTTCTTTCTTTCTTTCCTTTTTTTTTTTTTGAGACAAGGTCTTCCTATATAGCATGCTGGCTGTCCTGGAACTCTCTCCATAGACTAGGCTGGTCTTGAACTCCTTGAACTCACAGGGATGAGTGCTGGGATTAAAGGGGTGTGCTGCTACACATGGTTGTATGATGGTTTCTTTTTTATTTATTTATTTATTTATTTATTTATTTATTTATTTACTTGCCTTTTCAAGGCAGGGTTTCTCTGTGTAGCCCTGGCTGTCCTGGAACTCACTCTGTAGACCAGGCTGGCCTCGAACTCAGAAATCTGCCTGACTCTGCCTCTCAAGTGCTGGGATTGAAGGCTGGCTACATAATGGTTCTTAAATAATGTTCTCAATGTATTCATCCATTGAGCTCATGGGTATTTATGATCTTTTCTATGTACAAGACAAAGTATTCGGCATTACAGGTAACACACAGAGCACATTGCCCCTGTCCTATCAACCACAGCACAGAGGAGAGGAAACTAACACAGAGAGCAAAACTACAGCCTTGCAACCTGATGCAAGTGAGAGGTGGTGAGGAATCCCCTAATACCATCTTTTCAGTATTCTAGTTCTCTGGGTGTGTAGGAAACCACAGTCATCTAGATTTTATCAGAGTATACTTGAGTCGAGATACATGCTTGACGTAAGCTTTTCTGTCACTTCAAGGGTCACAACCACACACCATTGGACAAAGCTTTTTCTGTTGGCTGTGGATAGTGACCCATGATCAAGTGTTTGGGTCTTCTTTGTTCTGGGTAATGCCTCTTTCCCACTTGCAAGCAACTTGGACTCATTCCATTTCTCGGGCACTGAAAGCCTGACACCCTCAGCAGAGTATGTAGCTATAAGGAGGGCCTGAAAAAAGGAGACTAGCTATCCCTCTGAAGTGCTGGCCAAATAAGAATGGCTGACAAGAATAAGAATGGTTGGAAGAAGCTAGCGGAGCCTTTCCTTCCCACTCCTGGCCAGGCTGAACACATGAAAACAAGAGCCCACCCTTCTCTTCTTTCCATGGAATTTTTGTGTCTGTTAAAATACAAGTGCCCCAGAAGAGTGATTTTTGTAAGTAGAGGGAAGCTATGGAACAAGACCCTAGAAACATTTGGCACCACGTCGTTCTCCTTAAAAACAGCTTTCTGCTTGAAGACCCAGACAAGTTGGCAATCTCACAATTTTCCTTCGGATTACTCCAGACATTTTATTTTGTGCTGGACAAGGCTAGGTTTTTTTGTCTTCATATTTATCCTTGGATTAAAATAATTCATACAGCAAGCCTTAACTCCATTCCTGGAGTAGATGATGGTTTAAGAAAGGAGAGTCCTACCACCAATGCCTTTTACTTAGCAAAAATGATGGGTCTGTTATTTCTTCTAGAGGGAATGACTAGAGGGGCAAGTGTCACAGGTACCTCAGAGAACTAATTCATAAAATAAATGATGGCTGACTGAGTGGGACTGAATCCTTAGGGGTACTGGCCAAGAAAGAAGGCAGAGAAGCGAAATGCAAGAAGGAGCTTTTGCAATATGAAGATAAGGTTGCATGATTTGGAAGCCACAGCTTACAAAGGCCTCCTCTGCTGTAGAGCGAAGCTTGAGGGAACATCCAAGCATAGAACCCACAGTCTCCCAGCTTAATGTGCAAGCCTTTTTTCCTCCAGGCTAAGACTTCCTAGAAGGGCTGATGAGCCCCTGTCCTTGGTGTCTCTGACAAGAAGCTTCCCAGCAGCTCAACTCTAGCATGTGTTCACCCTGCTCTTCTTTGCATTGATTATTTCTTATCTCTGAATATCTTTCAGCACCTACACTCTGTGGCCCATTAATAAACAGCTCCATTGGCCAAATGGGTCATCAAGGACCCGTTCTGTGAAGCATGTAGGGTACTAGTTGTTTGATACATTGTCATCTTACTATTGTGCATGAGGAACTTGTTGAAGGCAGAGCACACCTATTTCTTTGAAATCTAATTGGATTCTTATTGGGTGGAAATATGGGTCACATGTGCCTCTAGAGACAAGGAGATGACTGGGAAGCAGGGAATGGGGGGGGGAGGCATCGTAGATGCAAGCCTCTCTGGATTCCTGGGCTCCTACCCTCACAGTGAAGCCAGAATAGGCTGCAGTCCACACTGACTATTGGAGAGATGAAAAGCAGCCAAGGAGTATTTTCCAGAAGGAGCATCAGCTTTATTTCATAAGAATAATTGACATGCTAATCGTACATGATAGTTAGTAAATGTTTTAAAGAGTGAGATATTTCCTAAGTCAAAACTTGGATGAAATTTGCATTCTGCAGCAAGCCTCTTAGGCTCTAATCACCACCCAGCTGTTCCTCTTAGAGTTGTGCCAGGCTCTTTCTGGAGGCCAAAGCCTAGGCATTTCTCTCTTTACTATCCTAGGGTCATGTTTGTGATCCCTGCTCCTCCACACCTCTCGAAGGACAGAGGAAGCTAAGCGCTCAATAAATATTTATGGACATATTGATGATCTGTTTCTTCAAAACTTCAGAACAACAACTACAAACCTAAAAGTTCGTTGAGGAAGAGATGGAAGGGTGGGAAGGGTGGTCATCCTAGCTCTGGTACAGCTAGCTGCCTCCTAGAGAAGGGCTCTCGTTTCCAACAAAGATGGCGGACACATGGTGCCATGGAGTGGCAGTGGCGATGAGAGTAAGAACATGACTCTGGTTAGCACAGGCAAAGCTGTGAACCACAAGGGAAAGAGAAGAAAAGAGTCAAAGAGATCAGAGACAAGTTTCAGAAACAACAACTACACCCCAGCATAGAAAATGGGAAGCCAGGACTCCTCACCACTAAACCTCTAAGAAACAAGCAGTGAGTCTGTGTTTTTCTTGGGCTTTGTTTTTGTTTTGCCTTTGTGCAAAGCAGAAAGGACCAGGGGGCAAAAAACACAGTGGTTCAGGTAAAATCCTTATGTCAGCAAAAAAAAAAAAAATAAAACCTAGATTAACTGTCTTGGCTGTGTGCCCCTCAGAAGCTCCAGCCATGAAGCAAACACCCTCTCTAGCTTCAGTAACCCCCAGCCAAAGCCAAAAATTGCTTAACCACTGTTGCCAAGTTGAGATGGAATTTCACAACCACTTTTTAAAAAACTTAATTTGATAATGTGTAAGTTACTGTGACATTCCCACCAAGACTGAGCCCATGACTACAAGGCTTCCTCACATTCGTGGTAAGAAGAATGAGTCATTGTTGGGCATCTTTTAAGTCTTGGGATCTCTACATTGTCTCTAAGTAGGATTACAATGTCTCAGGAAGAGGGTGCAGCCCAGCCCTGCTCTCTATGTTAGCAGCCAAGGGTGCTCAGTGGAGCCAGGTCCTTACAGCGGTCTTCTGGGGTGCGTTAGTACTTCTCACCTTATGGAATTCACCCGGGATGCCAACCTGCAGGGCAAGAACTGGAGCCCCAGGGGAATTACGCTAAGCTACTAGGCTTGGTCTCAGAGATAGTTGGCTGGTACTTTTAGTGGTGATCTGAGACGTAAGAGTGAATCATGGGTAGACAGAGTGAGGAACACATCCCTGTGTGTGCTTGGCATCCACGAGAAGCATTCTCCAGTCCCATCCTGGGAGGGATCTTAAGGGCCAGCCAAGTCTCGTGATGTACAAGAGAAAGCCAGGTCATGAAAAGGATGGATGATTTACTCACTTTGGACACCATGTGGCTTGTGGTAGAAGTGGTAAGAATTAGTGCTGCTTTTGATTTTTGCAACAAGCAAACAAAAACAGTGTGCCAGTAATTATCTAGATGTATTATCCTAGAAATTATACAAATAATCAGCAAAAAAAAAATCCTATAGGGTAAATAAGATCTCTATTTTCATGGATTTATTTCCTAAGGATATAATCTCTGAGAGGTAAGTTAGAGTTGAAGCCATATCTAGCTGAAAAGCCCATGATTTTTGCTCCATGCACCCAACACCCTTACTGGCTCAGCAGAACTGAGGATGCCTTCATCTAAACTAGCTTGAGGCAAAGCACCATGCTCCCATTGCCCCGTGGAAGGTGGTAAGGGGTGGATCAGTTATTCCCAGGGCTGCCACTACACCTACAGCACATTCACGTACAAACTGAACAATAAAAAATGAGGGTTAGGCCCGCATCACTGTGACTAGGACCACGATGGGTTAAATTATTGTGTTGTGTTTTAGTTAAAATACACTCTGAGCTTCTAATCATTGATGCCTTTTAAATGTGCCTGCTGGAGATACCTTTAGACAGAGCAAAGTTGCAGTGAGGCCAGAAAGTCTTCATTTCCACAAGAGCCTAGTATTTCTGATCCTACTGGTTTATGGACCACTCTGAGAATAAAGCCATCCAATGAACAAATGGGTATACAATCTAACTCAAAAGTTCCGGTAACTTTTGAACTACCCTTCCTTCCTCCCTCCCTTCCTTCCTTCCTTCCCTCCTTCCCTCCTTCCCACCCTCCCTTCTTCCTTACATGTAAAGCTACTTTTCAAGATAGTTCTAGGCATCTGTATGGAATTTTTTTTATACCTAATATGCCCATTTCCCTGGGGTCCTATCTAAAGACTGTGTTGGTATGGGTAGGAGATTTCCAAAACCCCCACAAGGAAACACCACTCCTATTCTCAGGCACATTGAGTCAGCTAGCAGCAATCCTTGGGCTGGGCACTTTCCAACAAGCAAGCCAAAGTTTATCAAGTTACCCTGTGGAGAGGTGAGCAGAGCACCCTCTGCTGGGAGCCTCCCTGACCCTCCAGCAGGGTGAATTCCTTTTTGCCCCACCTTCTCAATGAACTCTTCAAGGAACATTCCAGAGTAATCACCAAGACTACCCAAAGTGCTTCTGCTTCACACATTTACCCTGGTAAGAGCTCTTACTAGATAATCACTTCTCATTTGTACATTTTGTCTCCACAGTCAGAACACTTTAAGAGGCCTTCCCTGCCTGA
This sequence comes from Mastomys coucha, assembly GCF_008632895.1. Taxonomy (NCBI): domain Eukaryota; kingdom Metazoa; phylum Chordata; class Mammalia; order Rodentia; family Muridae; genus Mastomys; species Mastomys coucha. The sequence continues at coordinate 110,470,540 of NW_022196897.1, forward strand.
TATCTGCTTCAATCTTTACATAATGTGCCCAGCCCAGAGTTTTGCTCATATTATGGGCTAAATAAAGAGCTCTTAATTCACGGAAAATCTTATTTTCTTATGGCATGAGAATGTAACTTCCACTGGGTCTGAAAAAGTGGGTGTCTGACAATTATTATAGAGTCAATAAATGAATTCTTACCAACAGCCATGATGGATTGTATAAATTCATGCCAGAATTTCACATCAATGGCTTGAGGTCAGTTCAAGTGAACACATTTGATAAAACAAAGGGCTCAAGAAATGCAAGGTATTAGCTTATTGCTATGATGATGTAGGCGTACTCCTGTCTACCAGAAGTGAACACAAGATCAACAAGAAGTAACAGACAAGCCCCTAAACTACCCCTCAAACTCAGCTCATACAAAGGCACTTTGGCATTCATTTTTTTTTCTTGAATCAGTTAATAAACTAATTCTCCCCTGCACTGTAAAATAGGAAAGAGTCAGTCTGGAAACTCAATGCTGGCATCACATAGCACAGCCCACTTCCTGAACCTCAAAGACAGCCAGGTAGGTCCCATTACTATGATCAGGGCCAATTCCACAGCTAAAGGAGGCATTGAGAAGGGGTGACATTCATAGCAGACAACACAGTAAGTTCATGTGTTTGCCTTATGTGCACAAGTTCTCCATATGTGCAACATTTTCATGTTATTGAATACAGCAGGCTACTTTTTGCTTGTCTCCTGCCTGACCAAGTGGTCCTCTGCCCTTAGCTCCTATCTTCATCCTCAGTACCATTATCTTCATGATCAATGGCTTGCAACAATTCAGGGTTAGAGGTCCTAACCATACTTCCTCCCAAACATCAGCAGCCTATCCAGCTTCTCACCCTTTGCAGGAATATTTTCTTGGGTCTTTTGTTGTTGTTGTTGTTGTTGTTGTTCTACCTTCCTCTGATGATCAACGCTCTACCTTGGTTTTACCACTGCCACCTTAAGCTCAGCATACCTTACAGAAGACACCATCTCCCTGCTGGGTCTTCTCTATTTCCAGCCATCTCTATCTAATTTCCCCACAAATCCACTGATTTTGCCACTCAAAATCCCATTCCAGGATAGGCCTTCTCCCCAAACAGACTAAGTCAGTTAGTCCCCACTTCTCTTCCGGAGGTATCACAGGGACCATCTGTGATTGTTCGGTGCTTTGGCTAGCCAGGACTGCTAGATCATAACACCGGCAGTCTGGCAGCTTAGAACAGAGAAATCCATTGAGTAACAGTTCTAAGATGTCTTCAGTGTTGGCTTCTTCTAGGGTTCAGAAAGGTTCTGCTTTTATGTCTCTCTCGTAGTTCTGGCCATCTGGCATTACTATATCCACATAATCTGTCTTCATCTCTACAAGGCATCCCTGTGCATGTGTCTGAGAGAACCGTCCTCTCAGACACAGGACACCAGTGCTAACAGAGTAGAGGTCACCTTAATCTAGAATGACTGTGTCTGATCAAAGCGCATCTACAATGGTCTCATTTCAAAAAGACTTTGGTTCTTGAGGTACGGATCCGACTCCTGGCACTCTGTATCACATGAGAGTGTAAACCCCAGTGCCATGTCAGTCATCCTGACCAGTGTACAGAGATAATGTAGCAGCTCCAGCTAGAATCTCCCTGTGCAGCTCAGCTCAGTGCCATCTGCCATTCCATTTCACTTTCAGTCATGCTCCCTCAGCCTTCTAGACAGGTTCCCACACAGCTGACACCTGACCCAGGCTTGGGGGTTCCCTAGACTGCAGCCATCTCTTTCTTTCATTTTTTTAGTCTTTTTAACATCTCTGCCTAACCTGGCCTCTCATCACACTGAACCTTAGTTATGATAGTCTCCATCTTCTTCTTCCTGGTCACCTTACTCCTCACCAACACACATGTTGTGGGAGCTGTCATCCCACCCCTATCAAGCACCTCTAGTCTTCCCTGAACCCTCTCTCAGCAACATCCCTCTACCAGGACACCCTGGAAACCACTCCCACATCTGAAACCCAGTAGATGCCCCTGGAGTCACCTTCAAAGAACAAACTACTTTGTTTAATTCCCGGCCTTGGGTTCTCTGGCTCTCACCGTCTTGGCCTTACATTCTTGTCTTGCTCCTGCCTTCCTATGTGTACACTTTCTACCTATGATGCCCTTCTCTCTAGGGTTCTCAGTCATGTCTCTCCCCGTTTTTCAAGCCTCAGCTCACAGGTGAGTTTTTCCCCAATCCACAAACCAATTCCTCTAGTTCCCTTAGACTTTATACTGCACTTGCTCACTTGCTGTGAATAAATACAGTTCCTTTGGGTCTCTGGTAGTTCCTACAGTCCCTGGTAGGAGGATGAGGAGTTTTGGAACCATCTAGAGTTGAATCCAGCAGTGCATTTTGAACCTCGCCTCCCTTTGATATCAGATGAGCACCCCGGGGCAAGTTATTTAAACCTTTTAAGCAAAGAACTTCTCTGCAATCTGCAGATCATGAAACGACGCACTTATGAGCTGTCATTAGTATTAAATGAGACAATGACTGTAGCAAATGACTAACATGTGACACTGAATTTCAAAACCTGCCACTCTGCGGTATGGTTCTTGCTGCTACTGGCTTTAGAGGCATTGTGTATTGCTCAGGAATAGAGAACGTAGACTCTAGCTGTGAGCTGCTTCAGAGCCAGTCCTGCTTCTAAATGTTCATTAACCTACATGTATTCAGGCTTAAGATTCCATCCCTTCAAGTGTAAGTAGAAGATAACTACCTCAAAGAAATGAGGAATAAAAACTGCCTTTGAAACAAGCATAGAACCTGGCATGCAGTTAGTGCTCAATAAATATTGACTTCTAATATAATAGGATTTTATCAGTGTCCTGCAGGGTTTCTTGGCTGCAGGATAGATTGAAAATCAATGCCTTCACCCTTAAACTTCTTTAGAGAGAGATCATCTATTAGTTTTTGCAATCTGGTGATATGGTAAAGGCTCAATAATATGTAAATGAATGATTGAATTGTAAGTTGAGTAACAAATAAGTTAGATAATGTCATTTTCCAAGAAGGCACAAATTAAGCCACTTCATCCCATGAGAATATAGCCTTGACTAAGAAAATGGGGGTGGGGGGGGGGGAATAAGTGTTCCAAAAACAGTGCCTGAAAGCTTCTCTGCTCTTTTCAGAGAAAGTGTGTCATGCCCAGTACAGCTGGATCCCTCTGCAGATGAGGGAAACAGGCAGGTTCTCCGAAGCAGTCTTTTCCGTGTATGCTTACGTCTGCGGAGCTTCATTAGCTGGTTTCCTGGCAATTAAAGGAATAGATCTGTAGGAGGACACTGGTGTTAACTATAATAAATAACAAGAAATAAAAGCTGGGCTGGTGGTAGGCCAATTATATAAAAGATAGGCATAAAAAAAAAATGGAGGGATGTCCAAAGCACTGGAAATACTGGTACGGAGGTAGATGTTCAACAAGTACCTGGACGTGGACAGCCTGACCCTAGAATTGTGAGAATTTAAATTTCCCTAGTCCTAGTATAATAGTGTACTCCATCAAGTTGATTAGGAACTCAACTCCCAAGACTTCACAGCACCCTTTAGCACACTCCACAGTTCTCATAAAGGCTCTCAGTCATGTCAGTAACATCCAAACTCCAGGGCGATGAGTATGCTTCTCCCTGGGTCCCTGAGGCCCTCCTGCACACATGGGTTATAGGTAAGCTCAGCTCCAGCCAGGCTTGCCACTCATTCTTGTATAACAACTCAAGATAAAGATCCTTCTGCACTGCCATGCTTAGCTTCAGGCCTGCATGTGTCACTCAGCCATCTTCTTCCAAGCCTTACTGTCTTCATCTGCCTCAGTCTTCAGTTCTGTCAACCCCCTCCTCCTTTTCCCTCCTCCCTCCACCTACTTTGCTATTTTCCTTTATCATTATCTCTTTCATGTGTCTGTACCCGAGAGCCCCCCTTTTTAAGGAAATCTGGATCTCCTGATTTATTCCAAGGACGTAGGCCTTTGGAGCCCGATGTCATAGACAAACTTAGGCTACTTGTATTTTCTACTTTATCCCTCTTTTTAAGACACTAGACTAATGAAGGCCAATTCTGCTTGGAGGGGAGAGACAGACAGACAGAAAGGCATATCTCAAACTTTTATCCCACACATGTAACAGATTCTAAGAACAGCATAAGATATTTGAAAAGAATAGTTTGAGAAAGAGTAGTTGCACAATTCATATTTAATTTTCTAGTTATCTGGAAAAGGCCTGACTATGCCACTGCTTACTCTCATCTCAAGTGAATAAGAACTATAGTATTGTATGTCTATGAGAGCATTGGTCAGCATGTTCCCAAGCATGCTGTAAATGATGCTTAGTACTCTAATACTGGTCCAGAAAGAAACTGCTCCTAAGATCAGCAAAGTTTTGAAAATCCCATCTTCCTTAGAGGCTTAAGAATTTATCATAGTAAGTTAATGACCTTTAACTGTCCAAACATAGTCTGCCATATTAGACCTTCCCATGGAACTGATGAAATGGGGACGTGGGTTAGGAAGCTCTGTCTGGTTCTCTGACTCATGACCAAGTCATAAAGCAGAAAAGCAAGTTGTCCATACCATAAGCCACATACAGAGATTTGAAGGTGCCAGTTAATACCTTAAGACAGAACAAAAAACAATCCCTGGGCTTGGGGAGTACTTCTGTTGCCTGAAGCTAGACCTGCCAAAGCTGTCAGGCCCACATTTTGTGAGGATTGTGGGTAATGTTGAGGCTCATACTGCAGAGAGGCAAAGATTTGAGCACTGGGCCCCTTATCTGGATGTTGCCCTATCCTAAATGAGAACCATAGCTACGTGGACCAAATATCCCAAAACAAACACAACCCACCACCCATTTGAATAGACAACCATAAAGAGTGGTTTCAGATTATGATGTCTCTAGGATTATTTCCCAACAGACCAAGAAGTGACTTAAATTATTTCTTCTTCCCCATTCTTTTTTTTTAGAAGTAGAAAAACAATTAACTTTATTTTCTCTTTCATAACTCATGTCCCTTACCAATATTCACTCCTTCCTTATACTGTAATTTTAGCTTGTCTTGCTCTATTTTCTTTTTCTTTTTCATTGTAATAAGGCTGTATTTCAATGACCCTCACATCACCAAAGGATTTTACCTCCA
>NW_022196897.1:110478028-110481338 GCF_008632895.1 Mastomys coucha
CTTGGTTTGTGTTGTTTATTTTCTTACACTTGCTCCCCACCATCTGGTTAACTCTAGTGCTACCTGCCTTTGCTAAATTGGACTGAAGCCTGTCCTTCCTGTGATCCTGGTTGTGTCAGAACTCCTCAGAGTCAAGCTATCTCTGTTCTTCCCCATTCTTAAGGAGATAAAAAAATGTGCAAACTACACAAGAAAAAAATGGAAGGTGAAGAAAGCTACATAATAATGGATCAAGAAAGCACTATTCTAGCTCATTGGAATGCTACAGGTTCTGGTTCAGACCCTGTGAGAAGCATTTTGGTGTCACTTCAGCATGAGAAAGCTTGGTTAAATAGTCCATGTGTAGCATCTCTTTGCTAAACACTAAAACAGAACATAAAAATTTTAATGCTCTAAGGCTGTTTGTGGCACAGCCATCATCTAAGGCAGTGCTTCTCAACCTTCCTGATGTGACAACCCCTTAAATAGAGCTCCTCATTTTGTGGTGACCGCAGCTATAAAATTATTTTTCTTTATGCTTCATAACTGTAATTTTTGCTACTGTTATGAATTGTAATGTAAATGTCTGCGTTTTCTAATGGTCTTAGGTACCCATTGTGAAAGGGTCATTCTACTCTCAAAGGGGTCATGACCCACGGGTTGAGAGTCACTGATCCAAGGAGTCCATCCAGGCTTATTTATATCCTAAACTTCATTTTGAGAATGTTGTTGAAGTGCCTTACTCCCACTCTGTTTTCTTCACAGCACTATACTCTTGTATTTATGCCTGGGAGATGTTGTCTGGACCATGCTCCAGTCCACCAAACAACCACCTATTCCTCCTCCAACATGCAAATTAGATGCTGATGAACACTTTGTGGTGTGGCTTTCATCCCCAGATGTCTGTCCTCTAGACTCTCAGGTTATTCATCCTGTATATATCATATGTACATGACAGAATTTATACAATAAATGTGCTTGGGACCCCTGATCTCACATTTAGTTGCACAACACTGGGTACCTTAAGCATTTTGCATATGTCAGGTGTCTTGCCATTAAACTGTGGAGTATGCCTGTCTTAGTAAAGTGTAAATGATGTAAGGATGGCTTTACTTCTATTTGCCCAGTGCCTATTATGTTCAGATTTTCCACCAAAACTTTCATTATTGTCTTACTGCAGCTAGTGACGAGGTACCTTTTATCAGGGCTAAATTCAAGGGCAGCCACATTAATTTGGGGTTCTTAATTCTTGTTGGGGTCTCTAATGTACAGTAGTCACATGATAAAATGCTTTAATGAAACCTCTGAGAAGCTAATTAGTTGAGGGAGACAGGAACAATTTCTGTTTTAAGGGGATGTAATCACCTCTAGGAGACAAGCAAGGATAAGCTAATCAACCCACTGGGACAACAGTTCCCTGAACACAAGTAGGAGCACAAAGTTGTGAAAGCAAGGCAAGGCCTGGAGCTCAAAGCAGACCCCTGGATGCAAGAACTTGGCTTGGGAAGGAGAATAAATAGCACATCCTTACTGGGTCTGTCTTCAAGACTCAGACCTTTGTGAGGATGAGGGGAACTGATGCATAGCAAAGGCCTTGGGAAGAAAGACCCTCAAGGGAGGAAAAGCTAAAGATCCTAGGGAGGAACATGAACAATTTGGTACAAATGTAACTCCTTAGAGAGAAGGGGACAAGAACTCATCAGGGCTGCCTAATGGGGCAGGAAAACACCATTTTCTTAGAGTGAAGTAAAACAGCCAGAGTGATCAAAAGATAAAATACAGAAAGAGAAGATACATTTAAAAACCAGAGTTCAGGCTGGGTGTGGTGGTACACACCTTTAATCCAAGCACTCCAGAGGTAGAGGCAGGCAGATCTCTGTGAATTTGAGGCCAGCATGCCCTACAAATGGAGTCCATGTCAGCCAGGATTCGATTACACAGAGAAAGCAAAACCCTGTCTGGGAAAAAAACAAAACAAACCTCCTAATGCTGTGATCCTTTGATATGATTCCTCATGTTGTGGTGACTCCCAACCATAAAATTACTTTCCCTGATACTTCTTAATGCAATTTTGCTACTGCTATGAATCATAATATAAATGTCTGAAAACAAAAACAAAAGGAAGGAAATAAAGAAGGAAGGAAGGAAGCAAGAAAGGAAGGAAGGGAAGAAAGGGAGGAAGGGAAAAAGGAAGGAAAGAAAGGGGGAAGGAAGGAAGGAAGGAAGGGAAGAAGGAAGGAAACCTTGCACATATGGCCTTAATTTTCTCAGTGATATCAGAAAAAAAAACTGTCCACTGAGAGAATGGGAGTGGGTACACACTTAAGTGATACCACAGAGGCATCCAAAACACGCAGTGTCACCCAGCATCAAGTCCCAGCACCCGAAAACCAAGGGCTCCTTAAATACTTTATGACTCTATAAATGGAAAGATTAACAATACCCCTCCATCTAAGATTGGTGGGAGGAGTCAGTGATTTAATTATTGTTCAACATTGAGGATAGTTTGGAATATGATTCATTACCATAGCAATGTTTGCTGATAGTATTATCATGCAACAATAATATTATATAATTATTAGCAATCATTATACAATAATTATAAAATCGTAACAATCATAATACTGCAATTGTTGTTATTGGTGGATCCGTGTAGATTCTGACATATTTGAACTGCTCATTATGGGAACTAAACTGGAAATCAAAAACCTGATAGTTTACAATCCAGGAATGCACAGCCAATGTAGGCTGTGTCTTTTCTCAACAAACAATGGGCAGGGGCAGAGGGCAGAGAAAGTGATAATTCACCCCTGGGAGTTTGGGTAGAACAATGGAGTGAGAACACAGAGCTAAGGGACGTGACTGTAGAGTAGCAAATGAAGACAATGAAATAACCAGGCAAAGAGTCAAGGAACCCAAGTGTGGGCTAATGGACTGATTATAGGCCCAGGGAGCAATGCCCATCCTTTTATTGAAGCTAGAGTTAATGGCCCTTAAGCTTAGGACAGCCACTCTCTACTGGAAGTGTCTATTAAAGTTGGCAGTGAGAACCAAATTGTTTGGCTCAGAGTAAGCCTGAACATCTTTTCAGCAAAGGAACAGTTCTGAGATGGAAGACATGCCACCCTAGCCTTCTCTCCTGCATGCCCTCTTTCTTTCTTTCCACCACTGTAATCACAAAAAGCCCCAAAGCCACACAAGACCACTCAAGGGGATGGAGGACATGGAGGTAGTGAGGCAGGTGAAGAAAGTATGTCTTGCCAGGCGGTGGTGGCTCATGCCTTTAATCTCAGCACTTGGGAGGCAGAGGCAGGCGGATTTCTGAGTTCGA
>NW_022196897.1:110481524-110535872 GCF_008632895.1 Mastomys coucha
AAAGAAAGAAAGAAAGAAAGAAAGAGAGAAAGGAAGAAAGAAAGAGAGAGAAAAAGAAAGAAAGAAAGAAAGAAAGAAAGAAAGAAAAAGAGAGAGAGAGAAAGAAAGAAAGAAAGAAAGAAAGAAAGAAAGAAAGAAAGAAAGAAAGAAAGAAAGAAAGAAAGAAGGCTTTTGGGAAAGCTCTGTTAGGAAAGAGCCATTAGTAAGCTGTGTTGCTCACCCTGGTAGCGTGGGCCTCCAAAGTAAAGAAGGGTAAGCTTGGGAAACTCAGTATTGACAGATTTGAGGATGGCAGAATGGAGGGGTAGAGTGGACAAAGCTGTTTATGGGAAAATATCTTCCACGATTAGAACAGGATTTTATTAATACATGATGAATATAGAGAAAGGAAAGAGATAAAATCATCATGGTCCAATATGAACCTAGGGTCAAAGGAGCAGAAAATAGACAATATATTCTGTACCAAGCAGAATCTCACAGTGTTGATCATAGAATCCCATTTTCCCTTAGTTTATTTAATCCATTAGTCTCAGCAAGATTTAGTTTCCTTCCCTCCTCCCTCCCCGTCCTTCCTTCTCCCTCCTCCTCCTTTTCCCTCCTCCCTTCACAAACCAATATACAGCCTTCTGATCTCACCCATTGTGTGCCATCAATACCCATAATTGTGACACAAAAGATCCCCAAGAAGTGTTTGTTGACTCACTGGCCTGCAGGACAATGTTCAGGCCCTAAACAAGTACCTTCCAAGAAAGGTCTAAGATTACAGAGAAAGTAAAATAATATACCTGAGTATCCAGTGGAAAGAAAGAGGCATTCAACTTCCATAGGGCATTATCTCCTGGGGCTTCTCCTCCATTAGAAGTCTGCTTCAAAGAGGAAACCCACAGACTAGTCCCTAACAGTATGTTAACTGATCCCTTTTTAGGCTGTTACCCAAATCACTGCCGTAATATTTTTTCCTGACCTTAAGAAAAGTAAAAGAATAGTAGAGAGTTTTTAATATTTTGCTTATTTTCTGAAAAATCTCTTATATTTATGCAATATATTTTAATCATATATATCCACTACTACCTCCCTCCAATACCTTCTATTGCCCACCTATGAGCAACCTACCAGTGGCCATGTCCCCAAAAGAAATGGCTTTTCTTCCCTTAGTAGCCATCAACTGACAATAACTCTTCTCCCAAGGACTGCCTGCCCTCAGGGGCTCCTTACTCATCGTGTGCAGATAATTACAACTGCTATGAGTGATATGGGCCACAGACATGTCATGTCCTGAAGTCGACATGCCAGAGCTCCCCTGTCTATTAGCCAGTTCCTACACTGTTTCTGCTCTCTCTACCATGATGCTTCCTCAGCCTTGGATGAGAAAAGTATGGCTGTTTCATCCATAGCTGAGCACCCAAACTCATATTCAGTAGTTTGACCAGTGATGAGTCTCTGAGTTAGTCACTACTCATTCCAAAAAGAAGCTTCTCTGACCAAAGCTGAGTGTAACATAAATCAATGAGCATAGCCATAAATATTTAGAAGGCAGTTTGATTGCATAGTCATTTAACATAAAAACAATAGTAGCTTTCCTCCTAGGGCCCTTGATCTTCCATGCTATGGGCTTTTCATCCAGTTTACAGTATAGCCATAAATTCCCTCCTGTGAAGCAGACCTCATATCCAATCCGAAAGTGGCTTGTTGATCCCATAACTGTCATGCCACACTGCACTAGTGGCCACATCCTGCCACACTTGTCCCTAAGTGAGTGTCCTCACATCTTACTACCTAGTTATCCTAGGCAACCAAGAGCAGTGGCAAAAGCAAGTGTTGTTTTGGCTTCCTCTGACCAGTGCATAGCTCATAAAGAGTTATTCCATGTCTGACAATGACATTGGTATTTAATAATACATCTTCTGGAGGCAGTATCGTCCATCCATGCAAAGGACTTATTTTCAACTCCTTTTTGAAATATATTACATATTTTATTAGCTCATAAGCTAGTGGGTTTCCCATGGGCCTTCTTCACAGATTCTTAGATTTGGCTAAGCTCCCCTCTCCTCTCCTCCTGTTCCCACTGGAACCTTTAACTCCTAAAGTAGCCACCCCCCTCTTTCTTGTTGCTTAGATTCTACTATTCCTCACTAGTTTATCCTTGTGTGGAAAGATCTTAGATTTCCATATAGCTTTTTCGTGTACCTTTTGTTAAGCCTTGGAACCTCTCACCTCCCCACAATCAACCCTCTCCACCCCTGGCAGTTTTTTTAAAAAATAAAAGTTAGTTTTAATTTTTACAGCTTTTAAATAATCATACCATTTTCCTGATGTATGTTTGGCCATTAAGGCAGATTCATGCACATGTCTTTGTAACATCTTTAATCTAAAATAGTAACAAAATACCATTTTTCAAAAATGTCCATGTCTTATCTCTGGCACCTATGAACATGTGTATGTGACAGAAAGAGACTTGTCATAATATTTGTAAACATGATTAAGGTTACAAACCCTAAGATGGGAGAAGGGGCTGCAGTCTAGGTTTTCCAAGTGCACCCAATTTAGCAATATAAGTCTTTAAAGGAGACTTTCCCCTGCCTAGTCAGCAGGGTTTGTTATTATTTCTGGTTTATTGTTTTTATTGTTGTTTTGCTTTGTTTTGGTGATTTTGTTTGTTTTTGTTTGTCGAGGCAGAATTTCACTATGTAGCTCTGCTGTCCTGGAATTCCCTTTGAAGACCAGGCTGGCCTCAGACTTACAGAAATCTGTCCGCCTCCGCCTCCTGAGTGCTGGGATTAAAGGTGTGTGCCACCACCATCCAGCAAAGCAAGGTAAGAGGAGATCCTTGAAGCAGAGAAGAAACTTGACATACTGCTAGCTTTGTGGATGAGGGAAAGAGCCTTTGAACCAACAAAAGCGAGCAGCCTCTCAACATTGTACAGCTTTGTGACCTGAATGTAAAGAGCTACAATCCAGACTCAGTCCAGCATCCTCGGGGAACGCACTCCACCACATCTTAGCAGGAAAGAAGATGGATTCTACCACAGAGCCCTTGCAAGGGAATTCAGCTCTGCGGATAGTGGCTCAGGGCTCAGGACATATGCCAGGACTTTGAGATGGTCAACGGTAAGGTACTAGCCACTAAGGCGATGGCGATTTGTCATAGTAGCAGTAGAAAGCTAACACATGCATGCTGTTGCAGTCAACCATTTTTATTTTTAATACAAAATTTTATCAATAGTATGTTCGCATTTCACATATTGTACTTACATATTGCACTCTATTACTACAGCATAGAGATTTTTGTGATTTATTCAGCTATTCACTACTTTTCATAATTTGGCTGCAATTTTACCTCTTTAATACACGAGGGACAGTGTGTGTGGAATGGCTACGACTTCCTTGGTAGAGTGCTTGCCTAGAGTACTGTAAGCCCTAGATTTTATTCCCTGAATCACATAAACTCACAAATCCAGACATGAATCACAGCTGTAACCCAAACATTTGAGAGGTAGAATTAGAAAGATTAGAAGTTCAAGACCATCCTTCTCAATGAAGTGAGTTGAGTGTTAACCTTGACACATAAGACCCTGTCTCAAATATGTGTGTGCGTGTGTGTGCATGTATGTATGTGTTGTGGACATTTCAAGTTTTTAGTGCTTCATTTCTAAAGTAGAAACCATCAGATCTCCTGTCTGCCCAGAGCGTGGAACATTCTATTTCATCCCACTATCTCGTGAGCTCCATTTGACTAAGTTTCAGTGTCAGCTTCTCATAAGAACAGTAGCCCCTTAGCGTTTTATTTTGTATTTCCTTGACTGTTCATGAAACTGAACATTTATTCACATATGAATTCCTTATACTTCAAAAAAAAACCTGATTTGTCAATGAAAGTCTTAAGAGTTTTTCACATTGCTTTGAAAAAGCTCCTCAAGCAGTTATATTATTTAATGTAAGTTCTACCAATCTGACACATATGTCTAATGATATTTGTAATCCAGCTTGACACACCAAATTCTTGTCTTACTACATAAGCAAGTCAATATTTCCCTCCTAACTATCCTCCAGTGTCATCGAGAGGGTTTTCTGGAATGGAATCAACTAAAAATTTACCTGTATTATATTTTTATATTTTAAAGATTTTTTCTTTTAATATTCAAGTGTTATAATGGTCTGAATTTATTTTGGCTTATGATGGGTAAGGGATAGTTCCTTCTTCTTCATTCTCTAAATTTCAAAAATTTCTGAGTAATTTCCCTGTTTTAAAAACTACATAAAATAGGGCTAGAGAGATGGTTCAGAGGTTAAGAACACTGACTGATTTTCCAGAGGTTCTGAGTTAAGTTCCCAGCAACCACATGGTGGCTCACAACCATCTGAAATGGGATCTGATGTTCTCTTCTGGGTATGTCTGAAGACAGCTACAGTGTAGTCATATACACAAAATGAATAAATTAAAAAAAAACCCTATATAAAATACCTTCCTCCTCCAAAATCCCTAACATTCAATTTTCAGGCTCTGTGATAAGCAGTGAGTGAATTAATCCCCTTCCTTTCTTGTCTTGTTTTATTTTGGAAGGAGGAGTGAGAAACAATTTCTTGGCATCTCCAGTTCATTTCAAGAATACTCAAAGTTCTGTCAATAAGATTCTTGCATCAAGGGTCAACTATCACACAGGGAGAATTGTCCCAAGCAGGACCCTTCAGAGGTTCAAAGGTCTAGACCACACTTATGTGGTTCTGCAGAGTGCCATGAACATCGGAAGCAGAGACTTTTCTGTTTGTACCTCCAGCTCCTCCCATATGGTCTTCCATGGACCCCAAGGCTGCCCTAGACCAGCATTATAAACCAACATAAATCCAGGACATTATAATAGAATATTTTTAAAGTGTTTAAAATATAAGCAAGAATATAGGTAAATGTTTAGTTGATTCCATACCAGAAAACTCCATAGCAATGGAGAATAATATGGATGAAAAGAGATATTTACTTATGCAGTAAGTGGCAAGGTATTGGTTCGTAGTGCTAGGGATCGAGGGCAAACACTGCTCTTTGGCTTGACTTAATTTCTCCTCTCAACCTCTTAGTTTTTCTTTGTTCCTTTTTTTTTTCTCTTCACCATGCCCTTCTGCCCTTCCACCACCCAGAAAATAGAGTACCATTTATGAGTATTTAGCTTTCCAGGAACAGCCTCTGGGGCTCAGAGGAAGGCCTAGACAGAAGAAAAACAAGACAAGCCTATGTCAGCAGGGTAGAGGCAGAAGGCCAGCGAGCTTGCCCTCCTCAGGGCAAACATGGTGACTGTCGATCTCACAGCTGCCAGAAGGGAACAACATAGGTAAGAAAGCTGCATTCTACCCAGTCGGTTTCCTTGGAAGTTAGGACTTCTCGACGTTCAAGTATGCCAGATCTTAACAATCAAGGAAGCTATTTAAAGCCCAGCCTTTCTTAGCGATGTAACTACGTTTACAGTTCTTAGATAGGATTGGGGTAGAAAGAAAGAAGAGTGCTCTGAAATCAGTGCTGAGCCCATCAGGACAAGGTCTCGAGCTTTGGAGACTATACTAGTGAGCTAGTATACAGAGGCTCAGCTACCTCCCAGGGCTGGAAAGCCTGCCCTATCTCTCCTGCAGGAGTGATGTGGACTTACTTTCTCAGGAGACAGGGAACAGAGGACCAGACTAGTTAGGGTTGTTCTCTCCAGTCTAGCATTAGAGGTAGTTAAAGAGGGGAAGATGACACCAGACAACCATGTCCAGCACAGGCCCAAGGGTCCTGAGGATAGGGTGGGTAATCAGTGACTGCATTACACACATTGCTTCCTCATGCCGAATGAAGAGTCCTGAGCAACATTCTCCCACTCCATCCTGTCTCATTCCACAGCTCAGAGGATGGACTGTAACCGGGGGGGCACAGTGACCATGGCGTCAGGATGACCCAGGAAAATAGGCAGGCTCCAGACAGTGGTCAGCTCTGGAATGTCTTTAGAAGGAACACTGCTAGCCTCGTTCAGATCTCTAAAATTATCTTTGTCCTCAGAGATACCGGAAGAAGGCCCAATTAACATTTGAGCTGAATTGACCCTTGGAATTTCTGAAATTAGTTTATCATCAATGCTTCAGTAAACATTTTCTTATCTAAGACTCCACTATCAAAAACATATATGATCCAAAACTTCTGCCCAGGGAGCCAAGATATCGAGGTTTAAAGAGCAGGATGTAAGCTCTGAGTGGCAAAAGAAAATAGTGGATGGAAACCAGAGACAGAAAAGGCAGCAAAGAATTAACTGTCCTTGGGTATTTAAACAACAATGTATAGAGGGCTTGCACAGGGCGCAAGCTTGAAGGCTTAAAAAGAATAGGCAGAAATGGATCTGGGCTCAAGATAAGCTGGATCCAGCTGATTCTTGGGAAGAATGGAAGAAGGAGGGGAGGGTAGAACAGAGGAAACCAGCTGGCAATGTAAGACTAGGGCAGGGAAGGCTCCCAGCCAAGAATCCAGCGGTGGCTCTTTCCAAGCAACAAGGAACATATTCTCCAGCTGAAGTCAGAGATGAAGTCAAGCCTTCCCGAGAGTAGTTGTTAACAACAGTAGCTCCAACGTAAGAAGACAAGGAAGGGGCATTTCTGAGAATAGGATGGGGCTTGAGCCAAGGAACTGCTACAAGGTCATCGTGAGCCTGGGAAGAAAAGCAGTTATCTCCATCACCAAAAGAGGGGACACTTATTGATGCAGTGGATGGAAAGATGACCTTATGCAAGTGGTGGCCCTTTGCTGCAGACACCTCATGGAATGAGAAGCCAGTATCAGTGTCATTCCAGCGCAAGCTGATTGGCGCTTAGGATGGAAATGTCCTCACTATCTCAGGAGCCTAACTGATGCTTCATGAAAGCTAAACACTGGCTTTACCATTATTACAAACATAAAGCATATGGTTTGCCTACAGGGAAAATGCCTTGAGTGGCAATGAATTCACATGTAAGCAGGCATGTGCACACAGGGACACATAAGCTGACCAAGCTTCACCGTGTTTGTACACATGTAAAATGGACTTCAAGTGGCAAATAACCCTCATTCCTTTTGGCTAAGTAGCTTCATTCACTGTTTCCCAAGCAGGGTCAAGCATCCTGACTTGGAATGCTACACAGGTGAACATCCATATTGCAACATGTGGCTGGCATAGGTGGTGCTGGGTTTCGTCTCCGTAGCAACAATGGAAGCAATCTCTAGTTTCATCTTGATTGAGTTCAGGTATCACAAGTGATTCCTTCTCCTAATTTATGACCAAGAATTTTTTCCTGTGCTTTGGCCACACTGGTCTTTCCAGTTTTTCATATGCTTGGGTATATAGAGGTATCAAGCTTTTCCTAGTCTCTGCTTTTTGTTGATAGTTTGAGACATAAACACCAACCTGGGTTAAAATGCAGAATCGCAGGCTCTATTCCAGAGTTCTTGAATCAGCACCTGTAAAGTAGCACAGACTGGGTTATCATCAATCAAGTCATCGATCAATCTTGGTGGCAAGGACCTTTGCCGGCTAATCCACACTCCTTTTGTAATTACATGGAAACATAGCAACCACAAAGTAAATAGGACATATTTTATTGGCTTTAATTAAAAAGCCCTTTTGACCAATCATGCTTGCATTTTATATGAATCAAACAACCATACAGAGACAAGAAAATCCCTTTGTAACATTGTTTTACAAATGAGGTGACAAGGGATCGGAAGCCTTCCTCATATCTAAAGTCAAACTGGTAATGTTTAGACTAGTTAATCATAGTCAAATAAATGTGGTGATGGGATCCGTAAAGACAGATGGTGACTCCCGAAAAAGAAGAAAGGATAATTTTGGAAAGGAAAATGGGCTCATGCTTAGGAGCTAGGCTATGCTGCCTCATCTTTGCCCATTAGTTTCAAGTTTCGTCTGTTTTGCATGCTGCCCACTTGAGACAGCACCCTGGCTTGGTCACTCTTAGCGCTGACCTCCAGATGCTGGCAGTGACAGAACCAGAGCAATATCTTAAATTACCTTTTGGTCAAGTATGAATGAGAGAAACATGTAATTTCAGTCAGCATTTGTAACTGTCTTATCCCAAAATAACTATGCCTAAAAGCATCCTTTACTCAGGCTATATTTTAAAATAGAAAAGGTGAATCCAAATCTTTCTCAGTCTTTTTTTTTTCAGATATATGGAGGCAATTTTCAAAGCAGGAATGCCTAGTTCATTTCTTCTCACTTAAAATAACAACAAAGAAATGCTGGAATATTAATTTGATAAAAAATACAATAAATGATTTTTAGAAAAAAAATAGATATAAGAATTTTATTCTTTTACACTTATGATAAACAGCTAAACATGTAATAAAAATTTCTATTAAAACTTAAGTCATTAAATATATCATTATTTAATTCAATATGTAATGATTTAACTATTCAAATAAAATTTAAAACTCCTTGTCTTACACAGGGTTTGTCCTTTTTGTTTTGTTTTGTTTTTTATTAGATATTTTCTTTATTTACATTTCGAATGATATCCCCTTTCCTTGTTTCACCTCCAAGAAAAAACCCTGTTCCCTCCCCTCTACCCTTGTTCACCAACCCACTCTCTCTCACTTCCTGGTCCTGGCATTTCCCTACACTGGGGCATAGAACCTTCACAGGGCCAAGGGCCTCTCCTCCCATTGACGATTTACTAGGCCATCCTCTGCTATATATGCAGCTGGAGCCATGAGTCCCCCCATGTGAACTCCTTGGTTGGTGTTTTAGTCCCTGTGAGCTCTGAGGGTACTAGTTAATTCATATTGTTGTTCGTCCTAAGGAACTGCAAACCCTTCAGCTCTTTGGGTCCTTTCTCTAGCTCCTTCATTGGGGGTGCTCAGTCCAATGGATAGCTGTGAGCCTCTACTTCTTTTTTTTTTAGATATTTTCTTTATTTACATGCCATATGATTTCTCCTTTCCCAGTTTCCCCTCAAAAAAACAAAAACAAAACAAAACAAAAAACAACAAAAACAAACCCCTGTTGCCTCCCCCCTCCCCCTGAGCCTCTACTTCTGTATTACTCAGGTACTGTCAGAGCCTCTCAGGGGACAGCTATATCAGGCTTCTGTCAGCCAGCACTTGCTAGCATCCACAGTATTGTCTGGGTTTTATGATTGAACATGGGAAGGATTCCCAGGTGGGGCAGTCTCTGCATTGTCCTTCCTTCAGTCTCTGCTCCACAGTTTGTTAGACGGGGTTTGTATTCCTGCATAAAACATCATGACCAAGAAACAAGTTTGGGAGGAAAGGGTTTATTCAGATTACACTTCCACATTGTTATTCATCACCAAAGGAAGTCAGGACTGGAACTCACACAGGGCAGGAACCTGGAGGCAGGAACTAATGCAGAGGCCATGGAGGGTGCTGCTTACTGGCTTGCTTCCCCTAGATTGCTCAGCTTGCTCTCTTATAGAACCCAGGACTACCAGCCCAGGGATGGCACCACCCATAATGGATCCTCCCACCCTTGATCACTAATTGAGAAAATGCCTTCCAGCTGAATCTCATGGAGGCATTTCCTCAGGGGAGGGTCTTTAGGGAGGGATCCTTTCTCTGTGATTACTCCACCTTGTGTCAAGTTGACACACAAAACCAGCCAGTACACTCCTGACAGAAGAGAAAGAAGAGAGGAATAATTGCAGGTATGGAGATATATATATATATATATATATATATATATATATATATACATATATATATGTATATGTGTATACATATACATATATATAATATACATATATACATATAGTCATACACACATAAACATGTACACATGCTTACATGCACACACACACACAACTTATTTAAAAAAACAGGTATACTTGGAAAATAATTCCTAAGGAAACTTCCTGCAAAACTAAGATCCCAAATGAATGTCTTACACACTCTCTGACAAACCCATATTTTCTAGAATAGAAAGCTATCGGGAACATTGAAGTATTCTGTTAAAGGAGATAATTATAATGATTTTCTTCACCAGATTTTTAAAATTATTTATAATAACAACTATTGAAATGATCATTTGTTGGGTTGCAACTGAAAAGAATTGGCCAGTGGTTTAGAATAATAATTCCTAGTGATGTATTTAATACCACAGAAGCAGAGCTCAGCGCCAGTCGCTGGGAGTTCACACCATGCTAAGACACACATGCGTTCCACGGGAGCCATTATTTAGGTTTTCCTCCTTTCTATTTTGTTAAAAACTAATTCTCCAAATGAGATAAACCTGTGATTGTCATTTAACCATGCCGAGGAATTTTTATTCAATTCATTTAGTGAAAGAATCAAGCAGATATTTATACTCATTCAAAACTCATCAATCAACAGCATTACTTGAGTTTCCACAGGACAGAAAAATTATTTTGCTCCGCAATGAGTTATCTGCAATTTTCATAATGGTAAAGCAGCCTGAAGGTGAGGAAAGATGTGTGGTACTCTTATCAAAGCAGAGTCAAGGAACCCTGAAGTGTCGAAATAGGTCAGTCTACCACTGAGGTGGACATTTCCTCTACAATTAGCATGGCTGTTTCTCTCACCCCCCACTGGGAGGTACCTGCTAGTGTTTATTAGATCCTTTACCTATGGACTCAGCCATTCACTCCTTCCCTCCCTGATTCGCACAAATGCTTATTCGATCAAGAAGATATCAATGACATTGTCCAAACCATTGATTTTTTTTTTTTAAGCAAGTTGAGCAGGACAGAAAATCAAAGTATATTTACCTCACCCATAAATTATGATAAATCTTCTTTTATGTTGAAGAAATGGAGGAGACTGTGTGAAACAAGACAGAGCAATACACCCTTGAAACAGCAAACTGAGATAACAGCCAGGAGGTGGGACAGAAAAGAGCAGGCTGAATAAACACAAGTCCGGCTCATTTATATAGTGAGCAATAAGCAGGAACTTTGTATTTGTTTGATGATTTGTTTTAACAACCACCAGGACACCATGATCTACAGAAGACTAGCACCTCATTGAGATGTATGATCTGTGCTAGAGTGGAAGAAGCACAGTGACTAAGCACTGCGCAGGTGCGAGGGGCATGGTAAGGGATGTGCTGGAAGCAATGACATGAAGACCTGTGGCTGGTAAGTCAATGGAGAGGGCAGGTGCGGGAACCACAGTCACCCAGACTCTTTCCAACCTTACAGCCTTTGCCCCGCCCCTAGAATCTTATTTTGATGGGCACTTCTGTTTGCACTCAAAGAAGAAGCAGAGTGAGTTGAACTAAACTGGTCTCTTCATAGCAAAAAGAGAATGACCACAGCTTGCCTCCATTTTCTTCTCTTTATAAACAACCACTCAGCACTGACCAAGTGTTCCCTTTGTGTAGGATGAAATGGTGGGGACAAGGCCTCAGCTGTTCAGTTCTACTGTAACATCCTGAAAATAAACACTGCTATGTGCTAGGCACCAGGATATAAAATAGCTCAGAATTTAATTCCTTAGTGCATATATATATATATATATATATATATATATATATATATGTAGTAAATAGTCAAATATTACCATAATCTTATAAAGAAACTAAAACTCGACTCATAGCTAATAGAAAATATTTGCTGGACTTATAATTGTCAAAGGATTAATACATTGTACATATAAGTAATATCTAAAGTATTCAATTCCATTAAAATTTTAATTCTATTAAGATTGAAGATATGTATATAGGCATTTTATGAAAGAAAAAAACTAATGGCCAATAAATATTAAAAAATATATTTTCTCTCCACCAGATCGCCGCCATCATGGACACGAGTCGCGTGCAGCCCATCAAGCTGGCTAGGGTAACCAAAGTGCTGGGCAGGACCGGTTCGCAGGGACAGTGCACGCAGGTGCGAGTGGAATTTATGGATGACACCAGCCGCTCTATCATCTGAAATGTCAAAGGCCCTGTTCGAGAGGGTGATGTGCTCACCCTATTGGAGTCAGAAAGAGAAGCTCGGAGGTTGCGCTGACCTTGCTGCTGGGTCCTGGATATCCACTACCTAGCCCATGGAGTGACCTGCAACTGTTAAATAAAGCATTTGTATTAAAATATATATATATATATTTTTCAACTTCATCAGAAGGAGGATACAAATTGAAACCTCAGCTATTTTGTTCTCACTTTATTGTCTTAAATATAGAAGTCTTGCAACAATCAACGTAGACCAGTGTGGAGCAGTCAGAGGCCTCTGACATGCCGGCAGGACCTCACTGGGAAACACCTGTCCGTACCTTACGATCCAGATCTCCCTGGTCTCTCTAGTCGGAACGCTCATTTTCCCACCTGACCAGGTCCTGCAGTTTGCCGCATAGTGATCAGTGCTCTCTCGGACTCACTACTTGGATATTTTAGGGGAAATTAATGTTCCTAAGCATCCAAACCACCAGAGTCTCTGCGTGTGTACTAAATGCATTTACCCAGTCAAAGTGAAGATGGTATTTTGACCTCCGGAGGTGTTTGTACCTGTGCTCTAGTACACGATGTGAATGAAAGCCTTTGGGAAATCTTTGGTTAACTGTCCATTGATAAAGAGTTTGAATAAATAAGATTTTATTTTGTTCTTATAAAATTCCAGAAAGCAATAAATAGAAAGAATTCTCAAAAAAAAGGATAAGATGGAAAATATTTCTAGATGTGATACATATGTACACTCACACACACACACACATTTACACTGACTCATATAGTATTGTATTCCATTTACATACAGTTCCAAACTGTGCTGTTTAGAAATCTAGATGTAAATAAAAACTGTAAAGAAAAATGACAGGAATAATGAAACTCCAGATTGTAGGTCAAGAAGGGGGATCACAGCAAGATTATACATGAGCATCAGACGTCATTAAGCTCAGGAGTGGATTCTTTAGTGTTTGCATGATCATGGTGCTTTAAATACACACACACAATAAATCTTATTTTGTAAAAATGTTTTTAAGTGTAAGCATATTTTACTGGCCATTATAAAGATAGCGTATGGAAATCTCAAATACTTTTCAGTGTGGTTAGCAATGGTTAGACATCAGCCTTCTCAGGATATAGAGACTTTGTTTAGGGCATTTCCCTTGCTTCAGATATTTGGTAAGCATTTGTTACCTTCTAGAGCACACGAAGCTGAAACCCTCCAAGTCTATCTCCCTCCAGCATGAAAACATCTCTACAAAATGGCTACTGGTAACTGGCATCGCTTTGTTGGGAAAGAATTAGAAGCCATCATAGATTAGAAGTCATCATGCCTTTGAGGGAGCTGCCTCTGCTCAAGCTGGGGCTCTCTGTGGTGAATTCTGGGGTGTTGCTCCATCAAACATAGCACCTGGCTACAGCTGCTGCTTCTTTATGGAGCAGTGCCACATAACACTAATTCCTACCTCCACTGGGTCTTAGGAGAAGTTGTATACACATGTCTAGTCTTTCTTGGCTTTCCTTCTCAATCTGCTCTGCCACTCTAGACTGAACACCCATCATCCCAAACCAACCACCTTCTGCAGAGCATTCCTGGCAGTCGCTGCTCTCTCAGGCTGGTGTTGAACCTGGTTTCCTCTGGCCCCCACTACCCAAGTGTTAGGATGAAAGGATATGACACTGCACTGTCTTTTCTTCATGTCCCACAGCTACTATGAGAGTTATGCTTTACCATCATTGACACTGATGACCCAGGTTAGGTGACCAAGTGTCACCTTCTGAAGCCTGTTTAGCACACTTGGTGTGGGGCCTTCCTGTAAAGGCCCGCCTCTGGGTCTCTCTGTATTTCACCCTCGTCATCACGGGAAGTAGTGCTAACACTCACCATTGGACAATGGTGTGCACTCCGGGATCACAGAGAGAAGTGCTAACATGCACCACTGGACAGCATTGAGTACTCAGGGATCATGAGAGTCCATGGAGTGTTCCGAGATACACAGACCTTCAGCCCGGTGGAAGAAGGAGCCAATTGCACAGGTGGATTTAAATGCACACTGAGCCAGAACCTTCACATTAAAACAGGGCTATGTTCAAAACCTCCCTTTAGGTCAGCTTCTGAAGACAGCAGACAAAGCAGACACTGGCAGCTGTAATACTAATACAATAGAACATGTAACAGGGAATGAAGTAAAAAGAAAAAAAGGACATTATCTGAAGTGTGATTACTAAAGAAAGGTCACCTTATCTAAGAAGGCAAAAGAGATGTCTGGAATGACAGGTGATGATGACGATGCTGAAGAGGATGTTGGTGACCCTCAGGACCCATGGAAACTAGCGTTTCAGTTCCCACACATCTTCGTGTCGACATTTCTGCCTTTCTCTTCACACCAATCTCTCTCTTATAAAAGTCAAGCCATTTTATTGACTTGCCAAGTCAAATAATGCCCAGAAGGGGAAAGTCTAAGGTAGAAAAAGGAGGTTTCACTAGGGAAACCAAAGAAAGTGCTATCTCAAGGAGGATTAATTGATTAGAAGCCCAGGCACACTTATTTATCATCCACTGCCTACCTCTCTGCTGGGCCTCAGGGGTATGAAGAAGAATAAAACAGTCTTCCTTCTCTTTATTTTCTGCAATTACCTGCACAAGACTTGCCCTGTCAGCAGTCAGTCATGGTAGGGAGGGCCCTATGGGACCCCCGCTCCTCCCTATTGAATACTGGCTATAAACAGAAGCAGGTGAAGGGAGAGTCATTGCCTTTAGTTGGGTACCTACTGGTGAACCCACCATGCTCCAATGGAAAGTTCCAAGCCTATGATTAAAGACTCAGTGGGTCACAAAATAAAAGAAAAGGACACCTGGAAAAGAGAGGAGGGAAGGTTGACAGGAATAGGAGGCGAGAATAATTAGAACATACTGTATTCATGTATGAAATGTCAGGGAACAAATTTAATCCATTAAAATATTTTTAAGATAAAATTTGTCAAAGAACTAAGTCTCTATTAATTCTCTAATTGTAATATAAATGAATAATATAATTGTAATATGAAATGTTAAGAAAAAAGCTAGCCATTTTATCAGTGGGCAATGGAAGGAAGTAAAGCCATGCTAAGAGTCCGATGCAGCTGGTACACACACACACATCACAGTACAGTGTGTTGAAGGCACTTCACACTGCAGTGTGTTGAAGGCACTTCTGCCTACAGTGTGCTGCTGGCACCTCACTCTAGTGTGAGAAGACACATCACACTACAGAGTGCTGTGGGCTCTATGAAATGATAGCTCGTCTGTGTAGGCGACTGCGGAAATTATTCCTATGTGGACATTTAATCTTCGAAAACAAGTAATATTTTTTTCAGAAGGAACAAAATGTATAGGGGCAAATGTCTACCATTATTTTGGAAGTAGTTAGGGTTCCAGCAAATACAGACAGAAGAATGGGATGGGGAGACTGAGGAACTATGTACGAAAGGAGTCCTCCGTCTTAGGGCCTCGACAGAGAGGCCTGCTCTTTCTGCTGGAAATCTGGAGACAACAGTCTAAGTTTGTAAGAGAGTGATGGAGTCAGGAGGGCTAATCGAGATGCAACTCACTGACCTTTGCTTGGTTTCAGAGGGCGAGGTCAGCGAAGCCATAAGCAACGGCTGGATACCAGTGTGGGCTCTCGGGAGGAAGAAGGCAGTCCTGAGTGTGTCATGCTGCAGCGATGATTGCGTCATAGGGCTGACAGCAGAGGGAAGTTTCTCTCTGTGTGTCCCTGACTGCCGACAAAATGGAGACCTTGTGGCCACAGGCCATCTGCAGGGCCTGGGTCATACAGAAATAGTGAATTCATGCGTAATCTCTGCAGGTTCTTTCACGGACAATCACGGACTTGTTTGTCTCTCCCTTTGGCATTTCTGTGATGTAGTTCCTAGAATATTTGTGCCTGGATCTTTCTTCTCACCCCCAACTCGTATGCATCAAAGGGTGCTTTGGCAGTCCGCAGCCTCCGCTGTGAAGGCCACTCACTCAGACTGAACTCCTAAAGCCAGAGAGCGGTGTGCTTCTCTGCGTTAAGTTTCCAGCTACGCACACTATGAGGGCCTTGTGCAAAGGATAAAAACAGAACTAGAAAAAAAAAATGAAAACATTTTCGAAAACTCCAAATCCTCATGTGTTAATCTGGAACAATACATTTCTCCGAATTCTAGATCCCACTGCCCAGTCCCACCCATCCCAGGCAGTGGTGGGTGGTATGATCGGTAAGTCCACTATGCATTCAGGGAAATGAACCAGGGCTGACTGCGCATAGAGAAGGAAGACACTGCCACCTACAGGCTCTGCATTTAGGGAGCTAGTAAATTAATGTTTAATTTATAGGAGATTTGTTTCGTTAAGGTAACATTTTCACAAGCCTTAAAAGTCTCAGAGTTGGCTAACTTACCCCTGTGCCTTTGAGCAGCCCTGCTCCACATGGGCAGGAACTGTAGCTACTATTGGAGAAGGTAGTTCTACGTTAAAGGTAACCAGTGTTGGTGTTGTTCCGTGGGGACTGAGAACTAGCCTGGACCTTGCACAGGTGACACTGGGAAAGTGGTAATTGTCTGCTGATGTTCTCCTTAAACCCTAAGCATGCTTTGGGCCTCAGTTCCCTTCATTGTAAACAAAGGCGATGAGATAAGATTAGACCAGTTTTTTTTTTTTTCCAAACTGTGATCGCTGTGCCAGCCTTGGTGGTGAGACCAGGAATTGTTAATATTAATTGCATCTGGTTCCATCCCAGGCCGTAGAGTCTGAAACTGCTCAAAAGGCAGGCCCTCAGGTGTGAGGAGTGCTCAGTCATATGACTTATAAATGTTTAATATGCAATTCCTTGCCTCGAAAATGATGTCATCTGCAGTTCAATCAACTGTCTCCTGAGAAGGTGAAGTTTGGGGGAAAAAAAGGAGGGGGATAGTTGAGCTTCAAGAAGCCCAGAGGTCCCCCTCTCCTTCACTATGCACCTTCTGCATGGTGAAGTAAATGTCTGAAAACAGCCTTCACCCAAGCATATCAAGTAAGTACCCTAAGGCCACCACTCTGCCAACTTCTGTCCAAGCTAAGTTGGGTTTTCTTGGTGATGCCCCAACTACAAAATGTCATCCTTCAAAGCCCAGGTTTTCCCTTCTCTTCCACAGAGTTTCACCAATGACACTAATCCACATTTCTCTTCCTGCCTAAATCCCTCATAATTCTCTAACAGCTCCTGATATTAACAGCTCATCTACACACACACACACACACACACACACACACACACACTGTGTGTTTCTGCTCTCATGGCTCATATGTTCAGCCTGTGAGTCTGATGAGTTACAGGTACAGTCAGGCAAAGATCGATGTTTAATGAATTATTGATGATTGGTTTTAGAGTATTCTCCAATTATGAATCTGAATTTTTGTAAAACATTCCAACAATCTCTATCTTCCTTATTCTTCCCCCACAACAGACCTAAGGGATTCTATGAAAGCATCATGATAATTTTACCTGCTTTATGCACATACATGGGGGAGGGGTGAAGGAGAAAGAGACAGACTCAGAGAGGCAGAGAGACAGAGACAGAGAGACAGAAACAGAGACAAACTAAAAAGCTGAGGTGGTGAGGGCTTCCCAGGCACTTAGCTAGACCACTATGTGTGGATTGGTAGTTTCATCACTCTTCAAATTTCTGTCATCTTTGAAACATTTGCTTAGGAACTTTAAAATATAGAGAAATTACATTTTCAATGTAGTTGATGCTAGAAAAGAAACTCCAATATGGGATGCCATGCTCAGAACTGTTATGTTAATGCTGTCACAACAATGAGTGACATTGAGGATTAGAGTTCTTTCCAAGAGGCCAAAGAGTCAATCAGAGGTTTGACGTTACCCTAAGTTTTCTCCTTTCACATAGGAAGTGTGATCATCTGAATACGGTTTGGCAATTCCACAGCCGATAGGTATGCTAGACTCTGAGGCGAAGGATCTATTCGTTTATGTCAGGATTCCAGCTCCTAGCCCAGTTCTGACCCACAGTGAGGCCTTTGCAGAACCACTTCAAGATAAGCACATTAATGCACGCAGCCGTTTGGGAACCTCACCGAATAAGGTTTATTCCATCACACTTAAATGTCTTTATACAGATGCCATTTTAAAAGGGCTGCTTGTTTATAAAAAAAAAAAAAAAAAAAAAAAAAAAAAAAAAAAAAAGCCATTTTCAGTAGACCAAAAATGAACAGGGTCAAAGTTTACATCTTCATTTAATAGGATTATTCCGCTGCTTTAGGATTCTTAGGAAGGTGGTTTGAGTATACAAAGGGTTTTGTAAAAATCTACACTTTATAAATTACACGTTGTCTTACTGGGCCCTTGTCAGCTTATGGCTTTCTAAATGATCTCTAATGGGGAGATGTTTTCTGCACAGCCCAGAGCAGCTGTCTGGAAGCTGCTTGGCGGAGGTGGTGGCATTTCAACTGGGCTAGTCAGTGAAAGACCCCTTATTGTCTAACAATACGGAGCAGGCTAAAGAGTGGATCGTGTGCTTGGGATCCTTTGAAATAAAGGTGCAAGAGGCAGAAAATGGGCTCTATTCAGCTTCATGGAGGGAAAATACGTTCCTGAGAACAGAGACTGTCTTCATGGGGCTGGACATCGTGCTTGGGTGGAAGGGGACACTGGCAACAGAGTCTCGTGGGTGCTGAGGGGTGAGAGATCCTCTTTTGTGGTTTCTCTCAATGGTTGAGTCCAGACAAACAAAGGCTTTACTAAAGAACCCAGCTTTGTTTCAAAAAGCTTATGAGGCCACTCTGAAAGGAGTTTTTGTTCGCCAACATTGGGGAGTTAGGGTCCTTTCCCCAAGGGGTTGAGGACCACACAGATAGAAGAATCCACACAGATAGAATGAATATCCATTCTCCATTCCCAGGTGACAGGTTACATTCCTTGGCAGACTACACCTATGACTTAGACCATCTCTGTGGAATAGGCAGGGCAGATATTAATATTTCTATCAATGGGACACAATGGTATAATGCTCAGACTTCTACAGGAAACGAACATGGGGTTCGATGACCAGAACCCACAATTTCTCATCCTGGCTAAACACATTTGCTCCAATGCTCCGCAGCTACGCAGCATGCCTAGACCCAGGAGCTACACAGCTAGGCACTGCCTTTCCACCAGCTCCTCTCTTGGCTGCTTCCATCTGCGTTCCGTCACAGGTCTAATACACACTTGCACACCTATCACAGTACAGTGTGGCTATGGAGCTACAGAGCTATATGTGGCTGCAGGATGCAGAGCAGGGCATCACTAATACCCTCAAAGAGCAGCTCCTGTCCCTTAAAGCACAGCTTCCAGCATCCAACCCCTACACCCGGGGCCCCAGAGAGCCTCTCAAATTTCTAGAAAGGGGAACCAGAAAGCAAACACAGGCAGCTAAAGCCCTTCTTTGGAAGGACTGGAGGCAGATCAGCACCACTGAGCTATAGGTTTTTTTTTTTTTTTTTTAAAGGAAAGGAAAGTCACAAATAAGGCAGAAAATAGTTGAGGCATATGCAGTTTCTCCAACAGGCCCCACCAAAATGCTACATAGCTTTGCCATGCATGAGAGAAAAGGGCCTCGTTTGCAGGGAAATGTCTCTTCTTCTTGGGCAACCTCACAGAACTGCACATCCAACTTAATTTAACAAGGCAAAACCCAAATCACCCTGACTCCCAGGTCATGCAGAAGTTACTGAATCGTTTGAGATAGACTCTTTATTCATTTAGATGGAGAACAGGGATTGAATACCTTATTGGCACACCTCACAAAACCATGCATGTGTGTGTGTGTGTGTGTGTGTGTGAGAGAGAGAGAGAGAGAGAGACAGAGACAGAGACAGAGACAGAGACAAACAGAGACAGAGACAGAGACAGAAAGACAGAAAGGAAGCATATATAAAATGTATTAGTAAAGATACCTTACTTGCAAAGGTATTCTTCATTCAAATGTAGAGAATTCAGCTATTTTTTCCTTGCTAATAGCCAGAAATGTAACAGCCATCAAAGAAAAAAAATCTACATTATTAACCCTGCAAAGTCAGGCCAAAGTACAGTTACTTCACTTGCATCTCATGTTTGGCCTTGGGCTGCTGTTGGAAGTTCCTTGTGTGAGTTAACACAGATTTCCAGGAACTAGTGCAGTATATTGACTTTGAGGGCCTGGGGAGAACCTGGAACTTTTACACTCTGACCACGCCCCCCCCACCCCACCCCCAGGGTCAGTGTTGGAGAAAGGGCCTTTCTGGGAAAGTTGCTACAGGAGAATCCAAAATCCCAGGCTGGGTCGTCTGGGGTTGACAGAGTCCAGCAAGATTCCGGTAACTTTAGGGACAGACCAGGTGGTTGCCACTGTCTCCATGGCATAGCCTGCAGCCTGCAATCTGTTTCTAATCTAGGGGAGAAAAGCAAGTGCACAACTCATGCTGAGCTCAATAAGCCCGTCTTCAGCTGGTGGCCTTGTCCCTGGAGCTGGACGCCATGAGACTACCTGTAGGTCCCAGGCAACTATGTGCAAGGCCAATGTCCCATTTCAAGTCAGCTATCCACTATTTCCTTTTTCAGTACCACATCTTTCTATCTCCCATAAAACTTGTCTCTTTTCTTTTCGCCTTTCTTTAGACGAGCGGTTCTCAACTTGTGAGTCGTGACCCCTTTGTAGGGGTCAAATGATCCTTTCACAGGGGTCATCTAAGACCATCAGAAATATCAGATATTTGTATTATCATTTATAACAGTAGCAAGATGATGGTCATGAAGAAGCAATGAAAATAATTTTATGGCTAGGGGTCACCATCACATGAGGAACTGTATTAAATAGTCGCAGCATTAGGAAGGTTGAGAACCACTGTGATTCTCAGATCGTAATGATATCTTCCAATTCTCTGAGGGCTGTGTTAAAGTACAGGTAGGTTGAGTAGGTCTCATGTAGTGGACTAAGACTCTATTTCTCCTAAGCCCACAAGCTCATGCTGAACCTCCCGGTTCCTAAACAGATTCAAGGTACTCAGGTGTTGAATCATTAGAGGCCTCTTTAGGCTACCTACAAATTCTACCTTTTATCTCTGAGTTACCCTAGGCTAGAGGAACCGAGCCAGTGGGAAATGAGCTACCATGACAAGTGTGTGGGTTTTGCATAACCACCACCTCTGGTAATGACAGGCAAAAATGTTCCAGACCCCTGTTCTGGAGTGACACCACAGGGCGCTTCGCTTCAGGGCATTAGGCTAGTTCTGACCATTGTCCTTGTGTAAATCTTAGATTCACAATACCTAAGAGTAACTAGTGATTTGTTTGCAATTTACATACCCCATTGTCTTTAAAATGTGGATGTAGGTGGTGAGACTGGTTCTGGACTTGAGGCGCTGACTAGTAAAGCTAGATGTAGAGTTTTTCTCTGTTTTTAGTCATTTTTTCATTATAAAGAAAACGGAGGAGAACTGCCCCCTTTCCAGTTTCTTTCTGAGATAGCCAGCTAAACTAGTTCTTTGGGTCTCAGCAATCCCATTGTATCAGGACAGATTCTCAACTGCTCTTTTATTTTATCTGAAACGTGTCAGCCAAAATCAAAATAATTTAATGCTGAGAACCAACCAGAAGATGATTCATCAATAAATCATAGATAGTTCTTTGATGAGTCATCTTCTCAAGCATCCATCCATCATCCTGTCCATCACCAATTCCTGTCTGGTCCAACTTTTCCATCACTCTCAGATTCCCTCTCCCTCCCTCACTTTCATGGTAACCAAATAGCCCAGCCTTAATGACCCCACATTGCTTTACTAATACTAGCAGTTCTTAACAACCCATTTTAGACCAGCCCTTCTGCTAACTTCTTTATATATTAGCTTTTTAACTCTCAGTGTGACACCACACAGTAGGTACTGCTAACCTTGCAATATAGATGGTAAATTTAAGGTCCATGGTGGAATTGCCCCACCTAACTCTCCATGAGCATCAAGTAAACAAGGTCATGAAGCTAAGCTCAGAGCCCTGGGCTGAAGCTTCTCATTTGGCATAACCCCTTTTCATCTTTCTACTTGTACACCTGTCCATGTAGCCAATGGTCTGTCTCGGCTTATTCTCAACAAGAATAAAATGGTGAAACTACTTAGGAAATACAATTTTTCAAAGATATTACACAGGGCTGGAGAGATGGCTGAGAGGTTAAGAGCACTCACTGACTGCTCTTCCAGAAGTCCTGAGTTTAATTCTCAACAACCACACGGTGGCTCACAACCATCTATAATGTGATCCAATGCCCCCTTCTGGTGTGTCTGAAGACAGCAACAGTGTACTCATATTCATAAAATGAATAAATAAATCTTTTTAAAAAGGTATTATACATATTAGAGCTACAGTTCCCTTCCCTACTGAGATATGATAAGGTAATCAATCTCCTACTGTGGGTGGGTAAACCTTGCATATTGTTCCTAACTAATCTTAGGTAAGCTTTCTGCTATAACTCTTGCAAAATATCTTTCAGGGCTGGGAGATGGATCAGAAGATTAAGCGATTACTGTGCAAGCACAAGGACCTCTCCAGAACCCACATAAAAGCTGGATCTAGAAGAATGTTGGAATGTGAAGACAAGCAAGACTTTGTTCCACCAGAAACAGCAACCTTTGGGTTCAGTAAGAGACTTAGTCTCCAAAAAAAATAAAGTAAAATAAAATACCAGCTATAGAAGAATATAAAAAAGCCATCCTCTGGCCTTGACATGAGCATGCAGAAATGAGTACCTCTTTACACTCATCTACACACACATGCACTTGAACACACAGATATACAAATGAACAAACAATAAGTAATCTATCCTGCAAATGGTGGCCTGGACATCTTCATAACTCACTTTTCCTCACATGATGCTTCAGTGGAGAACCCCTCTTTAATTTACCCCTGGCATCAGAAACATATTTCCACGTTTGAGAACTTGGCCTCAGGGCTGGAGAGATGGCTCAGGGGATAAGAGCACTGGCTGCTTTTCCAGAGGTTCTGAGTTCAAATCCCAGAAACCACATGGTGGCTCACAAACATCTGTAATGGGATCCGATGTCCTCTTCTGATGTGTCTAAAGACAACTATAGCGTATTCATACACATAAAATAAATAAATTTAAAAAAAAACTGTAAGAGAAAATGGCTTCATTCTGCATATCCCTGCTAAAGTATCAAACCCCTGCATTACTGATTCTTTTACACTAAGAATATGGGCAGATAACCCAGAACCTATCAGCAGACAATACTCCCTCAATTTTAAGTTGGAAAAGGCCTGGGTTTTTGAACACCCAATAGGATAAAGAGTGATAGAGACTATATCTGTTTTCTAGAAGCAAGTGTGGTCCAGGCTTAGCAGCAAGAGTCCTGCACTGGTGGTGTCCTGGCTAGGGTTTTTGTCAATTTGACACAAAATAGAGTCATCTGAGGAAAGCAATTCAATTGAGAAAAAATGCTTCTGTAAGATTAGCCAATCAACAAGTCTGCCAGGCATTTTCTTGATTAATGATATATGTGGGAGGGTCTAGATTTCTACAAGTGGTGCTAACCCATATCAAGTGTTCCTGGGTTATATAAGAAAGCAGGCTGATGGGGGCTGGAGAGATGGCTCAGCCGTTAAGAACACTGTTGGCTCTTCCAGAGGTCCTGAGTTCAAATCCCAGCAACCACATGGTGGCTCACAACCATCCATAATGGGATCCAATGCCCTCATCTAGTGTGTCTGAAGACAGCTACAGTGTACTCACATATATAAAATAAATAAAAGAAAGAAAGAAAAGAAAACAGGTTGAGCAAGCCAGTAAGTACCTTCCACGACATCTGTTTCAGTTCCTGACTTGAGCTCCTCCCTGATTTTCTTAGTGATAGAATGTTATCTTGGGAGTTGTAAGTTCAGATAACCCCTTTCCTCTCCAGGTTCACCATATAGAAACTCTAATATGCTGTGGGGCAAACTGAACTGGGGACCCAGTGGCAGAGAGGTTATTGTGTTATATACAGAGAAGAAACATGGTTTCTGAAGCGTTGGGGAGACTCCCAGAATACCACACTGTCCATGACACACACCTTCCCTGAATCAAGCCAGCCAGTGCTGAGTTTGCTGTCAAGCCTGGTGGCTGCTGTAAAACCCTTACCTCATCACCAAGGCTGATATGTGGAGTACTCATTTCTCCCTAGTGAACTGACAGACAAATCAGAAGGATCCTGCAAGAGACATCTTTGTTCTTCTGTTCTGTCATTGATCCTTTTCAGTGACATTCATTTAAAGAAATTTGTTCCACTTTTCCCTGTATTGAAGGGCTCTGACAAGTCTTGCAAGGACATCAGCTGAGAGTATTGACCTGCTATGGCTCCTGATGGTAGAAATTACACATGGGCTTCCTGAATCCACCACTTCTAGTATTCAGAGGCGTGGACTTTGGTCCTACTAACTGGCAGAGAGGCTATGGGAACAGATGAAAGATCCTTGGGAGATGTGCCATCAATATTTCATGTATCTCCTACCGCCATGCTTGTTTTAGTTACCTCTCCACTGCTGTGATAAAACACCATGACCAAGGCAACTTTGGAAAATAAAGCATTTAATTGGGCTTAAATTTTCAGAGGGTTAGAATCCATGCTGGTGGAACAAAAGCATAGCAGCAGGAACAGCTGAGAGCTCACATGTGATCCACAAACAGGAAGCAGAGAAAGAAAGAGCATTGTGGAAAGAGTGCTGAGCGTTTGAAACCTCAAAGACCACTCCAAGTGACATATCCTCTCCAATAAGGCCACACCTCCTAATCCCTCCCAAACAGTTCCAGTTGCACCAACTGAGAACCAAATATTCAAAAATGAACCTATGGGCATCATTCTCATTCAAACCACCACATTGCTATAAGACAGCCTGGGGCCAACTACGCAGGGTTGAGCCACCTCTTCTCCCACAGATCAACAGCATGTAACATAAGAGGAGCTTATGTTTGTATACTCACCAAATACCCACACCTCTAAAATTAAGATGCTACAAAATAGAATAAACTGGTCCAAATGCATTGTTAAATTAGGGTAGGGTCATATATAAGCAGAAAGAAAGGTCATGTTTCTAAGATAAGACTTGGGGCCAGTTGAGCCATGAAGAAGCCAGGTTGTGAGGAGGTTGTAACCATGGATTCCTAAATCAAAAAGACATAGGACATGTGAGGGAAACACCTTGAAGGCTTAGAAAAGGCCTGGCTCTTACAGGATGTCTGAGTCTTATCAACAGAAGAAATCTAGGTACAAACCCAAGGAATTAAGATGAAGCTGTAGCCACTTTGGTTGTGAAATGCTACCTGGACCTTCTCCTTCTCTGCCAGGCTGCTTGACTTTGCAGTTCTCCATGTGTATGTCTTTTGACACAGGATACCCAGAACTTGAGGTTACTCTGAAGAGCAATGATGATGTTGATGATGGTGGAGGTGGTGATGGTGGTAGTGATTGATGATGGTGATGGTGATGGTGATGATGATGGTAGTAATGGTGGTGATTGGTAGTAATGGTGGTGATGGTGATGATGGTGGTGGCGGTGGCAGTGGCAATGGTGGTGACAGCAATGACAATAGTGGTCTTTTATTAAACAAGATGATGTAGACATAGGGACACATTTTTCTACCAAGACAAGATTGTACTTCCTAGGTACTACAAATACAGGGATGGATTCCTCCTCCCAAAGGCACAGAAAGAACCACTGGTCAATTATTCCAAATGAGACTTGGATACATGAAAGCATAACTGTGGCAGTGTGAAATTAATAGTTGCTCCTTTCTAGGAAAACAATATCAATAAAACAAAAATTGGTAGATCTAAAACAATCCATAGCACCACATTCTCTTATGATTTTATTTTGTTTTTAAATCACTTATAAAACTTCCTTTACATTGGTCTGTGCAACTGTCTAGTGAATTTGCCCTCAGCCTGTGAAATGAATATTGCACATTGAATACGCAAAAGTCTGTGGTTGAAGGAAGGCTTGCCCATGCCTTTTGAACAGTTGCTGGTCCCTGGCATCCTGACGAAGACAAGCCTGAACCCTATAGCTTTTTCAAAGTCTTTCCTTGTCTGGCTATATCCTCCCTACCCAAACGTTATTTCCTGGCCAATAATAACCCACTAACTCAGGCCCAGACCTCCAGCTTCCTGAAAGGGTTCATGTAGATTTGCCACAAGCAGTTAATTTGTCATAACTTTTAAGCACATTATATCCCTGGGACAAGGCTGGGAAAATAATGTCTGGGCTCTTGAAGATATGTCTTAGCCTCACTGTTGTCACAGCTAAATGGAGTGATTCATTAGCCCTTGTGAGAAATGTCTGGCTGTCATTATTAGGAGATATTACAGTTATTATGCAGCAGCAAGTCAATATTCAAAGAAAATTGAAATCTCTCCCTTCCCTCAACTCCCACGCACTTCGGATTTACAGTTCATACAACCCTTCTCATCAGAGAACTTTGAACCACCATGATTCAGCATTTACACAGATCAGCTCGCTACTAGTCTTCAGAATGGGACAGGCAGAGGTTTCTGGCATGAAGAAGAAAACCTGTAGTTGTTTGGTTTTTATTAAAATGCCACTGATCTTGAAACTGAATGTTTCTTTTTGGTTTTTAAAGACTTATTTTAAAATGGGGGGGGGGGGGGGGGGCTGGGGCTGGAAAGATGGCTCATCGGTTAAGAGCACTGTCTGCTTTTCCGGAAGTCCTGAGTGCAATTCCCAGCAAACATCTGTAATGGGATCCGATGCCCTCATCTGGTGTGTCTGAAGACAGTGACAGTGTACTCACATACATGAAATAAATAAATATGACTTAACAATGACTTCAAAAAGAAGAGAGAGAGAGAGAGAGAGAGAGAGAGAGAGAGAGAGAGAGAGAGAAAGGAAGAAAGAACCCATGTTATTGAATGCTTTCCCTGCTGTTTTCTGCTGTCATAAAAGGATGCTATGGACAGGGTTGATTATAAATACCTGAAGTTTTAATGTCTGAGGCTTCATGTCAGAAGAAAACTTGTTTACAGGCAGAACTTCAGAAGTAAGAAGGAGAAGCAGAGGTGGGAGTGATGACCAGTAGTCTAGCTAAGGCAAGCTAGACGCTAAGCCTCTCAGGGTATGCATCTCTGAAGAAAACGCTCTCCCTCCCTCTCTCAGCAGCCATCAGTGGCCACTAGCTCTCCAGAGTGGACCCTCATGACTGTTCTCCCTGTCTTTGCCAGCATCTTTTCTTGGTTGAGAGATAAACTAATCTATGAATTTAAAGATAGGAATTTAGAAGATCCTTTAGTCATATGTTCATTTAGCAGATAACTAATAGTAGATTCTCCCCTAGGGCTTATGACCTAGCAAGACATGGGTTCTTAGTGCCATTAACTGCTCCAGGCCTGAGTTCTGATTTGTAGAATGGACCTCAGAATCCAAGCAGAAAGCAAATCTGTTACTCTCATAACAATTATACTGCTACTGCATTAGTGAGCATATATTGGCCAAGACAACTGTCATTGTAGCTTGAAGGATTCCATAGCTGGGTAAAACTGTTAGCTACTCCTCTGGTACCATGCATAGCACCTTTCTGCACTGTGAAAGATAGCAAGTAATATTGAAGCTTCCAGGTCAGAGTAACTTGATTTTCCTATCTCTTCTGACTCAAGTAAATAGTGTCTTGATGAATAGAGTCTTATTACCAAGTTATGAAGAATAAGCAAGAGTAATGGCAATAGCCTGTAATGTTTGAGGGTCTATAGGACCCCACTGAAAAACAACTCAAGAAGAGGTAATCCATATCTGCACTTTACCTTTTATTTGGTAGCCAATGATATCTGGGAGAGGAATTGTCCCTCCTTTATATATAGGACAACTCCCTTTATACTTCTTTTATATGTATGTACTGTAGGAAAGTTGAACAGTAGTGGGTTTCCATGTGGCCTTTTCAATGGCTTTTAATGTTATTTATCCCTCTCCACACACTCCTCTACCCTGCTCTCCCATTGCCCACCCCAGTTAACCCTTCTGTCTCCATTCCCCCTTTTATCACCTGCATTTTATCTTTTCTCTCTTGAAAACCCCCATGGCCCATCATTAGTTTCCTGCCCTCTATGGGTATTCCAGCTTAACCACACACACCACCACCACCACCTAAAGATGTAAAGATAGTAACCACATATGAGACAGAATATGTGGTATTTCTTTCTGGGTCTGAGTTACCATATTCAGAATGATTATTTCTAGATCTATCCAGTTCCCTGAAATTTTCATGAATTAATTTGGAGGTACCTCAAAAATCTAGAACCATATCTTTCTTTGTATTTTTATACAAAGAAACTTAACTAAAGGTAGGTAGGCTTCTTCCTGGGGCATGTTCATAATAAGGAGCCATGTGATGTGGGTCTTCTAGCCTGGGGATCTCTCCTTTAGATCCTTTTGTGGAAGCTGGGCTTAGCCCTGGCACTGCCTTTGCTCTTCTCCACTCTTTGGCTTGTAGTTTTCCTACTCCTTAACTAATGATGAAGTAGTAAAATCCATCACTTTCTTCCCTTCTCTACAACTTTCCTGAATAATGCACAACAGTCTTTTTGTCACTGGTTATGTAAGAGAATAGAGCTGGGTACAGTGGCCACATCTACTTTAGAAGCTGGGGAAGGAGGCTCATTTGAGCCAAGAAGTTCAAAGCCAGCCTGGGCAACATGGTGAACTACTATCTCAAACAATAAAACAAAATTTTTAAAAAGTAGAAAGAAATTGTGACAAGAGTTAATGCAATCGTGAGAAAAGGGATGTGAAAAATCTCTACCTTGAGAAAGACAGAGTTATGGAATGGCTTCTATATGCCTGGTTTGTTTTCTCTCTTCTCCTGGAATGAGGGGCCATGTGCCCTTTGGCTAAGCAGAAGTTGGAAGTAAGAAATCAGTGAGCATAAAATGGGGCCTACTGTGTTTCCAATTACATCTCTGGAGGAGGCCAGTGGCTCTAGAACAGTGGCTACAACAAGAACCTTGAAAGGACCTCAGTGAGCACCATGAGCTTCTGACCAGCAAACTTCTTTTCTCATATGGAGAAATGTTATCCCACACTTCGTTCTGTTTGGTGTGTGTGTCAGCAGAAACTGCTCTGGGGACATGAGGATTCTGGGAACCACCATGGCCTGGAAAGGAGTTCTGGGTGAAACCTTAAGTCAGGCTCAAAGGCAGCTACATGGGAGTTACAGATAGACAGACAGACAGACAGACAGGCGGGCAGACAGGCAGGTGACCAACAGAACAGTGTGCTGATTCTTTTTATGTGAACTTGACACAAGCCAGAGTCATTTTGGAAGAGAGAACCTCAGTTGAGAGAATACCCGTACCAGAAATGCCTGTGGTACATATTCTTAGCTGATGAGTGACATGGGAGGGCCCAAAACATTATGGGTAGTACCACCACCAAGATGGTGGTCTCAGGGAGCTATAAGAGAGCAGGCTGAGCAATCCATCATACCAATAGGAACCACTTCTTCATGATCTCTGTACCAGATCCTGCCTCTATGTTCTTATCCTGTTTTGAGTGCCTGCCCTGACTTCCCTCAGTGATGGGCTGTGATGTTAATGCTAAGCTGAAATAAAGCCTTTCCTCCCCCTCTGGCTTTTGGTTATGCTGTTGGATCAGAGCAACAGAAAACCTAACCGAGCCACACGTGTACTGCATAGAAGATTTCAGAAGCACCTTGGGTCTGGCATGCTTTCTGAAGGCACGTGTGTTGAAAGCTCGTTTCTAGTCTGATGCCAGTGGATGGAGACTGGTTAGGTTATTGGAGATGGGCCTTGATTGGCATATTAGAACCCTTCCCCTTCCCATCTCCCTACTGTACTTTCCAGCCACCAGGAGATGAGCAACTCCTCTGCCACATGTTATGATAGGCTGTGTGCCCACAGGCCAAAAGCAATGGAGTCGCGTAACAAAGTGCTGACACCTCTGAACTCTGAGCCAAAGGCAGCCTTTCCTCCTTGGTGTAGATTGTACACGCATTGCTGTTTATACAGCAGTGTGAAGCTGAGACACCACCCAAGGTCTAAATTGAATATAATTAATGCTACACATTAATTGTATTCACCTCTCCTTGACCCATCCATTATTTTCTTTTGGGGGGGCCTGAGTGACCTAAGCCCTCCATACTCAGAGAAGTCTGTTTCTATTGAGGCTGAAAAGGACCATGGAGACTGCTAACTTCCATTTACAGACAAGAAGCTATGGCACAGAACTGTGGTCAGAAGCTGAGACAAGAGCTGATGAGGCCGCCACATCTGAGAGCTCTTTTCCATTAATCCAGTGCATTGCCACCCAATCATCAGGGGACTGCAGGGGTGTGGGGCAGAAGACAACCGCTATGGCATGCAAATGGGTTCTCCTAAGTGTTCTCCTTCTGTGAGAGAATGACAAAACTTAGTAGTAGATCACATTTCAGATTCCTTACAAGTCTCAGGACCCAGATCCTGTGTGCTGGGAAGTCCTTACAGCCTCTGCTGAAGCTGAGCCGCCTTGTCAGTGCAGTGAGGAGCCCAGTGTAAGAGTCACAACCATGTTCTCTCCTCACCCCCAACCATCTTCCTTCGGGCTTTTTAAAGCTGTGTGTGCCCGATCAAGCATCCATGCATGGACAATGGCCAAACAGTCTCCTCTCTTTGTGGTTGCTCCTTTCAATAAGGAGGGAAAAAATGCACTTAATTGTATCCCTTTAAGAAAATTTCTAAATAGGAAAATCTCCCAACTTTGAGTTTCTATGTTGCCAAGGGATGTCAGACTTACCATTCCTCCAGAGTCCCTAGAGCCACAAAGGGTTAGAAAGAGCCGTGGTACTTCATCTCTCTGCATCTAGCCTGGCAGGCTCCTCATGATGGGAAAGACCTACTCCTGGAGCAGTGAACACAGAATGATCTTTGAAAACACAGCCTTTGTCCAA
Source organism: Mastomys coucha (assembly GCF_008632895.1). NCBI lineage: Eukaryota > Metazoa > Chordata > Mammalia > Rodentia > Muridae > Mastomys > Mastomys coucha. The sequence continues at coordinate 110,512,421 of NW_022196897.1, forward strand.
GGAGCTCAGTCCCACTGCTGCAGACTTCCCAGGTTTTCTACTCAATTCCTAGAGACCTTAGCTATCACCCAATCAGCTTAATGTGTCAAAACTGAAGCAGGTCAGGAAACCCATGAAGCAAAGGCAATTGTTTGTTTGTTTGTTTGTTTGTTTGTTTTCATTCATTTTATCTCGAGTATTGAATCAACTCTTTGCCACAAACCTGACACAACATTCTACTTATATAAACCCACGGCTTAATGATTACAACTACTTAATGATTCTTTCTCACGTGGAAGCAAGACTGTTGACTAAAGACCAGGCCTGGGGTCTTTCTTTCCACAACTTCCTTGTAAGGTGACTGACTTGCAGTTTCTTGATGTAAGAAATTCACTACTTATGAGTTATGAAAACTCTAGGACTTAGTTTCTTCATCAGCAAGCTGCAGGTAAATTTAGAACAACCTTACGGGATAATTAAATAAATATGGATGAAATTAAACATGTGTTGATGGAATGAATGAAATGATTAAATGAATTAATATATGTAAAATATTAAATAAGTTAATTAATATATGTACTCACCACAGTGCCAAATAAAACTGCATAGTTATTTTTTTTGTCTACCCCCACATAGACCTACATATACCTGGAAAGAAGGAATCTCAATTGAAGCATTGCTGTCATCAGGACTTGAACCACTCTTGTGGGGCATTTTCTTGTGTGATGTGAGAGGACCTTTCTTACTGTGGGTAATACTATCCTGGGATGTATAAGAAAGGCAGCTGAGCAAGTCAAGGGAGCAGCATTTGCCATGGTCTATGCTTCGGTTCCTGCCTCCAAGTTCCTGATCGCTAAGTATAAGCCAAATAAACCATTTATTCCCCTAAGTTGACTTTGGTTGGGGTTTAGAGCAAGAAAGATACCAGAGCACAGCCTAAGCTTAGGTCCTGTGGAACCCTGCTTTTTACCTCAGGTAAAGTCAGTCAGAGCAGTTTTGAGCATCTGGGCTCAGGATAAAAGTCTAATTCCGAGTGGACAGTAGTTTCTGATCATGATGTCACTAAACACCTTCTGGCCCCATCAGGTCAGACATGATGGGGGAAGGTGATGGGGAGAAACAGAAGCTAAAGTTGAGATAGAGGAAAATCTTCAGGTGTGGACGAGCCCACTAGCAAACCCACTTGATTACAAGATCGGCAAAGGTGCACAAAGTGGGTAGGGGTTCTGCTTGATGGTGGAGATACAGTAGATTAGAACAGATAGGTAAGCCACAATAGTAGCTTCATGCAGGAGGATCCAGGAGCCCTGTTTGTTCTGAGTAAAGTTCTAGCTCTGTAAGACCTGCTGTTTTCTGTTCTGCTTTGTCCAGGCTCAGGCCTTTCTTACATGTCTCAGGGTAAATATCCCTACAATATGTCACACTCTGCTGGCTCTTTTTCTTTGCAACCAAATTACAGGACGAAAAACAAAACAGAAATATTAGGAGAAAAAGAGGGAAGAAGGGAAGGAGGGAGAAAAGAGAGAATGAAGGGGAGAGAATGAATGAATGAATGAATGAATGAATGAATGAATGAATGAATGAATATAAGCAGATTACTTCTTTTATCTATGGTGCAATGCCTGGACTACCCTTCCCACCTCAAGCCTGTCATCAACAAAGTGCGATAAGAGCTGCTAGGGTTTTTCCCAAGGACTCCTGAGACTGTCTATCTCGCATCTTTCTGCCTGTCTTTGCCTCTAATAGACTACCCTGTGACTCTCTTCAGAAACCAACTCTCTGGCTCTGAAGGTTAGTTTGGCCATACTCTCAAAGTCTAAAGGGCCCAGTGGTCAACAGGCATTCTAACCCTGCATATCATGACCCTTAGCCAATGGCCAAGAAGCACAAGACTATAAAAAGTTGCTTTACATGCAAGACAAGGGCAAACTGATGTGTAGCTTACCCCCCAGGATTTCCCCACAGGATCAGGCTAATCTGTCCTGGACAGGATGTGAGCAAAATTCTACCCTCAACTGAGTCATCTTCCCCCTGCTCCCTACACTCCTTTTCCAACTTCTCCCAAAAGCCCTTTCTTAAAAACTTATTTCCGGCTCTCCTATGACATAAGCCCAGCTCCTCTTCTTAAAGCCACCCATGGAAGCTTTAGTCCCTATGGTCCCAGCATAGCATTAGTAACATCTATACGCTGACGGTTTTTGAGTAAGCCTAAATTATAAGCTCATTAAGTCATGCTTTTGTATTGTATTGTCCCTCAAGCTTAACACATCTTCAAAAATATACTTTAATAGTATGTTTTCTATGCATGTATCCACAAATACTTTAGATCTACAGAGGGGATAAATGATACAAATTAACTGGTTTCTAAGTGCCTCTGAGCTTCAGTTACTCTGGACATAAAAATGATTTTATATTTAAGATTTTTTTAATAAAAAAATTATGATCTCATATTTGAACAGTATGATGACAACTTCTCACAATAAGTGCTGTTACATTAAAATGTCTCAAATCAGAAGACTTGAAAATCCAGAAAGTGAACTTTTACTTTAAAATCAAGTGCTCTGGTCATGCAGGGAAAGAATGTATGTAAGTCATTGATTTTCATACATCTCTATAAATAACTCAGATGCTGGCAAATAATTATAAAATACTGTCTTACAAATTCACTAATTTATCATACAACAAGTGTTTGCCCCAAAGCACTGGAACCAATGGGGTAAAACAAAACAACAAATCAATTGGATTGGGTCCACAGCAATTAAAATAAGTGTAACAATTTATAGTCAAATGTGCTTGCCTGTGCAGTCACTCAATGCAAAACAAAGTATGCAGTGGCAAAGGTGATCTCCATCTACCCAGGACCCATAGGAAGGTGAAGTATCTAGTCCAAGATCACAGAGCCAATAAATGAAGACCTGGAACCCATCACCTGGCCTCACACCTCACCCCATGCCACCTCTGACTTATATCCACTTAGGCCAGCCGTTATCACATTTTCTTGTCTTATCTCTGGAGCTAAGGTCACCTTGAAATGTTTCTGAACATCATCCTTGAATATTAGATTGTTCTATATGTTGGAAATGCTTATTCAATAGAGTGACTGCTGCACATACTAATTTCATCTCTACTAAGTCTTCCAAATAATGTAATTTTATTCCCAAGGGGGAAACTTGACACATTCTTTGTTGGGTACACATAAGATTGAATAAAAATGTAGATTCATATAATAGATCACACCTGTAAATAAAGTTACATTTTATAGACGTATTCAGCTATAATAATAACTCATACATAAGGATACATTTAGTTACAGAAATCTAAACATATGTTTATATAAGATTGCCAACATATTTCTATATAATGGAATCTGGCAAGAGTACAAAAAGCTTCAAATCACTTGTTATTTATTCCCACAAGGAAGCCAGTGTTGTGTTTAAAGGCTTCAGAGTAAGATGGAAAGATGGCACAAAACACAAGAAACACACAGCCACCAACGTGATAAAACAACAAATGACTCAGCCAGTGTCAAGAGCAGGGCCCAAGAATTAAGTCCAACTGACCCCCACGAAGTTTAGCCTCCTAGGCTAAAACCTGCAAAGGGGAAATGCTCAAGGCCTTTACAGTCAGAATGCCATCAAACCAAGACATCAAAGATAATTTGCTATCTATTAGGCTGTGGAAAGTAAATGAGTGCAGTATGATAATTTAAGACATGGCAGAGCAAGTCACCTGAGCAGGCTGTGGTTAATGTATGTGGGTGTGCTGGGCCACCCTCTGGGAGACGGGAGACTCAGGGAAAACCCTCTTCCACAGAGAGTAGAAAACAGAAGGCCATCTGGAGAAAGGGTTGCCGGGATTGTGTCAGGCAGTGTGCAGATCTTGATCTGAGCTCCTCTTTGCCTGGACATCCTGTCTGCCCAGGTTTGAACAGTATATGGCACTCTGGCTTTCTTTCCTGGCTCACCTTCTTCAGAGGTGCACGTTCCGCTGAGGACCAAAAGCAGGCACGAGACAACTGAGGTGCAACGTGGAGGGAGGCCTGCAGCCTCCTTCCTTTACGTTCTTTCTGAGATTCTGCAAGTGGGAATTGCTCCATATTTATGTCTTTCCCCCTGACATCCTACACCCCATTTAATCTCTGATTCAAACACCTCGATGACACACACTCCACCAAGATTCCCGGGGCATTTCTTTTTCCTTTTCCAGCCATAGTCTCCTAGACTATCGTTGCAGTACTTCCCCTGTCCTTTGTCCTTCGGGATTCATACATCTTTATGTCTCAGCTTTTCTTTTGTTTCTAGAGAGTGCCCTGATGAAGAAAATGTGGCTGCAGTTGCATAAAGAGATTTTCAAAGGCACAGTCAAATGCGGTCACCAGGGGATTGTGGGGTCGACAGCTCCATCATGCCACAACCCACACACTACAGCTCCTGAAACAGAAGCATTGGCCAGAAGGGCTTCAGGTCAGGCTTGTGGCAGTCACAGAGATGTTCCAAAATGGACAGCTTCTTTCCTGCTGTGCATTCCTACCGCTGGCTGTCCCTTTCATTCGCTCCTCTAGGAAGCACATGAACCGCCCACTTTCATTGGGCTCTGAAGCTCATTGAGATCCTGTATCTGAAAGCTTGTAGCACAGGGCCTGGCACAAAGTTCCTCAACAGACAAAGGCTGAAGTTGATTCTTTCACAGCCCTAGAAATCAAATGTAGCCCTGAAGGGTCTCCATTTGTCTCTGCTTCTGGTCCTTTGGCCAGTCATAAAAGGGATAGAAGGAAAGAAAAATAAAACAATAAATCACACATGCTGGAACCTTCAAGTCTGAAGAACGGTGCTTCAGGCAACTCCTGCACCCCTTGGAGTGTCAGGCTTCCTCCCCCACCCACATCACACACCAGAGGGCTGTGCCCTGTGCACTGGGAATTAGAAGAGGCTGTTTTCTAAAGCTTTCAAGCATGATCCTACCCCTCGGGATATGTGTCAGATGACCTCTCTGGAGAGGGGAGAGAGGCATTCCATATTCATGTGATTCTTGATCCACTTAAAGGTCACTCCCCGAGTTACATCAGCCCCCGCCTTGGGAACACTTAGCACCTGACCATGGAAGGAGTGGTTGTAGTTTAATTAGTTACCCATGGGGTGCTTGGCTAAGAGCCGAAATTCCATCGTCTCATAACTGAAGGCACTTTCAAGATCATATATTCAGGGCTAAAATCTCCTCTATCCTGTCTTCCACCAGTGACCATTTAGCATAAGAGGAAAGCTCATATGTCCTGGATGGTTTTTGTTGTCCATTCCTTTGCTGGCATTTCGATGGCTTGAAAGATTAAGCACAGCAAAGAGCAGTAGACTCCGTTCCTGCCATCAGGACGCTGATAGGTAGGGAAGGGGGTGAACATTAAACAAGCGTCAAGAAACCTATTTGGTTGGGGAGATGGCTCCGTGAGTGGGAGCACTGACTACACAAGCAAGAGGACCTGAGCCTGAGTCCTCGGCTCTCAGGGCAAAAGCTGGGTATCATTGAGGACAAGCCAGTAACTCCAACACTGTGAGGGACAGACAGGAGTCACTGGCTGCCAGTCTAGTTCCACGTTCAGTGACAGACTGTGTCTGAGAGGAATAAAGCAGAGGGTAACAGAGGAGGGAAACAGATCTCCTCCCCTCAGCCTCTGCACAATACATGGGTACATGAGCACACATATATGCCACACATGCACACATATGCATACACCACACACATATGCTACACATGCACACATATGCATACACCACACACATATGCCAACATGCACATATATGCATACACCACACACATATGCTACACATGCACATATATGCATACATCACACACATAGGCATACATTACACACATATATATACCACACATGCACACAAAGAAATCTTGAAGTGTGAAAAATGTAGTAAATGTTACAAAGCAGAAGTAGATGGTAAAGCTTCGAGAACAATCAAAACCTGCACTCCTTGGGTGCGGGAGAAGGATGATCCTCAACCCTCAAGGGATACTAACAACATCTAAAGACATTTTTGTTACGGTAAAAGAGATGCTACTGGCTTCTAGTGAGTAAGGGATGGAAATGCTGCTCAACAGTCTGTGATGTTACCCCCCAAGGAAAAATAACCTGGCCTGCAATCGCAACAGTGATGACACAGAATAACTGATCAGGAGGGCTCGGGTCTCAAGAAAGGCCTCTAGCTTTGGTGAATGGGTGTAAGCCTAGGTATTCAAAGATGAGCCAAGATTCCCTATGGAGAGCTGGGGGAAAAAGAGTATTTCAGCAAAGGAAACCACATATACACAGAGCCGGAGCCTGTCAGCTTGGCCAGGGTCTATCAGGAAGGTAGTCAGGGGCTGGATTTATGAAGTGGTCCAGAGCTGGTTGAGTCTCCCCTTGGGAGGCCCCTTTGAATGACTGCTGACAGTGGGTCCTGAAGACTCTGCCTTCTCACCCCACTCACTGCTGCTCTAAGAGAAATGTCTGTACTATCCCAGTCCCACCCTGTACTATCCCAGTTACACCCTGTTTACCTAAATCCCTCAGAGGAGGCCATTTTGAGACATGATATGGTTTACAGGGAGAGTCTGGTCCCATCGCAGCTTGGGATCTGCAGGTGAAGAGAGGAGATAGAGCTCTCTGCTAACTCCAGCCTGTAATCTCCATCCCCCAACAATGGGTACCACCCACTGAAGCAGCACCATACAGTCCACTCCTGGTTTGATTGGAGCCTACTGCTGAAGACTAGAATAAAGCTGGTCATGACAGGCCAGGCAGTCAGGTTTGATTATAAAAGGAAAGGGGCTGAGAAGGGGAACAGATGAAACAGAAATGGATTCCTGCTCCCAATATGGAAGAGGCTAAACTAAAATCAGCCCCGGGGCACAGGAAGGCAGTGTGCAGGCTGGTTATGAAAAGAGCCTTGGTCTCAGCAGTCCCAGAATGGCTGTGTGGGACCAACGTGTCCACACAGGTAGACACAGCATTTAACTATCTCTGTGGCCTGTGCCAGTTGTCAGTGTGGACTGGAAAACTATTATTCCCTCCCTAGTTGAGGAGAGTGTGTGTGTGTGTGTGTGTGTGTGTGTGTGTGTGTGTGTGTGTATTCATTTATGGCTATTGGTGGTTAATGTTGAGGGATCCAGAGATGGAAAATGAGTCTGTCCCACGGGCTGACAGTTAAATGTTCTTATGTATAGGGAAGAAGTCGTGGAGGTACAAAGTCCCAGGAAGTAGAAAGATTCAGAGGGGAGAAACTGTGAAACCCACAGAAAAGACAGCTTATAGAACAGGCCTCAGAGAGGTCAGAGAAACTCTGATGGAGAAAGGGAGCAAGCAAGAAGAGCTGCAAAGTATGAGAGGGTCAGTGTGGATGAGGGGGACACGTAAGCTTGGACCAACTGTTACGCTGGCATAGCCCTAAGCCAGGAGAGTTTTATCACAGACGGAGTCATAAAGCTCCAGGGCAGAATGTTTCCCAGAAGCAAGGACTAAGTTTTACTTTCCCTCTACCTTCCCAGGGCTCCAGCGTGCTCCTTGTAGCACTCTCTGTTCCCATGTGTCCCCACTGGCTAGTTCAAATATCAGGAATCCCGACTCTGCTTCGCATTTCCTTGTATGATCCTGGGTGAAGTAAAAGTTTGGGTGTGCATTCTGTACCACAATTGAGCATCACATTGAGCATCACATTGGAAGGGCTGTGGAGATGCATGCCCTGATCCACTGTGTTAAAAGCCCCAGCATGTTCCCAAGTGTTTCTGATACCTATCAAGGATTCATAGCTACTGGCATTGTTAGAAGGCTGACCATTCAAGCCCCCTCCAGAGGAGCCAGAATGGTGCTGAAGGAACCCATTTGGATCAGCACGGAACACAAGGTCACTCATGCTTTATTCTAGTGTATTTAGTCCTGCTCTGGACAAGCTTGGGAAAACCGAAGATCCTGCACCTCAGTTTCCCCATTCTGATCAACAGAAACTTGTGTTTGTCAGACACATTACAAAGAAGTGCTGTTTGCAATAAGATGACCTTGGCTCACTTGGTTCAAATTCCTTGACAAACTGCTTTAGACCTGGACAAGATGCCCAGGAGTTAAGCATACTGTAGCCCAGAGTAGTGACTCCAACAGTTGTTATCCAAGGAACTAAGCCTACCCTCTGTCAAGACCCTCATCTATCTCCTTTGTGTGAGGGTAATAGTGCAGTTACTATTTAATTAAGAACAGCTTCCAAAGAATAACAATCAGTTTGCAAATTACCCTGGGTACAGAGCTGACAAGGAACTATGTGCAGGTCATTCTGGAAGCAGAAGCAGATGCATTGGAAGGGAGAGGAGAGTTCTCCATCCAGCCTGCCCCGCCCCTCACTTGCTCTGCAGATTTACAGTCTCCAGAGTTCATCCAAGTTGTCATCCCAGGGAATTTTGACACATCAAAGTATTTCTTAGGTCAGGGGCCAGACCTACTAGGCAAAGCACTGTCCCTTTATCAGCAGGAGAAATGATCAATCTGAAAAAGAATATATAATTCATGATGAAATTGAAGAAAGCACTAAATCACGAGCTGACACCAGTTCAATTTACTGCATTGCTTTGCTAAGTATATTCCCCGCTGAGCCATCCAGCAGCCCATCTTGATCTAAAAACACCTGCTTTGGAGAAAGGGTCTCTCCTCTTTGCAGGAGCAGAAAGCAAATAGCTTCAATCAGCAGCCATTTCTGTTGATGGAAAACCTCATGGCCCTGAGCCAGCAACACATAAAAGTAAATAAAAACTGAAGCACTGGTCTGAAAGGAACTGCAGCACAGTATGGCCGCATTAAAATATTTATGTCTTCCAACTTTAGGCATCTCTTACACACCGTATGTTAATAAGAATGTTGAACTGACCTTGGCTGGGACACAAAACTTCCAGCACCCTGAAAAGAGCCCCGCCCTCGCTTCCCTCCACCCATGCAGAAAGATGCAGGGCAGAAGGTGAGTGAGAAACCCGGGCGTGGGTCAAACCTCTACACCTGGGTCAGCTGGGAATGCGTGACTAGGAACAGAAGGGCTGCATTTGAGTTCTACATCCGCCAATCATTAGCTGGTGACATTGGGGAATGGCTTCACCTCTCCAGGCCTCCACTTTTCCTTGAGAGCATGAGCAAAGCCCCAGCCTGGCTCAGTGTTCGCATTGTCCATGAAGTGTTCGAACATAAAGAATGCTAGGCTTCATCCCAAGACTTAATGAGCATCAGGAGTCAGTGAAGGGGATTCTGGCATGATGCCTATACGTGCTCTCCCACTCCACCTAGGTACTACTCAGTAGCCCAGCTGGGGGGGGGGGGGCTACACCTGTCCATGGCTCTATCTGAGGAAACATTTGTCTCCACCTACAGCAGCAGTGGCTCTGACTCATTATTACACCTTTTCAGTTAAGCGTCCCCCTTGTTCCTTCCCTCCCCACAAGCTTTCAACTCTATGCTCTTGGAATTTAAGATAATTTACCGAGCTCTAAAGAAGAGATATGTCAAATTTCCATCTGACATCCTCATCTTTTAAGCTGGTTTTCCTGCCTCTCCAAAATTCTCGATTTTTCTTTCAAGGCCAGATTTTATTTAGTTCCCTATTATCTATTTAATTAACTCTTTGACACAGGATATATCTATCACTGGACTGGAACCAAAATGGCTACAAAGGCTACACAGTAAGTACTAAGGTTCCTCTTGTCTCCAACTCTCTGGTGCTGGGATTACAAGCATGCCCTGCTATTCTCAAGTTTTAACATGAGTATTAGGGATTCAAACCCATCTCCCAGCTCCAGACCAACTTTGAATGCCATCTCTACATGTAACCAAGTGAACCATTTCTCCATATCATTTGTGTGATGTTCTCTCTCGCTCTCTCACTCTCTCACTCTGTCTTTCTCCCTGGTGTCTCTTTGTCTGTCTCTCTCTGTCTCTGTCTCTCTCTCTTTCTTGTCTCTCTTGCTCTTATAGACACTCTCTCTAGATGTTGTCAAATATATATTAAAGAACTCTTACAATTTCAGGATGAGCCTGATGCGTTTAACTGGGGCAACACTTTTAACCTTAGGCTAGTAGACTTTTTTCAATTACTTTCTTTGTGTATTTTATTTATTTCATGTATGTGAGTGTACTGTCGCCGTATTCAGACACACCAGAAAAGGGCGTCGGATACCATTACAGATGCTTGTGGGCACCATGTGATTGCTGAGAATTGAATCAGGACCTCTGGAAGAGCAGTCAGTGCTCTTAACCTCTGAGTCATCTCTCCAACCCGCTAGTAGACATTTTTAAACATAAGTTTTAATTTTTATTTTATACATCTTGTTTACTATGTATCCGTCTCAAGACAGGGTCTTATGAACCCCAGAATGGCCTTAAGTTCATGGTGAAGCTAAAAGTGACCTTGAACTCCTTACCTTTTACCTCTGCCTCCTAAATGCTAAGACTGCAGGCATCCACCATCACATCTGTCTTATTTTTTATATTTAAGAAAACACAGGTGTCTTATATAGTCATATAGTATAAGACATGCAGAAAATTTTCATTTAAAAGCCCTCAAAAAAAAATCAAGGGAGATGGTGGCAAGAGACCCAAGTCTTGGATTCCCCCAGCTGCAGCATCCCAGGCCACACCTCTCCAGCCTCCTCAGTCTGGCTCCTTGTCTGGCAAGCACTTTAGAAGTACAGCCACGTCAGTACGTACTTTCCCCACTGAGTTTTCCACTCCTCGTCTTTAGCACATAGTAGAGACTCAATAAACGTGTGTGTATTCATTTAGTAAGTAGACAAGTGGATGAACTAATGACCATGAGCGAGGTTGGTAAAATAAAAATCTCATCTTCATATGGAATTCCCCAAAGCCATGTACTCTCTAGTACATTACACTCCACAGAATTAATAAACTGTCATTAGAGGGCACTTAAGGACTTCAGTGGTCTGGGGTGGCATAGCTCACGATTATGTATCCAAAGAATTAAAGCCACTTACAGCCTGCTCCAGACCCTCAGAGTTCCCGAAGCACCTCCAAGGCTCAGCCAGGATCAAACTTAACCGATTGCCTCAGGTGACAGTGGCCAATACATGGAAAAGAAAGAATCCAAAGGTTTTAGGCAAGCTCAGGCTAAGTGAACTTACTGGGTCACTGGTGAAAGTTAATGAGCAGAGAGGGAGGAGAGTGGGAAGTGGGAAGAGGCTGCCTATGGTAGCGAGAGCCACATTCCAAGGCGATGGGACTAAAAGCTCAGAGCTGAAGACCAACTGTGCCTACTCACACTCTCACACAGAGACCAGAAATACCAAACAGAGCTGACCAAGAAATAAGCAACCCAGGGTAGTTTATGTCTAAAACAAAACTTACTTAAAATTGAAACCACTTTGAACAAATGAGGCTTAGTGCAATGAGCAGTTGCAGAAACAGGACATTTACACAGAGGCTACCTTGCCCCTCCCTTCCAATACCTGGCAATTCTTATCCTATATTCTGCCTTCACTTCTGTTTCTCCTGATCCCCACAAGACTCCTCCTGGACTCCTTTGCTCCTCTCTCTGCAACATCATGAGCAAATCTTCAAGGCTACCTCATCAATGTCTCCCAGGATCTGACACACTCCTCTTAAAGCCAGGATCCTACTCCAAAGCCAGGGTTTTTCTCTCAGAGACTCACAGTAGCTTACCCAGAATCCCTGTGGGCCAAGGATCAGGCCCACCTCCAATTTCACTTCAACCAGCAGCCACGGGAAGTTTTAAGAAGTAAATCCTGGGCTGAGAATAGCGCTCAAAGGTAGAGCATTTGCCCAGCATGCACAAAACTCTAGGTTCCACACCCTTCCCTGCAGAACTGCAAAACAAAAATGAGTCCTACATATCACACCCTTCCATAAAACCTGTCTCCTTGTTTTTTCATACACTGTAGGTCTGAAGCTCTCATCAGGACCTGGTAGGGCTCTTCACTTCCTGTCCAATCTCATCTCACCCTCTCTCCTATGGCAACTGTGCCATTCTTTCAAATCATCATGGAGTGTGCTGCTGCCTGGATAGCTCTCGCCTCTTCCTGTCTTTCTTCTATGTTTCCTTCGAACCTTTCTGACCTTTCTTTCCCTCTGCACCTAGCTGTTATCCCTCAAAGCATTTGTTAGAGGTAAAAATAATTTTCACCCATGTATTCCCAATAAATTGTGAACTCTGAGAACACAAAAGAAAAGTCTTTTTTCCTCACACTTGGTCACTGACTATCTTGAAGAATCCCTGAAACACACCATACACCACGTTGTTAGTAGCCATCTGTTGGAGGGATAAATACATGAACGAGTGAGTGGGTGAACATGCAGGAAGCAGCCATGAGACCATGATGATAACCACTTTTACTATAGTTCCTCATTAGAGAAGGAACTTATTCTTTCCTGATACAGAAACAACAATCAAAGAGAGGTGGTTCCCATTCTGTCAGCATTTGCAGACACTAGAGCCTTGTAACGAGGTAGATCAGGTCTTGGTCTTGGTCTCTTGCATGATACATTGGCATAAGCACCCAAGAATAATCCTTGATCACAAGAACTGTGATCTGCTTCTGCCTTGCTTCTGACAAATCTGAAAGGTACAAGGTCACATTACCTCTCAGCTAATGTCATTTATTCTGGAACCCAGTTCTCTCTGAGCCTGTCTTCTGGATAGCCAGACTTGCTTCTTGGTGAATGCAGACACTGGCAGCAATGGTACTCTCTCTTTAATGAACTCAGGAACATAATCGTTCTTAGGGATAGATACTAGTATACATAGGTATGAGTATAGACAACATAGAGACAGCCAAAAGATGGGATTAACAAGTATGGGACTCCAGAGTATGGCGGTAGATGATGTCTGTGTGGTTTTGTGTCTTGCATAGCATGTAGAGCTCTACATATCCTGGTGTTGACTAAGTCAATTTGACACAAAAGACTTAAGGCGCTAGAACCATATTCAGTCATTGGAAGTGAGCTGACCATTATTTGTCAACCCAAGTATGGTATCTCTTTGGATGGGTGTGGCAATGTCTAAGTTCTATGAATTTCTGAGATGTGCTACAGCTATTTATGCTAAATATTATCTTCATTTGCTTGGCAGATAATAGAAAAGACCATAAACTAGATAGTTAACACAATAGAAAATGCCCCCTTCCCACAAGCTGTGAAATTATAGTGTCAAATTCAGGAAATTCCAGATGTGCCTCCCAGCTCAAACCCTGGCTCTAAGGATAATGTCTCTGGGATGATAGCTTCTCATGTGGTGTCACCTACAATCATAGTCTCTGGCTCACTTGAAGCATTTACAGTCCTTTTTATCTCCCTCGCCTGCCTCACAAGCAGGATATTAACATGGACAAAGGTTAAATGTCTCACACAAGGTCATCAAACTAATAGGTGGGAAAGCAAGGATTCAAGCCCCGGTCTTCAGATTTTAGAACCGGGGCTTTCACTATAAGGCTCGCCCTTCCCACAAAGAACTTCCTTTATCTTGCTAACGTGATCAAACTAAGGCCTCAGGTGCATGGTTTATAATTAATGACATAAAAATTTAGTACTAAATAAACCATCTCTGCATCTCACAGACAGTAGCAAAATAAGGCTGTCAACCATGTTTCTCTATTGAAAAAAATTTTGGCAGTTGTCACTGGCCCCCAAAAGAGAAAAAAAACATGTTGGCAGTGCACCGTAAGTACTGAAAGATGTCAGCTTCCCTCAGGTGAAATTAAAAACAAGACAAATCATGACTGTGTGAGAGCAGATTTTCTCCAGATAGCTACATGTCACACCAAATGCTATTCCATCCCCCCTCATATGTTGGACCAGGCACACCTACACACTGCCAGTCAAATCAAGTGCACAAGTGCCTACTGTAACTTGTATAGGAGTCACTTCCAGTCCTAAGAAAGAAATTGGGGGCAGGGGTGGAGGCAGGGGCAGCCTAACTCTGTTCCAACCTAATGGGAGCTGCCTCTCTAAATGGATATGAACAGGCTGCTGGCCTTAAAATTAGCTATCCCTTTGAGGAAAACAAAAGTCTTTGTTCCGGGATTGATGAACTTCTAAGCTGCCAGAGTTAAGCTCAAAAGATGACCTGCTACTGTCATGTTGAGGAAAACTGACAGCCAGATGGACTAAGGAACAAGGGTCACTGAAATCCTGAGGAGTGATCTCAAAGAAAACGTCCCAAACCAACTCACTTCCCAAGGGAATTTCTGCAGACACCTTCCTCATCATAAAAGGGCCGGAAAGGGCACAGTACCAGTATTCACAGCCAATGACTGCAGAGACTGGCTGCGTGAGAAGTGCAGCATGGCCCTTGAGCTCCGTCCCAGATGTCGCCCTTCTCACCTCTTCACAGCTACTATGAGATGGAAGAAGATATAAAGGTTGGAAAGACGTCTGAGGGGACTAGACACCTGTGGCAGAGGGCAGACCTCTGCAGAAAAGCCATCCCTCTTACTCCAAGGGACAGAGTGTCTGTGGACTACAGGGTGAGAAAATGTGGCTGGCATGTACCTCCTTTAAACAGGAGCATTGGCTTAGCACGTTACAGTGGGAAGAGCACACTGTCATCTATTTTGTCCTCCCTGACTTCTGTGCAATGAGGTTGTGATTAGTTTCCAGGTTTTCTACCTTTCTGGGATAAAAATATCTGAGATGATGAAAGGTTAAGCTCACCCAAGGCCAGATGAATAGACAAGACTTGAATTCACCTCTTCTTTCTTGAGATTCTGTTTGTTTCCAGTAAGAATAAAAATTCGGTGGATGACTGTAGTCACACAACTGTGGCATTGGCCTTCAAGTGCTTCACCGTTCACTGCCCCTCCACTTGGCATGGTCACATCCGGTTATCCTTGCAAACTCACACAATACAAAGCACATGTCACCCAATGACCTCCGTCTTCTAAGTGGACTGACTTCTCGGAAAACCAGTTTCTGTCTGGGTAGGGTGAACTGGTAGAGGAGAGGTAGATTAGACCTCTTTCTGGGACTGCATATGAAAGATTGGTATATCTACCAAGTACAAACTTGAGGGTAAGAAGAGAGGCATGGCAAGAGTTTTCAGAGCATGAAGATGCGCATGTCTTAATCAGAGCCCCCCCCCTTTCATGACCACACCCACACTAAGCTAACAGTGGACCTGGTCTTGGTGAACTAGGTGAGCTGACTGAACTGTGAACTAGCAAGCAATGGGAAAGCATGTTCCTTTTAGAGCCACTGAGTCATCTCTGACCAGCACCTGGACTGGTAAACGGCCATACAGTCTAATGGTATGCATGAGATAGTGTCTACAGTTTACAAAATGCTCCCCCTTGGACATTCTCATTGAATCCCTATAAGGATATCAGTATTAGATGCTACTATTAATGAATCTTACACCCGATGATTGAGATTCAAAATATGATGTGATTGCTCACATTTATGATTTAGGGAATTCCCTGGGTTTCTTCTGCCCCTGAAGCTGGTCAGGACTCAAGCAGAATCTCTGGGCTGACTAACTCACCCTCACACACCATTCTTTCTGTACCTCAGCAAACTGCTTTTCATTAATAACTTTTGAACCCCCTTCAGTCCTTGGTCTCCCTTGGACACCTTCCCTACGTCTTCACCTTCTTAGGCTGATTTTCAAAGTCCTTCTCACTGACTGCATCTTTACTTCAAGAGGAGCAAGACAAGACCTTTGTGTGGTCACTGTCTCCACAAGCGTGGGAAACAAGTGACAAGAGAAACCATGAATGAAGGGGCACATGTGAGTGACCTTTCCCAAGCCCTCGGCATGTTTGCTGAGTCATACCTGAGGTGTTGCCAGTGGGGGTCATTGCCTGGAGGCTCACTGAATATCATTTTCCTGTAACACATTCTTCCTCATTCATACGTTCTTGCCCTTGCTTCCAAGGCCCAAGGACTCTATGAGCAAGGTGAGATGCTGGAGGAGGACTGGGGGTATTGCTCTGGTAGTGGACCTCTTGCTGCCAAAGCCACATAACCTTTCAGAGGACACACTGTGCCTTAGGAAAGGAGCCCTGGCAGCATTTGAGGTGTTCACACTGAGCTGGCAGCCTCCTGAAGCCATCAGCTTTCTAAAATACCTTTTAGCAAAAAGTCTTCTTTTTTTGTCTCAAAGCCCAACACAAATATTTAGGAGCATCTGACACCAGACAAAGGAGCAACACCAGTCACCCAATGGGATTCGGAAGTCTGGAGTCTTTTGGCCACAGTTATTTCCAGTCTAGGAGCTCCTGAATGGCCTTTACCCAAGCCTTTTATTGCTTCCATTCAGCATTTAATGGGAAGCAAAATGACTATAAATTAGTGCCCGCTAACCCCTAATAATGGAACAGAGGTCAGCTTGTCTTTTGCAAAGCACAGGCTTGGAGGATATACAAATCACATCTCCAAAGCCCCCAGAATCCCCCCAACCCCCATGCCCCAGTGCATCCCTGGGTGAACCTGGAGCAGGACAAAGCTTTAAGTAAGGCACCTCATCAAGAACAAGGAGAGTGGAGCCAAGAGGGTAAACACACCCAGTGCCAGGGCTGAAGGCTGCTTGCCCTAACTACACAGGTGAAACGCCACGGTTCTTTGAATCTGTGAAGGAGTCAAAGTAGAACTTACCCTGATTGTTAGTCACTACCCTCAGTAAGCAGTGGTTATGCCCGAGGATCATAGAGAATAAGCCATACTCCCCTCTTCCCTGACAGCCTGTCCTTCAGCCTACACTCTCATAACTCCTTCAGCGAATTCTGGAGAGACTTCAACTATAAATGTTCTACTCAGACACAGAATAGGCCCCAGGTAACTGCAGACAGAGTCCTGTAGTGACCCTGCCCATTCCTATCCCCATTGGCCCAAGCACCTCCAGCACAGCTGACCTATCAAAAGCTGGCAATAACTAGAAGATAGGACAGGGCCTTTAGGGTTTCAAAGCCAGGAGTTGAGATCACTGTGTTTTGGAGGAGGCACGTACCTTGCCGAAGCTCTGTGCCTATGATTTTAGTTGGTCCTCACCTCAACACCAAAGGAAAATGATTCCACGTTGAAGATGAGGAAACCAAAACTCAGAGATGCTAAAATCTTATCTAGGTTGTGCATCGAGTCTGAGAACCTGGGATTTCAGCAATCCTAGCAAGTCTCCTCACTATCTGCTGATCACTGAATGCTGGGCTTTGTCACACCTATTAAGACGGCTATTATTATTCAAAATGATGCCAATAGCAAGTGTTGAAAGAATGTAGAGAAATTGAAACCTTCATACACTTCTAAGGAGAAAGCAATACTACTCAACTGCTATGGAAACCATCTCAGTGGTTCTTTTATTTTACGATTTTATATCAGATATTTTCTTTATTTACATTTCAAGTGTTATCCCCTTTCCTGGTTTCCCCTCCAGAAACCTCCTATCCCACCCCTTCCCCCTGCTTCTATGAGGGTACTCCCCCGCCCACCCACCCACTTCCTCTTCCCCATCCAGGCATTCCCCTACACTGGGGCATTGAGTCTTCACAGGACCAAGGGTGTCTCCTCCCACTGATGCCCAACAAGGCCATCCTCTGTTACATATGCCGCTGGAGCCATGGGTCCCTCCATGTGTACTCTGGTTGGTGGTTTAATCCCTGGGAACTCTGGGGGGAGGTCTGGTTCATTGATAGTGTTATTCTTCCTGTGGGGTTGCAAACCCCTTCAGCTCCTTCAGTCCTTTCTCTAACTCCTCCATTGGGGAACCTTGTGCTCAGTCCAATGGTTGGCTGAGAGCATCCACCTCTGTATTTGTCAGGCACTCTCAGAAGGCAACTATATCAGGCTCCTGTCAGCAAACACTTCTTCACATCCACAATAGTGTTTGGGTTTAGGAACTGTATATAGGGTGGATCCCCAGGTGGGGCAGTCTCTGGGTGGCCTTTCCTTCAGTTTCTGCTCCACACTTTGTCTCTGTATTTCCTCTAGTGGGTATTTTGTTCCCCCTTCTAAGAAAGAGCAAAGTATCCACATTTTGGTCTTCCTTCTTGACCTTCACATGGTCTGTGAATTGTATCCTGGATATTCCAAGCTTTTGGGCTAATATACACTTACCAGTGAGTGCATACCATATGTGTTCTTTTGTGATTGGGTCACCTCACTCAGGATATTTTCTAGTTCTATCCATTTGCCTAAGAATTTCATGAAGTCATAATAGCTGAGTAATACTACATTGTGTAAATGTACCACATTTTCTGTATCCATTCCTCTGTTGAGGGACATCTGGGTTCTTCCCAGTATCTGGTTGTTATAAATAAGGCTTCTGTGAACATAGTGGAGCATGTGTCTTTGTTATGTGTTGGAGCATCTTTTGGGTATATGCCCAGGAGTAGTATAGCAGAGTTTCAGCATGGCCTCCACTTCCACAATCATAAGAAAGGGAAACATAGTCACACACTAATTTGTGATGGTTCATAAAGAGCCAGGCAACAACACAAACATCCACAACAAGTGAGTGGCTAAATAAAGTGTAAAGTCTTTATAGGGAAATAGTATTCAACCATAAAAGGCACAAGGTCCTGATACAGGGTGCAAATAAATGAACTTTGAGAATATTAAACTAAGAGGAAAGAAGCCAGACATACAAGGCTACAACTATATGCTTCCATTATGCAGTAGACAAACCTATGGAACCAGAAAGTAGATTTCTGGGGTCTTAGACTAGAAAGGATGAAGATGTAGAAGACTGTGAAGAATATCAGTTGATATCAAACTGTCCTACAATGATTCTATGACTATAAGACTTTGCCTGTGAGTTGAATGATACAGGAATGGTGGCTCAATCACAGACACAAATAATATTTCACAGCAGACTATGTCCCTACAGCTGTCACTCGCTTTGAGAGCTATGGAGGATGGGCTTAAGATTGTGAGTCCATTGTAAGTGAATGTCCTCATTTGCTGACACAATTCAAATCCTACAGTACATCAAGCAGATGACCATAATTAAGTGCTGCCCACGGTTTGTGAGATACACCAAGACAAGAGAGTGGAGGGACCTGTGCCATCATCATGAGGCATAGAGTAGCATCAGAATACTGAAACCCAAAATGCCTGCTCAGAGTGGTGTGATCCACATGCACACTGTGCAGCTAGAGTAGACTCTGCTGGTGGAATAAGCTATAAAACATAGTTGATTGATTGTTTTGGTGGAATATGGGCACTTATCAAACTTTAATTTGAAGTACAGTATTAAAAGAAACACTATATACATATATCACTATTTTGTGACAGTAAAACATTTTTAAGTTAAATGAATATTAACATTAGCTTGGAAATGCTGGCTCTTACAGACTGTTTTTTATTAAACTTGTAAATTTGTTTTTTATTGTATAGCTGTGCAGAAGATGTGGAGGCAAAATAAAGTATACTTAGTTCTGTGTTGCACTGTAATTAATTGTCTTCAGAAGCCAAGGAAACATCTACAGCCGACAGGCTTTGTGCCTCTTAGGGAGGTTCAAGACTTTGTACAGGTTGAGGGAATCCTGAAAGACACCACAGTCACCTTTGCGGGGCAGTAAAGGTGTGTGATGGCCTGGTACATGAAGGTGGTGCCAGATTATATTACCCAGAGACACAGCAGCTGTCAGTTTAAGCACACCCTATGATGTTCACACCAACCAGAGTACCTAATGATGCATCTCTCAGAAGGGTCTGTCATTAAATATCTGACAGGATTCCCCATCTTTCCTTTTATGAGGTTGAGAAGCAAAAGCTCCCCGAGTGCACCCCTCTATTCTCAGGGGCCAAAATGCTATGCTCTGAACACTCTCAGGTGGTCCATAGATCTGATAGTTCAATTTTTTTAAATTTCATGAATTTATGTAATGGAGTTTGATCCCATGCTTCAGTAAATAACCTCCCACCTGTGTGCATGCAAGGAACTCTCTAATGAAGCACAGCGTGTCACAGACAAAAAGAAGATATGGAAAGTAGGAGGGGGAACTTGATGAGAAGAACTAATGTTAAATAAGCTAAAACGTACACGGATTCCCCTAATAGCAAAGAAATCTGCTGAAGATAGAACTTGCTTTGCTGTTTAAGTGGCAGCCTCAGAGGACCAAATGCAGAGAGGTACAGGACAAATACATATGCTGCTCACAGGACTACCCTTTTCAGGGTCCCACCCTACCCCCAAACTTCTGAAACATTGACACTCAGATTCACCAGGTAGCCACCTATCTGTCTATCCTAGGTCTTGCATGGACTAGAGGATACACACACACAACCACATGTGAAAAACATTCCAGTATCTTTGCCACTCAAGGCTACAGCCCTCCACTGAGGCACAAGCCTCCACTGCAACCATCGGCTTACGGTGCACCTCTTGCTCTCAGTCCTCGAGACAAAAGGCAACTAACTGTGCCTGGATGCTGAGGAGGTCTGGCTGCTTGCATGACATTCACAGCAGACACAGCTTCTCAGTGGAAAGAGTCTGTACTTAGCTAAGAGAAAAGACAAATCTACTAACTCATCCGATGCTCTCCCTGTAGTAGTGTCAGTGTAGAGAGCTGTGCAGAACGAAGTTCTACTTCCAGGTCATGCTGAGAGACTTCCCTTGCTTTCCCTCATACTTCAGATTGTAGTTCCAGATAGGCTCTTGGACTGCCAAGACTTACTGGCAGCAGCTGCATGTACTAACTGAGGGATATTTTGCAATATTAAATAGCTCGCACTGCATTCAACTCAATAGTCATGCATGAAGTAGGATACTGGCATTTGTCTCAACGTCTAGAGAGACCTTGTGCACTGGAACTGCCAATCATTTTATTTAATAAAATAAAGTTAACCTTTTGAAAATAAAATGTTCAGGAAGGGCTGGAGAGATGGCTCAGTGTTTAAGAGCACTGACTGCTCTTCCACAGATCCTAAGTTCAATTCCCAGCAGCCACAGGGTAGCTCACAATCATGTAATAGGATCTGATACCCCCTTCTGGTGTGTCTAAAGTCAGCAACAGTGTACTCATATACATAAAATAAATAAATCTTTAAAAAATAAAATATTAAAATGCTAAACCTTATTTCAATTTTTTTTAAATATATGCCAAATAAATTTTACTCTCTAACACAAAGAGGACCAAAATTATGTGACAAAAAAATAATCACACAATTTGTGATTTTTTTTGCCAAGGTTAAAGTCAAATTACAAACTTCATGGAAAAATATACAGTAATTTATGATTTATGTAGGTGTTGGTTTTATGGTCATGAAAATGTCACCAACATGTAGCAGTAGGTGATTAATTTGCTCTAATCACCCTGGTGGTGGTGTGAATTCCTCACTAGCCACCACAATGTTCTGGATTCCCATATGAAAGAATCATACATGCAACCTTCTATTTTAATATGCTTTACTCAACTCAACGGCTGGGCCACTCCCAAACTTCCACTTTGCTAATGCCTCCAAGCTGATACTCCTGAGTTATTAAAATCTATATTCCATCTTTGCTACCCTAGACCCAGGGATTGGGGGCCTGGGGCCGCTCTTCCCAGCTCGGCTCTTACATCATTCCTACTCTTTCCCCTGTGGCTCTCAAGCCTGCCCTGCATCTTGTTCCTTTCCCCTGATTCTCCCTCTCTTGGTCCACTTGCCTGCGAATCATAAAGTCCCGCCTCTGTCTCTCTTCCCAGCCATTGGCCACCAGCAAGTTTATTTACCACTCAGAACCCGCTGAGGGCAGGGACCTTCAGTGTCTTACATGCAGGATTCTCCTGAAATTTTGGGAACCCAAATAGCATAACTCAAGCATTTAGCCAAATCCACAACACCAACATATCAAAACAATTCTGAGACATGCATTAACAATTAAATTCTGTCATTGTTGCTATTTTGCCAACTCTCAGCAATTAAAAAATAAGCAGCCCTATGCATATTTGGTATTACCACAAAGAGGATGTGCTTGGCAAAACAGAAAGACAGAGCTATGCTGATTTATAATTTCTCATTATGTAAGCACATGGTTCACAGGCTGCCATTTATATCCTCATTCTGGGCCTCACAAATATAAGAGCAAGCATGAGTTTTCCAAACTCCCAAAGTGTATATCAGTCTCTCTCTCTCTCTCTCTCTCTCTCTCTCTCTCTCTCTGTCTCTGTCTCTGTGTGTGTGTGTGTGTGTGTGGTGTGTGTACATGTGTGTGCACATGTGTGTGCATGCTTGCATGCGTACATGTGTATGTGTACTCCTATATATGTAGGCCTGCATACATGTGCATGTTGAAGCCAAAGGACAATGCCAGATAGATTCCACTTTATGCTCTTGAGACAAGATCTGTGAGTGAACCTAGAGCTGGCTGTTTTCCTCTGGTGATCATCAAACCTCAGTGATCCTCCTGTGTGTACCTCTTCCCCTAATGCTGGGGCTCCAGCTGCATGTGGCTGTGCTGTGCTGTGCTGTGCATGCTGGTATCGAAACTGAGGTCCTATGTGTTCACATCAAGCCACCTCCCCAGCCCTTTGCATTAGGCATGTGTGGGTCAATGGTTGCCTAAAATGCAAAAGGAGAGGGGGAGGGAGGGAGGGAGGGTGGAGGGTGGGAAGGTGGGAAGGAGGGAGGGAGGAAGGGTGGGAGGTGGGAGGGAGGGAGGAGGGAGGGAGGGGTGGGGGAAGGAGGGGGGAGGGAGGGAGCGATGTGCAGTATAGACATCTAAGGTAAGTTCTGGTGAATGCCATTGGTCCCATCCGAAACGCTGCCCAAAGAACATGAATTCTTAGGTGGGTTGAAGGGCTGAAGGGAGTCCAAAGAGAGAAATGTGCTAGGGAAGGGGAAGAAAGCTTTACCACTCATGGGAAAATGCTGCTGTGGACCTAAGTGTTAGAGTGGAAAGGGTAGGAGCAGAAGAGACCTTGGCTGAACTGCTTGGAGCCCGTACCAGGTACTGGCAATGTAGTCTTTGTAGAGGCTTGGAACCTAGGAAGACTCTTCAGCCAAGGAATAAAATTAGTATGCTTAGATTTAAAAGAAAATATGGGGAGTGTTCTGTGGAAGAGCAGTTTGGAAGCATACTAAGTAAGATGTGCAAAGAGGAAACAGGATGGCCTGGGGTATGGCTGAAAGGACAGACTGTGTTATGCAACTGTGTGCTCATATGTGGACACGCAAGTGTAGTTGTCTGAACAAGTTAATCGCTCCATTCAGGCATCCTCTGTACAATATCCCGGTATATTCCCCCTGCCAATGGGCCACTTTGGCCTCAAGAAGAGGATCCTCTGTGTTAAGTAGAGCCTGCCTCTATAAAAGGTTCCCCAAGGGAATTAAAGCTTGTCTATTTCTGTCATTTTTTTTTTATTTTAGATATTTTCTTTATTTACATGTGAATTTCTCCATTCCCAGTTTCCCCTCCAAAAAACAAAGAAACAAACAAAAACATCAACACCAAACCCCTGTTGCCTCCCACTTCCCCATGCCTGCCACCCCGCCCTCTCCCACTTTCTGCCCCTGGCA
>NW_022196897.1:110539383-110559030 GCF_008632895.1 Mastomys coucha
CTGCAAGTCCCCTGTGACTCGTGGGGCCTGTTCCTCCAAGCTGGCTGCTCTGGTCTCAGAACCTCACCAGAGAGAAATTGGTGGATCCCACCCGGGTCTCTGGCTTAAGGTGCTCTCTGGAGGTAGGCCCTCCACTTGCAGGGAAGGGGCAGAGAAGGACACTGTTCCTCCTCTGTCACTAAGAAGCTGAGAGGATCCTGTCCCTGCCACCCTGCGGCTCCCCTTAGAGTCGTGGGGCCTGTGCCTCCCGCCGGCTGCTGCAGTCTCAGAAACTCACTGGAGAGAAAATGGCGGATCCCGCCCGGGTCTCTGTCTTAAGGCACTCTCTGGAGGTAGGCCCTCCACTTGCAGGGAGGGGGCAGAGAAGGACGCTGTTCCTCCTCTGTCACTAAGAAGCTGAGAGGATCCTGTCCCTGCTGCCTTGCTGCTCCCCTAGTCGTGGGGCCTGTGCCTCCCCGGCCGGCTGCTCTGGTCTCAGAACTTCACCCGAGAGAAATTCTATTTCTGTCATTTTTATCAACAGATTTTCAGCCAGGAAAAAAAAAAAAACAGAATAGGAGTCTGTCACATGACCCAGATGGCTTCCAGTGTCCCTCAGTTGTCTATTTCCAGACAAAATACTGCTAGGCCTTCCTTCTTTCAAATTATTTGAGGGAGTTTTTGGCCCCCGCTAAGCTCACTGTCTTTTTGATAACCACAGCTTGAGCACACTAGTCAGGCACACTCTGGAATACCAGGGTCCTTAGCATGCAGCCATAAGGAACAATCGCGAACCATATCTCCCTGCTCATCATGTCCTTTCTCATAACTGATGGAGATGTCTTATCTTCAGGTCATGCTGTTATAATATTTACCACAAAACTTCTATTTCCCTACTTCTGACTATAAAATGATCCATCAGCAGTGGAGAGAGTGTGTGTCTCTTTTGTCAAGGATCTGGGATTATAGTTTAAGTGGCATTCCCCCAAAAAATGTTTCTTGTTAACACTCAACTAGTTACTAACTCTCTTTGGAGATTATGGGACTTGCTAGTTGAGCCCCTCTCTCCCTCTCTATTTGTACTAATGTTTCTGTTCAATTATTCAAAATATCTTTTTTTTTTTTTTTTTTTTGGTTTTTTTTTTTTTTTTTCGAGACAGGGTTTCTCTGTATAGCCCTGGCTGTCCTGGAACTCACTCTGAAGACCAGGCTGGCCTCGAACTCAGAAATCCGCCTGCCTCTGCCTCCCAAGTGCTGGGATTAAAGGCGTGTGCCACCACCGCCCGGCTATTCAAAATATCTTAATGTTTGAAATTTTTGCTGAATCTTCTTCTTCTTCTTCTTCTTCTTCTTCTTCTTCTTCTTCTTCTCCTCCTCCTCCTCTTCCTTCTTTTCTTCTTCTTCTTCTTCTTCTTCTTCTTCTTCTTCTTCTTCTTCTTCTTCTTCTTCTTCTTCTTCTTCTTCCTTTCTTCCTCTTAGGACTCTAGAATCCTACAGGATTTCCCTGTATTCCAACCAAGTTCCATCACTCATGCCTTGGATAATACTGGATAAGTCTTTCCACCTATCATCCTTATTAAAAAGGCAAGGGATAGAAGCTGGCTGAGGTGGTTCACAAAAGTAATCACAGAGCTTAAAAGACTAAGGATGAGTTTGAAGCCAGCCTGGGCTAAATAGTAAATTACAAACCAACCTGGGATACAGAGTAAGTTTTTTCTGTCTGAAGGTGTGAGGTGTGAGGGTAGGGTAGAAAATAAAAGCAAGGTTCTGTTGTCCTTATTGATGGTTTTGTACAATTTCAAAAGATTATATATTTATACATGAAAAATGCCTATCTTTTTCTTGAAACATGCTTGCAATTGTCAGAGAAAATACAGATCTAATGTCACATCCTACACAGCTCCAGGATGGACCTAACTGGGGTAGCAAAGGAATGAAGAAAAGGCAGACATGCAAATACATGTACAAGAAAGCTGGGTATGGGGTAGGCTGGGCTCTCTAATGGAGAAGCCTCAGCCACCAGAAGCTCAGTATAGTTAATTTATATAGTCAAACAGAGAGATGGGGTTGCTGCATATAGCAGAACTAGGAAGTGGAGTAATTACACACAGATAAAGAAGGAGGCAGGGCTTGTGGTATGCAGTAAACAAGGAGCAGGTTTAGCTGAGCTCAGTAGGAACAGTCTCCTGTAGGGGAGCTGTCTTCAGCCTGTGAGGGAGAATGCTCTGGTGGACCTTTCCTACATGCACCATCAAAATCACACTCAGAACAGAAGGGAAGGCTTTGATTTTTTCCCATGGGTCTGAGACTCTGGGGCCCTTGGCATGGCCATATCCATGTCAACAGCACACATTTATTAAGGACTCGCTTACTCAGGCTTTCTCTGTGTCCCATAGTCCAATTAAAGTTGAGCTTCAGACACATATGAATGATATTTACTTTGTCCACCATGTCCTCCTCTCCCAACTCCTTCTGTTGTCCTCTCCTTTCTTTTCTTTCTTCTCTTCCTTTTCTTCTCTCTGACCTTCATCTTCATTACCTCATTTAATCTTAAGGAAGGTAGTAACAGCATCACACACTAGGTATTAGTATTGGGAAACCATGTCCTTTCTTAGTTGCTCTGGATTGGATATGGTTTGCTTCCCAAGCGTTCATTCCATGTACTGGAAGATCAGTCCTCAATGCAGGGCAGTGGTGGAGCCTGCAAGAAGTGGAAGCCAGTGAAAACAATCAGGCCAATGGCAGCATTGCCTTTAGAAGACATTAAGATGATTTTCATGAACCCCCAGTTCATTTCCATGAGGTTAACCTGTTATCAAAGAAGAGTACAGAGCCTTTGATTCCTTGGCTTCCTTACTTTCTAAGGGATGCCGTCCAACGTGAGTCCCTAAGCACACTCAAATTGAAAAGGCCACCCCATCTTGGTCTTTAAGTCTGCAAGACTGTGAACTAACCTCATTTTTCTATATATTACTCAGCCTCTGTTACAGCAATAGAGACTAGACTGAGACTTGATCTCTGAGTACAATGCAAACCTACATGGAGCTAAATGTGACATCTATGAGCTTCCAATTGCCACTTGTAACACAGACACTCAGAGAGCTACTTAATAGAGTTGTAAGAACTCAAGCTCTCTGCCTGCCATCCTGCGCACTGTGGATGATCAAGACTTGGCATACGCCACCACCTTCGATCCTTCACATGGGAACACTCATTTCTTAGCATACTCTAAAAAACTACAGAGATCCTTGTTCCTATTTCAAAATTTGTTTCAGAGGTGGGATTTCACAAAAGTTATGTAACAAGCTAAACAATATAAACAACTTTAGCCCAAACCCTTTCTTCATATGGAGGGGCTTCCTTCACAGAAGCCATGCTTCATACCCGATTGTCTCAAGTGATCCGAGACAATCAAGAATGATAACAATTTTCCAGGTTGTGGTGGTGTACACCTTCAATCCCAGCACTTGGGAGGCAGAGGCAGGCGGATTTCTGAGTTCGAGGCCAGGCTGGTCTACAGAGTGAGTTCCAGGACAGCCAGAGCGACACAGAGAAACCCTATCTCGGGAAAAAAAAGAAAAAAAAAAGAATCATAACAATGGCTAGTAGCATAAAGGTTTCTGGATTTTGAACATTCCTCTCAATCTTGGAACATCTTTCTTGGTGACTGAAAACCAAAGCTTATACACCTGATCATACCACCTAAATCCTAGATACTTTTTTGGTTTAGTCATTCTCTATATAGCTCTGGAACCTGATATGTAGATCAGGCTAGCATGGAACTTATAGACTTTCCTAAGCCCAACTCAGCAATGGAAACTGTTGCTTTTATTATCAGTACACTTTAAAAAGCAAGAGTGTTTGACAAACCTCCATACCAATATGCATCACAGTTATACTAATCTTCATCCATTTCTACCAACAATGTAAACAATCAGCTAACTGGGCTATGGGGTGAGTTCTAGCCCACTCCACAGCTCTTACAAAAATCAGAAAAATTCTCCAAACAAACAAAATGGAGACAGCACATCAACAGATGAATGAATAAAGAAAATGTGGACTCTCTACACAATCCAGCATTATCTACCCATTGAGAAGGAACTCATGTCATTGGCAGGAAAATGGATGGAACCAAAGATCATTATATTAGAGAGATAAGCCAGACATGGAAAAACAAGCACCATGTGGTTCCTCACATAGAAAGAAAATCTCAAAAGGAAAAATAGTAGAAAGTAGTGTCAGAGAATAGAGTGTTCACCAGTGGAACCAAGAGACTATAATGGGGGCTGGGGGGACATAGTGAAGGTACACTATCTACAAATAGAAAATGTCACAGTGAAATGCTGCTTATATCCATTGTGTGTACAAAACATCTTGGGGATATTCAGGGTGTCTGTTTTGACTACATAGTTGATATTTTCGTGGTTTGCTGCCATGCTAAATTTCCAAACACCCTATTGGGGAAGAGATCCATGGAAGAATGTGTGCTTGGTGCTGGAGGCCCTCAGCACACAAGCACATTCACCTCCAACCAATGACTATAGAAAACATTCAGAAGTCTCAAGGTCAGGCCTTCTCTAAATCAAACAAAACCAATGGAGTGTCTCTGAGCCAAGTCACTTCAAACTCATGGCAACTTAGTATTCTTTTCCAGTGTTAAGGATCACACCCACCCAACAACTCTGTTATAGGCAAGTGCTCTACCATTGATCCATGTCCCCAGTCCTTTGATTCTACATCTTGCATACACCTATGGTCTTCCTAGTATAGAACTGACTGCTTGCCCACACTCCCCCAAAAGACATACATACTCGCTCTCTTCGCTCTCTTCTCTCTCCATCTCTCTCTCTCTCTCCCTCTCTGTCTCTCTCTCTCCCTCTCTGTCTCTCTCTCTCTCTCTCTCTCTCACACACACACACACACACACTTCCTCTTACTTTCTTTCAAGCAGAAGAAAAAGAACACTTAATTTTCACTTTCACGAAAATCGTGAAACTTTCTTCCTTTCTCAAACTCGAGTTGCTCATTGGGCATCCCAGGGAGGGGATGCTTCATACCCATGCATATGGCAAATCGCAAAAAGCCAACCTAAAGAGGACCACACATTCCTATGTTGAATTCTCATTTGATTACTCAACACATCTGAAGTACTCTCCCTTCAAGGAGGAAACAAAAATATGGAAATGCTTCATTTCCTCCCTAGATTATACAAATTAGTACAGTTATTCTCTCAGAATCAAAACATGTTAAGATAGATTCAGGGCACTCCTGTTAAACTATCTGTTCCCCTCAAATCAAATTTCTCCTGCCACTGAGTGGCAAGGACTGCTGCCCTGGGATCAGTGAGCCACTTGGCTTCCTTCTGCTAGAGTGTTTAATTTCATTTTGCTTCCCACAAATAAGCATGCTTGGAGCCTCTGCTTTGCCTTCCTCTGGAGTAATCGAAAAATTTAATTCGCATTAAGCCAGAAAGGAGGGTGCTTTTCCCTAAGGTCACTCCAGGCAAGCGTTTTAACCCTGTAACAGCTCGTCAGTCAGAGATGCACATCTTGTCCTCTTCTGCTGAGTTGCTTCCCAGCGACAAAGCTGGCTGCCCAGCTCCACTGACTCGGCCCCCAGAGGAAGACTCCCTGCGAGGCCCACAGTTACCAGGCCCCATTTGATCTTCACTGTTATCCCTCCATTTGGAGTTCCACGTGTTTCTAGGCAGCTTCATTTCCGCTTAAAAGATTAAGGTGAAGAGAGAGCAAAAGCCTCTTTGCCCCTGCAATCTGAACTGCAAACAGCTTCCCCAAGAAGGAGTATCCCACCAGGGCAAGTTATGCTTGAAATCTTATCACCCCTTCCCTACAAACTAATAAGGTTTCTCTGTGCTTGCATGATGCCATGCCTGAGCCCCAGGTAATGTTCTCTGGAGATGGGTGACTCATTAATTGCTTATAATGCTTTGAGTAAACACACTGAGGTCACCATGTGCAAAGATTCAGTGGAGCACAACGACACTCAGAATCTCTCTCTCTCTCATTCAGATATAAAGCATGTGAAATGATGTATAAATTTTCAATTTCTCACAAATACAACCTGCCACAAATTACCAGGTTGAGTTTGGACCACACAGGAGGAAATTCTCTCTTCATGGGTCATAGAATTATTACACGGAAGACTGAGAAGCCTCTCTGGAAGAAATATTAATATTCTTTAGATAAGTATCTTATACCTACTACCTAGAGAGAATCCCCCCCTTTCTCTAGCATACCAGTTCTCAACCACTTTCTGCAAAGTAATCTCTCTTTTACTTTATTCTGTAAAGATTTATTTATTTTTATTCTATGCATATGGGTGTTCTACTTTCAGGTATGTCTGTGTGTTGTATGTGTGCCTGGTACCCATGGAGCCCAGAAGAGGAATCAGATCCCCTGGAGCTAGACCTATAGATAATGATGAGTTATCATGTGAATGCTGGGAATTGAACCTGTGTCTTCTGGAAGATCAGCCATTTGCTCTTGCCCACTGAGCCATTATCCAGGCCTTCTCTTACATTGTAAAACCAATGTGGTAAAATGGAGTAAGAATCCCAGCTGATTCTCTCCCTGGGCTCTTCCTTTATTTCAATGATAGTGTTCAACTTCATACTTTTACCGCGACACCCCTGCCTTGTCCTGGGGAGTCAGAGTCATGCAGAATCGTCACTGGTTCTAGGAAAAGGTAAGCTGCAGTGATGACCCAGCTGGTCTGTTTACCAGTGATCTGTGTATCTCTAATGACAGAAGAGCTGCCAAAGGCAGCGTCCGGAGGACTTACTTGGCTCACAGTTCTCAAGTACAGTCTACCTTGGAAGGGAGCCTTGAGGCACCTGCTTACATTCCAACCAGTCAGGAAGCAAAGAAAGACTGTTGCTGGTACTCACTTCCTCCTCTTTATTTAGTCATGGAGCATTGTTGCCTGAAGTTAGGATGAGCCTTCCCATATCAATTAACCTCATCTAGATGATCCCTCAGAGGCAAGTCCAGAAACCAACAATTCCTCACAGGTCCACCACATACCTGAGGTGGTTTTAGGTCCTGTCAAGTTGACAATCCGTGTTAAATATCACAAGGCCCTATTATCTACACAAAAAAGTAGAGGTTCAGAGCTCATCCCCAATGAGACTAAAGGGGAGAGGGTGGGCACAGGACTGTGCCACCATGCACACAGGAACTGAGCCATCCTTAGAAGAATTATACAGGGACATTTCAAAAGGACACAGGTGCATCTGTCTCTGTGACTCTGTCAGCACCCCCACAGAGTCACAAGCAGAGAGACAAAAGATTTACAATCAAAAGTAACCTTTTGCCATGTGTGACTCCAACAAGGTGGTTCGGGATGTTGTCTCCATCTGAGCTCCCATTCCTTCTCTGGCCTGGTCAGCTCATGTCTGCAGTCGCAGACCTTCTCAGACATCAGCCCCAAGGCACTCTGGCTCTGTGAGCATTCCATAGGGTATGCTCACAAATTCTTCTCTACTGCTGATGCCCATGGTTCCCTACTCCCACCATGTACCCCTTCCAGAAATCAGATGCAGCTTTCTGATCCTCTATCCTCCTGCCGACGCCTACCACATCCACTCCACCCTTGTAGTCACTGGAGACAGAGCTAGGGTGAGTTCCCCTCTCACCACCACAACAGTTGCATCATTATATTATGCCTGGCACTATGAATTGAGTCTTCAGGTTTTCAGCATTTTGCAGAAATGGAAGAACCAGTTGTTTTCTCTGATTCTTTACCCCTACCAACATCACCACTACACTTGCATGTCCCGTCTTTTCAGTCCTACCTGGACCTGGGCCACAAACACACCAGGTCAAGACCTCTTCCAATAACAGAAGCCTACTAAATAAATTTAAGCAAAACAAAGCTTTGCTCTCTACTATTTTTTTCATGCATAATCACACTGAGCACCAAGACAAGGATCTAGGAGCCTCAGAAACAGGTGGCACCTGTACCTGGAAGACCATTGCCCTGGATCTCTATGCTTTTAAGTAACTACATCACTCCCTTCCTACTGAAGATACACATTTTCCTCTTCCCAGGATTTTTGCAGTTCCCACCATGGCTGGAACTTCCGTGCCTGCATCCTCAGTGAAGCGACAGTGGCTGGCCCAGCCTAGCATAATGGCTAACCCTAGATAATCATTGCTGGTCATTGGATCATATGCTACATCTGCTGTGAGAGTCTCCAAAGGAGAGAGACAATTTCCAGAGGAAGCAGGCACTAGGTGAATGGGCCTGCCAATAAAACATCTTCAAGTATTGGCCTCCGACCAGGCTTACCTACTTCAAGGTTTTGTCGCTGTCTATAGCAACCCTTAGCTGCATCATAAACACAAGACCATAGGTGGCC
Organism: Mastomys coucha; assembly: GCF_008632895.1. Lineage (NCBI taxonomy): Eukaryota > Metazoa > Chordata > Mammalia > Rodentia > Muridae > Mastomys > Mastomys coucha. The sequence goes on from NW_022196897.1 coordinate 110,547,743, forward strand.
TCTGGGAAAGGAAGACTCCAGTCACCCAAAGGCCAGTTAGAGTTGCTTCTGAAAGGCATTCCATGTCCTCTCCCCTTACCCACACACCTCCATACCCTTGGTGAGCTCACGGCCTGCCACATACAGCTCTGAAGAGAAGCCAGGCAATGAACAATTTGGAGTGTCACCAATTTGGCTTTGATTTCACCATTTACCAGCTGTGTGGAAGAGTTCCCTGATCTACAAAGAGATGCATTACTATCCAGCTCCAATGTTTAGCTAAAGGAGAGCTGGATGAAATGTTGGTACCTTTCATTATGACTCTGGTTGACATCAGCCTGCAGCCACCTTTTAAAAATAGGCAACCAGTCTACAGCTTGATTTCGCAACTATGGACCTACACCATGAGTCAAAGCCACTAGATAACATGCTCTAAGAAAACAATAGGCTAAAATTTAAAAACAAATGACAAAAAAAAAAAGATACATACTAAAAATTCACAGCAACCTCCTTTAGCATTCTGCCAGTCTTTTAGACACCTGTAGATGATGCATTAGCAAGAACTTCATAAGGATGAATAAAGAAAGGGATGCAAAGCTCCCAGCACGGGGTCTAGACATACAATCTATGGTAGCCTTGTTATCAAAAGGACCGGCATATTGCAGAATGTCTCCCATCTGGACCCTGGACTAGGCACAGACCACACCCAAACACCAATTTCCAAGCACAAGTCAAATGCAAAGAGACCTTTTATTAAACAAGGTAAAGAGACAAGGTGTTTGAGTCTGATTCTGCAGAAACAGCAGCAAATAGCTTTGCAAGTGTTGATTTTTAAGAGGGGAAATAAAGGGGAGCTCTGTCTTAGACTGGGCTAGGATGTGTTGGTGAGTTCTGATTGGGTGTTTTAATTAGGTTAGTCAAAAGGCTGTTTTGATTCCTGGACCTTTGTGTCTTGATGATCAACGTCAGGGATGAGTCAGTGGCCGAATAAGGGACTAGACCTTGGTGGTGAGCTTTAGGAACATGATCTAACAGTCCAGCAAGGGGAAGAAGGGTAAAAGGACAGACCTGTCAGTGCCATGATTGCCATGGTCCAGCCTGCTAGAGCCCTTCTGGTATAACGACTAGTATGGTTATAGTGACCAATCCTAAGCGCTTAAACCTTCATTGCTAAATGCCTTACAGTGATCATTTCATTTGAAAGGTATCCATGTGTGTGGGGTTAGTTATAAATCAACCTATAAAGCATGAAACAATTTTTAGGTTTAGAAAAATGGCATGAAGGTCACTGATCAATACCACAAAGTGTTCGCCCTGGGGAACCTGGAGCTTCTGAACAGCCACCGTGAGCAGTTCTCCCAGCTACGATGCACACTGCTCTCTAGCTCTTTATGTAAGTGAATCTCGTATAGCTTCAAGGGCAAATGGACAGCTCCTGGGCCCAAGTGGAGCTGCCCAACCCCAGGCTCTTCCACCAGGAGCCAGGAGGAGGGAACGTTGGGTTTTAACAGGCACGATGCTGTTCTTTGCTCTGGGCTCCCATTTTCATCTTTAGCTGGTTTTGAATGATACCCAAGATGACGCGTAGAGAAAACACCTTAGCACCCATTGCTTAAACGGCTCCCTCGGCACAAAAGACCCAGGGTCCTCTGTCGCTATTACAGCTCTCTACCAAGGCCATAAATGATATCTTTGTTAGGCAGGCACCAGGGAGCAGTGCTTTGTGGGTGCTGCTAGATGTGTTCTCTGCACTAACTATTGATTCTCCCTGCAGCAGAGTCACAAAGGTAGGACAGCGTGAAGGAAAGACAGCAGTGACTTCCTTACTGCCCCCCCCCATCCCCAGCAGCCCCAGCTCCTTATCTTTTACAGGAGATGAAAAAGTGAGCCAGGGATTCTTTTGTAGTTCTCGATGTCTGTCAGAAACATGGTGCCCTCTGGGGTGGTGAGAAATATATTTTCCAGCCCCTTATCACTCAGTCTCTTCAGGGCATTGATAACTATGCTACAGCCATTTACCCACTCGCTGAATACTGACAAAAATCACTATATAGTTAGGTTTGGTCTTTCTCCCTGCAGTCGCCCCCAAAGACTGCCTCTTTTATTGCCTTAAGTTTCTCTAGAATTTCTCAACATGGTTAAATATATTTATCAAAAAATTTTCTTAATATCAAAGACTCTGCGCTGACCCAGCAATTCAACCTCTCCCGTGGAGAGAAATTGCTTCTGTGTAAAAACTACTGCCCACCTGGTTTCAGATCTCAGCCGCAGGCAAATATGTCACCACAGCAGACATTTCCTGTTTCTTTGACAGATTGGCCCAGGGCTGAAATTTAATCCAGTGTGTCAAAAAAACCCATAGGTGGAGGAAAGCAGCAAGGAGCTGCTCCTACTCAGAACCTTACAGTGCACCTTGCTTGGGAGGAGCGGAAGCACTGGCCGCTAGCGTCAAGTGCTCACAGTAACCAGCACAAAATGAAGCAATAAAGAGCCTTTGTAAACCCCAACATCAAACTCATCTGGACGAGAAACAGCTGTACCAAAAGGAGGACAGGGACAGCCATGTCTGGGAAAAAAATAAGGAATCTAGTCGCCGATTTTATACCTTCACCAAAGTGAACTATAGATGGAGAACCCAACACTTTCAAAGTCCTGGAAGACAACACAGAAGAAAGCTCAGATGACCTTTGGCTTAGTGATGGCACTCGAGAAGGAAATGAACAAAGGTGCCATCCACAAAAGAAATTGCTGAGAAGAACACATTCAGATGAAACATTCTACTCTCTAGAAGATGCTGCCTCCACGATAAAGCCAGAGCCAGGGAAAAAAAATATATGGACAACATTTATCTAACCAAAAACTCTCAACCAAAATATACAAAGAACTCTCAACAATAAGAAATTGTTCCTCCTAATTAAAAAGCAGGTGAAAGATCAGTCACCTTCTCACCAAAGATGTGGGACAGCAAGTAAGGACCAGCAAAGTTCCTGTCCACCTCGTCACATTGTAAGCCACATGGCAGCATGAGGCACCTAGAGAGTGACAGAAATGGCAAACGCTGATAGGACCGTGTGCTTGTGATGATATGGAGCAAAGCAGCTCTTGTCACCTCTCCGGGTGAGTGAGAGATGGCACAGCTTGAGTAGAAGACATTTTCACATTGGAGTATCCCTTTTCCATGTGATTGGCAGCCAAGCTCCCTACTTTTAAAGTTTTAGTCCAGAAAAATCAAGCTAAAGACACACAAATACCAGCCAGGGATAGTTTACAGTAACTATACTCATAATTGCCAAAATGTGGAAGAAACCAAGGTGTCCATTGCCAGGTGAAGGACAATAGGATATTTTCCAACAAGAGGATATTACTCACAGCTAAAAGGGAGTGAGCTATAAAGTCACAGAAACACATAGAACATATTACTAAGAGGCCAACCTACAAAGGCTATATACTATCAGATTCCAAACATATGATGTTGAGGAAAAGGTTGAACTGTGGACACCATAAAAAAATGGTTGCCATGGTTACCAAGAGTAGGAAGGAAGATATGAATGGGTAGAGTATAGAAGATTATTGATGTAATAGACACTGTGCTGCCTGATGCTGTAAATGTGGAATGTTGTTCAATATATTTGTCCAAGTTTTTATAATCTTCAACACTCAACACTAAGGGAAACTTACCATAAAATATGGACTAATGTAGGACACTGAAGGTGACCCATGTCTCATTCTAGCATAGGATGTTGACAGTAGAAGAAAGAGGTGGCAGAACAAATGGTCATCTCACAGTGACCAGGGTTAGAAGGGAAAGGAAGTGATCAGAGTCCCAGTAGCATTTCATGTGCACATCTGGAACAACCCACCATTTTCTTATTAGGCACCATCTCTTAAAGGGCCCATGGCCTCTCAGGGGTCAGTCCTTACTCCCCACCTTGTCTTTGAGTCAGAGTCTTTCTTTCCCATTTCACTACTTACTCCAGGGTGAGCTTTGAGGAGTTTCTTCTGTCTACCCTGCATCTCTTCTTAAGAGAACTGAGATTACAGACACATGCTACCACATCTGGAGTCTTTATTATTATTACTCTCATTGTCATCATTATTATTATTATTATTATTATTATTATTATTATTATTATTATTAAATTAGATAGGTTCTGGGGATCCAAGCTTAGGTTTTAAGGCTTACTCAATGTCTTAGTTACTGTCCTATTACTAGGAAGAGACACCTTGGGCAAGGCAACTCTTACAAAAGAAAGCATTTAATTGGGGGCTTGCTCACCATTTTAAAGAACTAGTCTGTGATCATCATGGCAGGAAGCAACCAGCATCTTACTGGAGCAGTAGCTGAGAGCTTTAATCCTGATCCAAAGACAAGAGAGAGAGAAAGAGAGAGAGGGGGATGGTGTGGGCTTTTGAGAGATCAAACCTCACCTCCAGGGACACATTCCCTCCAAAAAAGCCACACCTCCTAATCCTTCCCAAACTCTTCTACTACCTGGTGACTAATCATTCAAATATATGAGCCTATGGGGGCTATTCTCAATCAAACCCCAACATTTGACACATGCCAAGTCATCTCCCAAGCTCACTGTAACAGCACTTTGAAAAGATAAATCATGTAATTAATTTGGTAATAACTTACATTGTGAATGTATCAGTAAAAACTCACATATGCAGTGATGTTCTGTTATAACTAAGCTTTGTAATCAAAACCAGGTTGCTTTTATAAAGAAGTTCATTCTTTACTGTCTTTTTCTTCCCAGCAGTGTATAATTTTAGCCTTTGTCTCCACCATGCCCAATACCATAGACTGTGGCTGATTGTTAACACTGGTAACAATGATGGAGTATTTGGTAGCTGCTGACAAGGACCTTGTTCCGTGGTGATATAGACTGTGGCCTGCCATGACACATAAATGGTAAACATACCAGTTTTACATCTGAGGAAATGAAACCCCAAAAGACTCTTTTAACACCTATGGTCTCACGCCAAGAAGATGTGGCAGTCTGAGTGTACACCCAGTTACCTGATGCTCCCAGTCATTGGGCTGCACTTTAGTCAAGTGGGAAATCACTGCCTGGAGAACTGTCTGCGAGGGAGAAAAGCCTCACTAGCTGAAGTCTAAAAGCGCTAAGTGGGGTTTCCTTCCCACCGGAGTGCATACACTCTTCCTGTTAGACACTGAGATGGAGCTCTCTGATGGGTTACGTTCCTCTAGGCAAGAAAATGATGAGGACGCCTTCATCTAAAATGCATATGTGCCTCTCTCTCTCTCTCCTCTCTCTCTCTCTCTCTCTCTTTCTCTCTCTCTCTCTCTCTCTCTCTCTCTCTCTCTCTCTCTCTCTCTCTCTCTCTCTCTCTCTCTCTCTCTCTGTGTGTGTGTGTGTGTGTGTGTGGTGTACACAGTATGTTTAGATTCTTTTATTTGCAAAGAGCTGCTATTAAAATGTGAGCTGACAGGAAAGGGAAGGAGGCAAAGTCACCCATTATCCATGATCTGTGCTTCCCCCCAACCCTTTACCAGCCAACTAGGTGGGGATGTCATCAGAACTGAGATTAATTCAGGCACCCAGAAATGCAAAGAGAAACCTTAATCAAAACCTCATCCAATGTCACTTAGAAAACTCCTCTGCAACATTCAAAAGCCAGTGCAGCCTAGAACCCACATCGGATCAGATAGAGTGGCCACTACTCCTAGTCCTGATTTCATTTGTCTCCTGATTTTCTTTCCCTTTCAATTTGTCATTTTTATCAATGGATCCCTCACCCCACCCCACCCCCAGACCATCAGTGATGACTGATGGAGTCGCAGTCAGGGTTCTTGGTGGCTCAGGCCTATTTGAGGAAAACCCTTGCCTATTTCATCCCATCCATCTCTCCAGGACATGGAAATTTTACTACAAAGCATAGGAGCACTTCCTGAGACCTCACTGAGCCAGTTCTGAGGCAGTGGTTTCAATAGAGAGGGCACTGACCATCTAAACAGCACATTGAAGTGGTAAAGGCCTTAAGCAGTTGAAACCCAGTGGCTGGTAGAGAAGGCCAGCAAGTGTACCAAGGGACAAGGCAAGCTTTCCCTTTTATTTTGTATCAATATTACACTTGTTCCAAAAAAATCAAAAAGCCATTCTGAGAGACAGCAATGTGGAAGGTTTGTGTGCCTTTTGGTATCCTCAGATGCCCATGAACTGAAGCCAGAAATAATATCATGAACCAATCTAGCCCTTACACCAATAAGGTTGTTGACCACAAGACAAACTTGTAATTATGTTCCTCAAATATATAATTGCAAAATGGAAAATATAAGATATCTTTTTTCCTAACTCTGTAGATTAACTGATGGACTCCAAAAATAAGTGAGCTATGTTATCTGGAACACAAGGTGATCAGTCCCCTGGTTCATGTCTCATACAGAAGGTACCAGCTCAGGGCGGTCACTGCAGCCCTGGGCCCTTGCCTATAATAAGCAGGTTGGTCTACGATGACTCTGTGTGGTGACTGGCATGCTGTGAGACACCACCATGCTCTGTCTGTTGGTTTCTGTTTACCTCTCATGCTGTTTGTTCGTTGGTTCCTATGAGTTCCTGGAGAGATATCCAATTTTCTCAACGTCTTACAAAACATACTTTGGTTCACACACCTATTTGTTTATGCTATAAACACTTAGCATGGAAAGAAGGGATCTTGTTTAGAAGCCATGTGGTCAGGGTCAGAATCAGGCTGGAACTTGGAAGTACCAATCCATGCAGTCTGAACAGGAAGATGTAGTTGGTTAAAATGCTGGTCTAAATTATCACTAACTGATAGGAAGTAGTATTTTCTGGCAGCTATTATGCCAAGCATTGTTCTAGAGGCTTGGTTACTTAAGATAGGTCAACAGCTCTATGGGAAAGGGACCACACTAGTTCTATTTCATGGAGGAGGAAACGAGTAAGCCGGTAAATGGTGAGCAGAAGAGATGGGATTTGAGCCTAAATTTGCCAACTCTGAAAGTACTACATTTGCTTCTACTCTATCCTGGCTGCTCTGACAGATGATTATCCCCTTATGAAAGCAGGGAAAGAGGCAAGGCAGCATGCACATCTTGTCAAGGAGTGTGTAATGCACAGCTCTGTTTGGTGAGTAGCCCAATCCTAAGGTTTCTCTACGAATGCTTAGTATGCTTCTACAGCAAAGTACCCTAGGCATTGTGAACGCTCCTACAGTTCATGGGAGCAGAGCACTCTTAGCCTGGGGAACTCTTAAATGTCCCGCTTCTCAACAGTGCTGCATCTGGGAGTATGTGTACAACACATGAACTCTGGGGCTGCATTAAGACATCAGAATACAGAATGGAGAGGAAGAATCCCCTGTGCCTGGGCTGAAGGAGGAAGGCTTGGGAAAATAAAGACCTCAGGTAGTAGAAGCAACCAAACATGGTCACAGTCATACTAAGCATGAAGCCTGGACCATCCACTGACTGGCTACACAAGCTCAGTGTCTTGATTGCTCCGCTGTGAAATAAACACCTGTATATGGCATGTGCTGCCTTAAACACAGGGCTGGATTCCAGTGGTAAGTTAAAAAAACAATGAGGTAAAGAGGGGGAAAAAAGTGTTTATTGATAAGACCTAAGCAAGTAACCAACATCACTTCCACAACACTCTCTTTGTTAGGAATTCAACAACAGCAAATTATGGAGAAATGGCCTCACTGTTGGGTGGGACTGTGGCAATATTCTAAATGGTCTTTACCCTAGAGAAAGCATTCTGAGTGTAGGAGCCAGGTGTGCAGGTGGCCATACTTTGAAACTGTCATCTGTCATATGATTCAATTAGTGAAATCTGAAGCCTGAAAGGATTTTTTTCCCAAGAGAACTACAGTAAACACAACACTTGGAAATTAGGTGTATTATGTGCTTGTCCGCAGTGGGCACCCAGTGTAAATTCTCAGCTCAGACTTGAAGTTAAGCCTGGGAAAACAGAAATGGCCTTTTCCTCCTCAGATGGCTACTGAACTTCTCAGTAACACACCTTACCTGGCAAAAGACAGAGCTTGTTAACAAACCTTGTGAGAGCAAGCAAAAGAGTGAAGCAGAAGTCTGTCCTCTGGGATCTTCCTGATGACCCAGGACTTCTCGTAGGACCTTTTCTTAAGATGAAATTTAGACAGTTCAACCTTTTCACACTATTGCATCTACCTTAGGCTGCTGAAGCTGAGTGGAAACAACCAGTAAAGAAAATCAATATCAGACACAGGATGTAGAGTCTCTGCTACTCTCCCTCTGTCTCTACCTCTGTGTGTGTGTGTTTCTGTCTCTCTGTCTCTCTCTGTATCTCTCTCTCCATCTCTCTCTATATATCTTTCTCTCTGTGTCTCTGTCTGTCTCTGTCTGTCTCTGTCTGTCTGTCTGTCTGTCTCTCTCTCTCTCTCTCTCTCTCTCTCTCTCTCTCTCACACACACACACACACACACACACACACACACACACCTTTCTTGTATGAGAAGAAAACTCTCTGTACAGATCCATTTAGAACAGGCCCTGATTATTCCCAGGATCCAACATGCTCTGTAAACAAATACTGAGCTTCAAAGATGCACAATGATTCAAGCAAAGAGATAAAAATATTTGAAACACAACGTTTTTTTTACACAACAACCCTAACTTTAATTCACCAATTTTGAATAAGAAAACTCATTTACTTTAGAGGCCAATCAATGATCTTCTGGAGTAACTCCACAAATGAGTTTCTCATAAGGTGTGATGGATGAAAGTTGTGTAGGCCACACCAGTGGCTGTGGCGAGGTCTCTTAAGTCAGTCTTTTCTATACAGTCCAGAGAAGTCTTTCCTCACAGACCCCAACTTTTCACTGCCCCTCTAAGTAGAAACCAGAATGAAAAGCAAGACAGACAGGTCAAAGTGAACAGTGTCTCAAGATACTATTCATGAGGAAACCCTGACAAAGGATGTCTTCAAACAGCAGAGATGAAAGAAGGCTCGGCTTTTGCTGGCATTTGAGCCTCAATTTGCTGTGTCATTGCCGTGTGCCTTGGAGCAGGGTACGAGAAGCTCTTTGATTGCCACAGAACAACTGCACCTCTGTCAGAGCGCCCTTCATAACTCATGTGGCACAACAGTAAAGAGAGAGAAAAGTGCAGATGTGAGGGGGAAGATGACAGCAGAAAGATCCTTGAATGCCACTGCCCCTGGCAAAAGATAAAAGAAGAGGAGAGGAGAGGAGAGAAGGGGAGAGAAGAGAAGAGAAGAGAAGAGAAGAGGAGAGGAGAGGAGAGGAGAGGAGAGGAGAGGAGAGGAGAGGAGAGGAGAGGAGAGGAGAGGAGAGGAGAGGAGAGGAGATGCAGTAGTAAAGAAAGAGAGGACCTCTTATAGGGCACCCATTGACTCAGGGAGCTGTGAAAGAGCTGACTTGTTCATTCTTGATTGTAGAACTGAATGGGCTGCAGAAACATCACCTTTGTGACAGCAAACACCTTCCTCTGATGACCTCATGTGAAGCAGAGTATATAAGCTACTCCACATAGTACAGTTTTTAAATTAACACTTCTTCTTGTGTACCAGGCACTGCGCTAAACTTTCCACTAACATGGACTCATTTTATCCCCTAGGCAAGAATTGCCAATATGTGGTACCTTTGTCTCTAGTGGTGATTCATCTGGTTGTCATCGGCTCCATGCTTCCTCTACATTAGTGAATAATACTTTTCAGCTTCTACTGCCTGGACAGTGGAGCTCAGCTCACAAAACAAGACACAGAGAACTTTTAACAGCAAAGGCTGGGGACCCAAAGAGCATGCAAGAAGCTCAAAGAACCAGAGTACCTCTCACCTTGAGATTTTATTAAGAAGAACGACATGCAAAGATACTGTGCAATCGTTAAACCATTTTTACAAGGAATAGACAGTTCTACTTAATAAACCACCAAGGAGAACAAAGATGAGAAAAGTATATGGGAACATAACAGTATTTTCATCTTAAGAAATAGCACATTTCAGCGTTCTGAGCTGGAAAGCCTGTACAGGCTATTTCCTTCTGTCCTTCGTGTGCGGAGGGTCAGGATGATCTTAGATGCTGAACGTGTTTGCTCCACAGACAAGGATGGAGTAACCATCAGGTTAGCACATCAGGTGTCTCTCATGTTACTTGTACACAATAACCTTGCCGGAGAGCCCTGTTTGAATTTGCATTTTTGAAAGAAGTGTAAGTCTTGTTCATTGTCCTCAAGCTGGTGCCGTGGACTCCCAGCCTCGGGTCTACCAGGCAACAGACATTTCATTGACACTTTTGTGCCCTTGGCAAAATGGGAAAACTCCTAGTGGGAGAATTTCATCAAGCCATAGTGTGTCTAAGTGTCTGTTCTGATGTATCCAGGGACTTAGCAGTTTGTCATAGAACATTAGAGTTTATATTCTCCAAAATACACCTTATAGTCCCAGAATCAGGATTCTGACCTCCTGGCTTCAATCTCCTTCAAATCGCTCTCTCTACAGAAACTGCTGACTAGAAAATGATCCATATTCACCAAGTTCACCACAGGCCAAGCTGACCTGGATAATCCCTTTTTGAAATTCTTTTTTCAGGTGACTCTATATTGTGCCATATTGACAATCAAAATTAGGCATCACCCTTCTGACTTATCATAGATACCTGATCTTTATTAACTACTTCCAAATGACAGACAAATGCTGGATTTTCTTCAGGTTATAATCCTAAATTTGGCCATAATCAGTTGACCCATTCCCTCTGAGGATACGCACTCATTGGTTTAAAAACACAAACAGCATATATTGTGTATTTTTACGCCCTACATTACAACAGACAGTGAGAGGCTAACAAGGACAGAGATATCCAGTCCCTAAGGAGCTCCCAAATCCCAGAGAAGTCAGCTAAGTCTACAAGGAAACTCAGGAGGGCATCTACACAGCAATTTAATCAAAGATCTTTAAACATGGAACCCTAAGAACAGGTATATGAACAATGATGGAGTTCAAAGATCTCTTCCTAATTCCCTCAGCTGAGTGATAATCAAATGGCCATTTACGAAATAATTTGAAATTGCAGAATCCCCTCGTCAGCCTTCAGAATTAATGCCCGAGATAATGAATGCCCCATACCTTTGGAGATTTAATTACTAAAAGGACTTACTTTCAGAAAGAGCAGCTAAACAAACTCAGAGAGAGAGGAGGAATATTAATGAGGTGTATCTTGAGATGTCCTAGGATCCAGACTCCATCTTCAGGCAAGACATCCATCTTATAAAGACTTCTGGGAGAGAAGCTGGCACCTTTTTTTTTTTTTTTTTTTTTTTTTTTTT